>NC_134354.1:246124219-246470591 GCF_048569485.1 Anomaloglossus baeobatrachus | reverse complement strand
GACCAACCAAGGTAAATTTGTAGGTATTTCTCATTGGGCTGCAGACCTCCGAGCATTTCCACATTCAGGTAGGGATCCAAGAAGGTCCAAGAAGTAATTCTTTTTTATATGGGGCACAATACTCGTAGCAGTTAGGCCTCATTCGATCATAGCAATTTTTCTCATATGCACAAAACTGACTGATCTTCAGCACTGATTTAGATCACAGTTTCATTAGTTTGGTCAGTGCCGCTTTTTACCATTAGAGTTTAATAGTTTATTGGAAAACACACTGATGGCATCCAAGTGCAGTCCAATTTTTTCACAGACTTGGATCCATGACCTCGTTGAAAACAGATGTGTCTATATTTTGGTGAGGACTTTTCAGTCTGCAAAAACACTCAGACATATGAACAGCCGCATGGATTTTAGTAGGCACAAGTTGTATCCATAAAAATTGGACACTTGAATGACCAATAGAGGACAATCACTTTAACCCCTTGAATTTTTAGTTTTGGCACTTTTGTTTTTGTCTCCAATAGTTTCTTTTACTCTCCCTTTAACATTGCCATATGAGGGCTTGTTTTTTGCAAGATACATTGTCGTTTTCAATGACATTATTCATTTTACCATATAATGTGTTGAAAACTTGTAAAATAAATTTTGACAGCATTCATTGTTCAATAAGAATTACCTAGCAGAATCATTATCCAGTTAAGTATGAATACAGCAATAATAAACTTGTTAAGTAGTTATTTTTTTGTCACTTTAATGATGATTTTTTTTAGATTTATAAAATAAAATATTTTGTTTGTGCCACCATTTTCTAAGTGCACAGTTTCAGACCGTTTTAGGGTATATGTGAGAATATGATCATTATTTATTGTATTTTGTTTAAAAAGTGCAGTAATTCTGATTTTATTATTATTTCCTTTGAGCTTTTAGGCTTGTTCGCACGTAAATGCTGAAATTTCTGCAGTGATTTGGCAGCACATGTGCGCTTCAAATTGCTGCAGAGACACTACGTAGTGGATGCAGTGTTTCAGCAGATTATATGCCAATTTCATGCACTCTGGATGCTGCCTCTCCCATAGGCCCCCTTCACACGTCCGTGATACACGTGCGTGTTTGGTCCGTTTCCGTATATACCGGAGACACGGCCAAACGTGCACCAATGTTAATCTATGATTGTGGTCACAAGTCCGTTATTTCATTATGTCCGTGTGTGCGTGTCCGTGATCCGTATGTGTTTGCGTTTGGCACGGATGCATGTCCGTTATCTGCACGGAGCACGCACACGTGGACACAATGAAAGTCTATGGGTATGTGCACACACGTTAGTAAACACGTATGCATCTAATTATAGTCCGTGTCCGTTTGGTGTTTTTATTTCTAGTGATGTCGGCTATTCTTTCTATTTCTGTGTATGTCCGTCAATCTCCCTGAGTCCGTCGGTCAGTCTCTCTGTCGGTCTCTCTGTCTGTCTGTCCCTCTCTCACAGTCTGTCGGTCAGTTTCCCCCCCTCTCTCATACTTACCGTTCCCCGATCTCCGGCGCAGCGCTGCACGGCATTCACACTGCTGCGGCGGCTTTTACTATTTTGAAAAAGCCGGCCGCCCATTAAACAATCTCGTATTCCCTGCTTTCCCCGCCCACCGGCGCCTATGATTGGTTACAGTGAGACACGCCCCCACACTGAGTGACAGGTGTCACACTGCACCCAATCACAGCAGCCGGTGGGCATGTCTATACTGTGCAGTAAAATAAATAAATAAATAATTAAAAAAAAATGGCGTGCGGTCCCCCCCCAATTTTAATGCCAGCCAGATAAAGCCATACGGCTGAAGGCTGGTATTCTCAGGATGGGGAGCTCCACGTTATGGGGAGCCCCCCACCCTAACAATATCAGTCAGCAGCCGCCCAGAATTGCCGCATACATTATATGCGACAGTTCTGGGGCTGTACCCGGCTCTTTCCGATTTACCCTGGTGCTTTGGCAAATCGGGGTAATAAGGAGTTATTGGCAGCCCATAGCTGCCAATAAGTCCTAGATTAATCGTGTCAGGCGTCTATGAGACACCCTCCATGATTAATCTATAAATTACAGTAAATAAACACACACACACACCAGAAAAAAATCCTTTATTAGAAATAAAAACACACACATATACCCTGGTTCACCATTTTAATCAGCCCCGAAAAAGCCCTCCATGTCCGGCGTACTCCAGGATGGTCCAGCGTCGCATCCAGCGCTGCTGCATGGAGGTGACAGGAGCTGCAGCAGACACCGCCGCTCCGGTCACCTCCACGCAGCTAATGAAGACAGCCGTGCGATCAGTTGAGCTGTCACTGAGGTTACCCGCTGTCACTGGATTCATTAGCTGCGTGGAGGTGACCGGAGCGGCGGTGTCTGCTGCAGCTCCTGTCACCTCCATGCAGCAGCGCTGGATGCGACGCTGGACCATCCTGGAGTACGCCGGACATGGAGGGCTTTTTCGGGGCTGATTAAAGTGGTGAACCAGGGTATATGTGTGTGTTTTTATTTCTAATAAAGGATTTTTTCTGGTGTGTGTGTGTTTATTTACTGTAATTTACAGATTAATCATGGAGGGTGTCTCATAGACGCCTGACATGATTAATCTAGGACATATTGGCAGCTATGGGCTGCCAATAACTCCTTATTACCCCGATTTGCCAAAGCACCAGGGTAAATCGGGAAGAGCCGGGTACAGCCCCAGAACTGTCGCATATAATGTATGCGGCAATTCTGGGCGGCTGCTGACTGATATTGTTAGGGTGGGGGGCTCCCCATAACGTGGAGCTCCCCATCCTGAGAATACCAGCCTTCAGTCGTATGGCTTTATCTGGCTGGCATTAAAATTGGGGGGGACCGCACGCCATTTTTTTTTAATTATTTATTTATTTATTTTACTGCACAGTATAGACACGCCCACCGGCTGCTGTGATTGGGTGCAGTGTGACACCTGTCACTCAGTGTGGGGGCGTGTCTCACTGCAACCAATCATAGACGCCGGTGGGCGGGGAAAGCAGGGAATAGGAGATTGTTTAATGAGCGGCCGGCTTTTTCAAAATAGTAAAAGCCGCCGCAGCAGTGTGAATGCCGTGCAGGGCCGCGCCGGGGATTGAGGAACGGTGAGTATGAGAGAGGGGGGGAAACTTCAGTTACTCGGGGGATTAGCGGTCACCGGTGAATCCTTCACAGGTGACCGCTAATCAGTACTCGGCACAGACAGAGCCGCGGTATGAGGATGAAGTCGGGTGAAGTTCACCCGAGTTCATTCTCATCGCGCAACTCTGTCTGCTGTCAGCCGACGTTTATAAACGACATTGTGCATCACACACACGGACATTACACACGGACATTACACATACACATACACGTTAATTCCACACGCACACACGGACGTTCTGCACACAAACACGGCTAGCATACGCAATTCACACAGGTGCCACACGGACCATAAAAACGGACACAAAAACGGGACACGGACCCGAAAAACGGCCCGTAACACACGTGCGTGTTTTTCACGGACGTGTGAAGGGGGCCATAGACAGAGTGGGAGCTGCATCTAGAACGTGCAAATTACTGTAATTGACATGCTGCATTTTTGAATGCACAGATTTGGGTCAAAATTTTAGAATCTAAAGCGCAGCATTCAAAAAAGCAACGTGCACAAGGATTATGCACAATCTACATAGATTATGCAGAGGACGCAGGACGCATGCATTTACGCTGCAGTGCTAAACGCCGCATAAATGCATGCTATTACGCAAGGTGTGCACGAGCACTTAGCATTTGAGTTCAAACAAAAGTGGAACAAATCTGTGCATGCAGATTTTCCCTGGAAATTCAATCCTCAAATCTAATGTCCCTTATCCTTTTTACACGCCGGGGTCTTTCCAGATCATTGAGTATAATAAAGCTATTTAGCAATCTCTGAAATTTCTTCTGATTGCTGATGTGAGAGCTGAATTTCTGGGCCTGTTCGTATTAGGGTATGTTCACACGAGCGTGAAAATCAGATGAGTGTGTACCGCCCCCGGGCAAGCAGCCGGGCCACTGCCGCCACTCGGATCTGCATCTGCAGTGCCTCGAAGGGTCTCCGAACCCGGGGGTCGCGCGGCCACTTGATTAAAAGAAGGGGGGGTGGATATGTACAGGGGAATTTTGGAAGGTTCGTGACGCCACCCATGGTGCTTGGTAATGTGAGGAACCACCAGTGCCGTTGGGGAGCTCGGTGACAATGGTGCAGCAGCCTGATGTTTAACCCCTCCGTGGGTAGGAAGTTTGTGTCCCGGGGCCCGTTGGTGATGGATGGTGTTTGGGTGCCGTTGGGGGATAGGTGCAGGGGGTTTCCAATATACTCACTCAGTCCCAGAATAACCACACCGACAGCTTGCAAACCAAAGTTCTGAGCACTACCGTAGTCTGTGAGGAGCATGCCTGGATCCATGCCTCTGGTGTTGTTGTTGGTCTGTGGCCCTATCCCTGGCACCTTAGTCTCGATTGGACCCTTGGTATGAAACTTTCCGGGTCCCGCTGACCTGTATGGCTAACTGAGTGAGCTTGATCTCAGGGTTCACAAGTAGGATCTCTTTGGACTGTAGTGGGAAAGTCCTATCCCATCGGTGCGCTAGTACCCCGATTTTGGAGCGGGTTGGGGATGACACTTGAAGTCTTCACCTCCGTCAAGTAAATTACCGGAACACGTGAAGCTACTTTCCGGCCTGGAGTCCATGTACCCCGTAGTGCCCTGGCCCCTGACCGGTGATAGCTCAAGACCGCCGGCTGCCCTGCTCAGCAGTCTGTTCCCCTTGACACTGTCCCCTGCAACTGGGTTCCAGCTCCTACCAGGCCCAGACCAACGTCTACCACCTAGTATACAGGAGCTCTCCTCCGTGACCTCTCCTCACAAGAGCCACTTCACCTCCTCTCTTCTTCACTTTCGACTTTCAACTCTCTACTCTCAACTCTCAACTGTCACTATCCTCACTTTCTCCTTACCAACCCCCCATGTGGTCGGCCCTATTCCCTTCAGGCCTCACAATGGTGTGTCTGGTAGGTTCAAGTGGGAAGTGTTCCTAGGATTTTACTTGGACTAGCTGTTAACAACACCAGAGGACTGGGGTCCGTTAACCAAGGAGGGTGGATACTGTGTGGGAGAGCAGATTGCACAATACTCTGTGATGACCTGATAGGCCAGGGCGTCACATTCCCCCTTGGCTAAATGTAGCTCGTCTGCGAGCTACAGGATGACAGAGGTTTATTTTGTTTTGCTGGAACTGAAAAGAAAATAGTTAACATGCTTTTATTTTAAAGGGTCCATCCCACACAGGGGAGGAATGCACTTAACGTTACTAAAATACTAATTTAGAGTTCGTCGCCCAACCGTGGGACGCTACCGGTTTTACTGGTAACGGAAGCTCAACCTACTCCATTGCAGCCCCTTCCTGCGACAGTCCAGTCCTAATGTCCCGGACCCACCCAAACAACCTGTTCTTCCTTGAAACCTAAAGTGTCCGTGACCGGGTTAAGGTCCCGAGTGTTGTAATTTTGATGACTCTGGCTGGCACAGGAGGTGCAACTATTCAAGACACAAGTTTGTGTTGGTCACGCCAGTCCTGTGACTGTGGTCCATTTTTACTTAAAATATATAAAACCTTGTAACAGAGTCCATGTACTGGTGTACACATTTTGGCAATTTTTTTAGAAAATCAGGTAACTTTCACTCTTTTCATCAAAAACTGGTTGATTCACTAACATTTTCTATATGAAAAATAACAAACTGTGGAAAATAACAAACAAAACTCCGATACCTAACATTCTATGGCATCACAGCTGTTGGTACTGTAGCATTTTTAAATTATTCACGCTCACTTGGGTGCAGGTAATTAGCAGCGGTGGCTGGTACTACTCGTTCATCGACTATAGCGAGCCGCTTTACAACTAAGGCATAACAGCCCTGTTCACCCCAATGGCGGGTGTAGCTGACTACTTCTCCGGCCTCCAGGTTGCGACTAGTGTTGAGCGACCCCCCTAGAGTTTGAGTTCGGTTCGTCGAACGGCGGCTTAGTTCAGCGAACGTTCGACGAACGATTGACGAACACCTTCAAACTCCATTGAAAACAATGGCAAGCAAACACAAACACATATAAACACATTATAAATGCAAACATACAGTTAATAAACATTGCTATTACACTTACAGGTCCCCGCGACGCGTCCTGCACTCTGTCTCCTGCCGCTTTTCCTTCCAATCATTACTGCGCCCTCCCGGTAACAAGCACTGATGATAGGACCTTCCGTGATGTCGTCATAGCATGTGACCAGTCACGTGTGTATTATCTCACTGACTGGTCACATGGCTAGACTTCATGCTAGGTCTTGTCAGTGCATCTCACTGGTATGCGGTGCTTGTTTGAGCATCTCCGTGTACCGGCAAGATGATTGGGCACATGCTTGGCTCCCCGTTCCTGCATGTGGGCGCTCTTAACAGAGTCAGCCCACATGCAAGAACTGGATGCCACAGCTGGTGAATAACGGAGATCACTGTTCCTATAGTAACCCGCCTGTCAGATTACTATTTCAACGGTGGCAGCGGTGATGTCACCGCTTACAACCCGCAGCCTCTCCTCACTCACTGAGTGATTAGACTGCACGGGAGCAGCAGCGTCTTCCTCCCATGCAGTGCTGTCTGATGTAGCAGAGCTGCATGTGTTGAAGGAGAAAAAAGACAGAAGACCAGGATCATAGAGGGGTGAGAGGAAGTAATAAACATGGAGTCTCTAAGTGTGTCTGTGTATTTATTTCTATTAAAGTATTTTTTCTCTGTGTGGTGTCTTTTTTTTAACCCTTTATTGGAGATTCCTAATGGCTGGGTCAAACTTGCCTGACACTAAAAATCTCTGGCTTAATACTAGCTAGTAAAACAAAGCTAGTATTCACCCATTATTACCCAGCGAGCCACCCATCACTAGGGCAGCTGGATGTTACGGGGTCTGTCTGATTATAAAAACCAAAGGGATATCAGACAGTCAGGGTCCACCGTGCAAAGTCTCTGCTTCAGACTATGGCAGAGGATAAGGGGTATCTTGTACTATGGAAGAAGTACTGACACTGATATGTCTCAGTGACACTAGAGCCAATCACGGCGTGTACTGTTAAAGTCACAGCGGCTACCGTATTTAGCATTAATGTAAAAGGGATAGGTTAATGAGTGAGGAAGAGTATATAAGTGTAAATAGTAGTAGCACAAGTGCAGAGTGCAAAACCTCTGTTAAACTCAGAGAGGCATATAGTTAGGAAATAAAGCAATTCCTCCCTTACTCGGAGGGTGTGTGGTGTGGTCTCTGTTAATGATCACAGAGACAAAAGCAGTGAGTGTGAAATGGCACCTACCTAGGCCCGTTCCTCTAGTGGTGCCAGGAGACGGACAGCAGCGTAAGCCGCACAAAGCTCCTACCTGCGTTCGCTCCACTAGTATGCGAGGACATGAACCACTAGATATGGCACCTGCCTAGGTCCGCTCCACTAGTGGTGCAAAAGAGACGGACAGCAGCACAAGCCGCACAAAGCTCCTACCTATGTTCGCTCCCCTAGTGTGCGAGGATACGAACAACTGCCAGACGCAGTATAAGGAACGTTACCCTAGCGGTAACGTCCACCTACGAGTAGAATCACAAGGCCCAGCGGACCATGTCCCTCAGCCACGTGCCCATGTCCGCTCCACTAAGATGTAAGGATACGGACCACAGCCGAAGCTGTAAGGTACAAGAACGCTACCCTGCCGGTAGCGCTCACCTAGCATAGACAGAGAGATGCCTAGAGGGACGTGCACAGAGCGTCTACTCTCATGCATGAACCAATAGGACTGAGCGCCGGGCGGCGTGCGTCAGGGTCTTATATAGACTCTGTGCCTCATCCAAGATGGAGGACACCAGAGCCAATCCGCTGCCAGAACGTCAGCAAAGACGTCACGCTGGTCTATCACCGAGCAAAGCGTCACAAATACATGACCAGCAACCAATCGGCATAGAAGGTTTCAGAGACATGTGACCACGTGTCACAAGCACATGACCAGCTGCCAATCAGCTTAGAAGGTGTCAGAGACATGTGACCTCGTGTCAGCGATGATGTCACCCGCACATGTGCAATGGCTCCAAGAAAGGACTTAGTCTCCAGCGCTTGCACATGTGCAGTAGCAAGAAATCCGAAGATAGTCTCCAGTGCTCGCACATGTTAAGTAGCAAGAAATACGAACATAGTCTCCAGTGCCACAGCAACTGTAACACTGGAAGAGGTGGCTAAAGCACCAGATGATGGCGCTTCTATGAAAGCGCCATGTTCTGAGGTGGCTGTGGACTGCAATTGATGGAAGAGAGGCCCAGAAAGCTCGGGCCAACCTGTGATTCCAATCCCCAGCTGCCTAGCTGTACCTTGCTGGACACAAAAATGAGGGCGAAGCCCATGTCGTTTTTTTCTTTAATTATTTCATGAAATTCATGAAATAATTAAAAAAGGGCTTCCCTATATTTTTAGTTCCCAGCAGGGAACAAATAGGCAGCTGGTTTTTGGGGGCAGCCGTACCTGCCTGCTGTACCTGGCTAGCATACAAATATATGGCGAAGCCCACGTCATGTTTTTGGTGGGCAAAAAACTCCTGCATAGAGTCCTAGATGGAGTATGCTGAGCCTTGTAGTTCTACAGTGTCTGTCTGCTCTCCTGCATACACTAGTTAATGGAGCATGCTGAGCCTTGTAGTTCTGCTCCCCCTGTCTCTCCCTCCAGCATACAGTCCTGGATGCAGCATGCTGAGCCTTGTAGTTCTGCAGCTGCTGTCTGCTCTTCTCCATACAGACAGACAGCAGACAGCAGCTGCAGAGCTACAAGGCTCAGCATACTCCATCCAGGACTGTATGCAGGAGTTTTTTGCCCCCCCCCCCCTAAAAAAATTACATGGGCTTTGCCATGTTTTTGTATGCTAGCCAGGTACAGAAGGCAGCTACGGGCTGTATGCGGCTGGGTACCAAAAATATAAGGAAGCCTTTTTTTTAATTATTGCATGAATTTCATGAAATAATAAAAAAAAGTGACGTGGGCTTAGCCCAATTTTTGTGTCCAGCCACGTACAACTAGGCAGCTGGAGATTGGAATCCGCAGCGCAGGGTGCCCAAGCTTTCTGGGCACCCCTGCTACGAATTGCAGTCCGAAGCCGCCCCAGAAAATGGCGCTTTCATAGAAGTGCCATCTTCTGGCGCTGTATCCAACTTCTCCAGCTGCCCGGTTGACGGGTGGCTTGCTGGGTAATAATGGGGTTAGTGCTAGCTGTATATTATCAACTGGCCCTAAGCCTGAAATTCATGGTGTCACGCCAAAATTACACAAGGCCACTATGAATTTCTAGTACAGGTAAAAAAAAACACATCACACAGAAAAATATTATTAGAAATAAAACACAACACAATTAGTGACTCCAACTTTATTGAAATAAAGAACCCCCTTCCGCAGTAATCCTGGGTCAAGGGTCCCGCGCCGTCCAATCTGGATCCAATATCATCTGATCGGTTTGCTGGAAGGCAAAGCGATCAGATGATGTATCAGGTTCAAGGGCCTGAATCACATGACACAGCAGCTGATTGTGTAAACGGCTTTTATACAATCAGCTGATGCATCAGTGCAAAAAAACAAAAACAAAACAAACTACACATTTCTGTGCAGACTCCTGTCCGACAGCAGCAGCTGATAGTTTAGCCGGCCAGGCGGTAAAAAGCCGGCCTCACTGCTCGACTTATAGGTTCAGCTGATTCCGTCAGGTGACCGCATCAGCTGATCATCGCCAGGTCTGAGAGAGAGAAAAAGAGAGAGAATAGTGAGAGAAAAGAGAGAGAGAAAAGAGAGAGAAAAGAAAAGAGATAGAGAAAGAGAGAGAGAAGGGAGGAGAGAGAAAAGATGAGAGAAGAGAGAGAGATGAGAGAGAGAGAAAGAGAGAGAGAGGAGAAAGAGGAGAGAGGAGAGTGCAATGCAGCCTCATTCCGTGAACTGCTCCGATTTTAGAGGTGTGTCCCGCGGCTCACAGCTGATGTCCGGCTCCTCCCCACAGTGCATAATTAAATTAAATTATAATTATTAATAAATAATAATTATAATTTAAAATTAAACTCTTTACCGGGATGGCCAGGACTCGAACTTGTGAACTAATATCTTATTAGACAGTAGCTCTACCCATTGAGCCACTGCCTCTAATGAAACACATAGGAAGGTTTGGTAATCTTGACCTCTGTATTGTAGTAGAGAATCCAGAAGTGGATTATTCAGCTACAAAGAGGAGAGAGAGAGGGAAAAAGAAAAAGAGAGAAGAAGAGAGAGAGGGAGAAAAAGAGAGAAAAATAGAGAGAGAGAGAAAAAGAAATAGAGAGAAAGAGAGAGAGGGAGAAAGAGAGAAAAAGAGAGAAAAGGAGAGAACGAGAGAGAGAGAAAAAGAGAGAGAGAAAGAAAAAGAGCGAGAGAGAGAAAAAGAGAGAAAAAGAGAGAGAAAAAGAGGGAGAGCGAGAGAGAGAGAGAGGGAGAAAGAGAGAAAAAGAGACAGAAAGAGAGATAAAGAGAGAGAGAGAGAAAGAGAGAGAAAAAGAGAGAGAGAAAGAGAGAGAGAGAAGAGAGAGAGAAGAGAGAGAAGAAGAGAGAGAGAAGAGAGAGAGGAGAGAGCAATGCAGCCTCATTCTGTGACCTGCTCCATTTTTAAAGGTGTATCCTGCGGCTCACAGCTGATGTCCGGCTCCTCCCCTCAGTGCATAAATAAATTAAATGATAATTATAAATAAATAATAATTAAAAATAAATTAGATTAAATTCTTTACCAGGACGACTAGGACTAGAACTCGTGAACTGCTTATTCTTAAGCTTTACCCATTGAGCCACTGCCTCCAATGAAATGCATAGGAAAATTTGGTAATCTTGCCGTCTGTATTGCAGTAGCGATATATCACACGTAGGCACTACCTGAGTGAAGTCTCTGGTGACAGTGCAGCTCACATCAGTTGCTGCGTGGAGCTGTCACAGAGCGCTCGTGTTCTACGGCACTCCCTGTCAGTTTCATGTAGCACAGCTGAAAGCGTTGTGTGGATTACTTCGGATTGTTGTTTGGAGATTAATAAAGAGGTAAATGAGGGGTTCTTTTGTCTTTTATTCCAAATAAAGGATTTTTCGTTGTGTGTGTTTATTTACTTTCACTTACAGGTTAATCATGGAAGGTATCTCTGGGAGACGCCTGTCATGATTAACCCCTTATTACTCCGATTGCCACCGCACCAGGGTAATTCGGGATGAGCCGGGTAGAGTCCTGGGAATGTCGCATCTAATGGATGCGGCAATTCCGGGCGGCTGCTGACTGATATTGTTAGGGTGGTGGGCTCCCCATAATGTGGCGCTCCCCATCCTGGCAATACCTGCCTCAAGCTGTGTGGCTTTATCTTGGCTGGTATCAAAATTGGGGGGCACCGCAGGTTTTTTTTTTTAATTATTTATTTATTTATTTTACTGCACGATATAGACACGCCCACCCGCGGCTGTGATTGGTTGCAGTGAGACAGCTGTCACTCATCGTGGGGGCATGTCTGACTGCAACCAATCATGAGCGCCGGTGGGCGGGGAAAGCAGGGAATACCACATTGAATAATAAGCGGCAGCCATTTTCAAAAGAGGAAAAGCCGCCGTAGCATTGTGACAGCCGTGCAGCGCCACACCCGTGATCGTTGAGTAGGAAAGAGAGAGAGATTGTGCTGGGGACGCAGGACGCATGCAAATACACAACGTGCGCACATAGCCTTACTGTGAAAAGCCACACTTTTGGTGATCGAACAGTTATCGAATGGTAACTCGAAATGCCGAACTTGAAAGCAAATCGTTCAAGTTCGTCGAAATTTGAATTTGGCGAACGGTTCGAATCGAACAACTCTCATCTCTTGTTACGACCTGGATGACCACTGGGGAGATGCTGCACGACATCTCGGGGGGTGACAAACACTTCCTTTGAGAGATTTGCTTCCCACAGAAAACCCCATCCCTTCTCAGGATGAAACCGACGGACGTACCCTATGTGCTGCGACCCACGAACACGGAAGGTGGACTTCCTCAGGTACTCTTTCTCTTTCCAGGTTCGGGCAAGCATCCCCTGCTGTTTCCGCTCTTGCGTGGTCATCACTAACATCATCTGTTGCTGGTGTGGTTGTCATTCCCAGTAGGGGGAATCAGCGTCCGGACTCCGCTCCCTATCTGGCACTGGCTTGATTTGAACTCTGGTGGCCCCAACAGCCATTGAGATGCCACGCGGCAGCGGAACAGGCAGACATCTTGGTTTTGCTCTCGCTGGTATAGACAGATTAACTGACTGCTCCGCAGCCAGGGTTGCAGAGCCCGGGTGCTCCGCCTCAGAGGACAGGCCCGGTTATGCGGCCGGGTCTGGCCAGTGTTTGGGGGACCGCTACTGTGGCTGGAATGAGGGCCTTGCTTTGGATCTCTGCAGCTGGAGACTCTGGTAAATATACTGAAGGTTCAGCCGCCGGGGTTGTTGGGGACAGATCGGCGTCTGCCGAGGATGGGGTAGTCGGCTGTGGAGCGCTCACCGCGAGCGGGGACGGTCCGGATCCCTCAGCCACTTTGGCTGGATTTGTGCAATCCGCAGGGACTGGGTAACTGCTTACCATCTCTTCACGTGGGATTTCAATCTCATGGTCTTTTCGCAGCACTCTCTCGCTGACCGTAGCCCTCTGGGAACTTCTGGTTCCGGCCTCTTCAGGAAGACGAGGGGCGGGGCTTAATCTTTGCGCACTTTCTCGGAGAAAAAATGGTGGAAAATGGTGAAATTGTCGGGAAACAGAATTATGACTCGCGGTCTTCGGCTTTCAAGGCGCACGTTACCCAGGTAAGTGGGTCCTGCTTGTATCCTGTTCATGACACCAGGTTTTCCAAGGTGTACCGCCCCCGGTCGAGCAGCCGGGCCACTGCCGCCGCTCGGATCCACGGTGGCTCAAGGGGTCTCCGGACTTGGGGGTCATGTGGCCACTCGATTAAAAGTAGGGGGGGTGGATATGTACATGGAGATTTTGGGAAGTTCGTGACACCACCCACGTTGCGTGATAATGTGAGGGACCACCGCTGCCATTGGGGAGCCCAGTAACGATGGTTCGGCAGCCTGATGTTTAACCCCTCCTTGGGTAGGGGGTTTGTGTCCCAGGGCCCGTTGATGATGGATGGTGTTTTGGGTGCCGTTGGGGGATAGATGCAGGGGGCATCCAATGTACTCACTCAGTCCCAGAATAAACAGACTGACAGCTTGTAAACCAAAGCTCTGAGCTCCACCGTAGTCTGCAGGGAGCACGCCTGGATCCATGCCTCTGGTGTTGTTGTTGGCCTGTGGCCCTATTCCTGGCACCTTAGTCGCGATTGGACCCGTTGGTATGAAACTCTCCGGGTCCCGCTCACCCGTATGGCTAACGTAGTGAGCTTGCTCTCAGAGTTCATGCATAGGATTTCATTGGACTGTAGTGGGAAAGTACTATCCCATAGGTGTGCTAGTACCCCGATTTTGGAGCGGGTTGGGGATGAAACTTGAAGTTTTCACTCCCGTTGGGTAAATTACCGGAACGCTGAAGCTACTTTTCGGCCTGGGGTCCACGTACCCCGTCGTGCCCTGGCCCCTGCCCGGTGATAGCTTAAGGCCGCCGGCTACCCTCCTCGGCAGTTCGTGCCCCTTGACACTGTTCCCTGCGACCAGGTTCCAGCTCCTATCAGGCCAAGACCAATGTCTGCCACCTAGTATACAGGAGCTCTCCTCCATTGCCTCTCCTCACGAGAGCCACTTCACCTCCTCTCTCCTTCACTCTTGACTCTCAACTCTCTACTCTCAACTGTCACTGTCCTCACTTTCTCCTTACCAACCCCCTATGTGGGCGGCCCTATTCCCTTCGGGCCCCCCAATGGTGTGTCTGGTAGGATCAAGTGGGAAGTGTTCCTAGGATTTTAATTAGACTAGCTGTTAACAACACCAGAGGACTGGGGTCCATTCACCAAGGAGGGTGGATACTGTGCGGGAGGGCAGATTGCACAATACCCTGTGACGACTTGATAGGCCAGGGCATCACAAGTGCAATGTGAAGAAATGTCTCATTGCACTCTGACCAATGTTAGTCAATGATGGAGAGCAGTTGGTCAGCTTTTCTCGCATGCGAGAAAAATCGCAACATGCTGCGATTGCATCACTTGCACCCATTCAAATGAATGGGTGCGAGAGAAACATCGGACTGCACTCGTATGTTATCCCAGTGCAGTGTGATATACGCACAGGCTGACAATGGAGAAGATGGAGGGATTAACTCATTCCTCTCCTCCGCAGCGCCCGCCCTCAGCTTCACAGCTGTGACCCGATTGCAAGATCGGGTCACAGTCACCTGCACTTGGCTTACGCTCACAGCAGAGCCTGCGTCGGGGGTCATTAGCATATCGCATCTGATGCTCTCGCATCGGATGCCATACGCTAGTGTGACTGTAGCCTTAGGTCCAGGCTTTTGGCTCTGATGAGGCTTGGGATTGTGTTACACAAGAGCGTACAAATTAATGGTGTCATGATGTCACAGAGAATGCGATGGCTTATACTGTAAAGAGGGAGCTATGTAGGGGTTCATACATATATAGGGAGGTTACGTACAGCCTCATCCTGTATATTTGGAGGCTATATGAGAGCTCTTCCTCTAAATAGGGGACTATATGAAGGCTCACACATTGTATAGGGGCAATGTGAGGGTTCACACTTATGTAGGGAGCTATGTTGGGGCTCATTTTGTATATAGGGGACTATATGAGGCCTTGCACTGTACATAGGGACTATTTGAGTGTTCATCCTGTATGTGGGGAGATATGTAGAGGCTCATACTGTATATATGGAGGGCAAAAAAGAAGTTTGTTCCAGCTCAGCTGATCCAGGAAACCACCAACTTTGGAACCGTGCAGGGAAGAAAAAAGTTGGCAAGACTATAGCAGAAGATTCAAAAAGGAAATTATCCAGCAGCTTGATTATCCAGAGCTCTGTCCACATTTTTTCTCCATGTGACTTTCTGGACTAATTTTACCTTTATACCTAAAAAGTAATATTTTAAGAAAAAATTTTTTTGGATCAAGCTGCTGGATAATTTCCTTTTTGAATCTTCTGTATATATGGAGGCTATGTGAGGATTCATCCTGTATATATAGAGGCTATGTGAGGACTTATACTGTCCATAGGGGTCTGTATGGGGGCTCACACTGTATATAAAGGATTATGTGAGAGCTAATTCTGTATATAAAAAAGCTATGTGAGGGCTTATACTGTATATAAGTGCTATATGAGGGCTCATACTGTGTATAGAGGTGCTCAAACTGTATGTATGGGGCTCATGCTGTATATAGGAGGGCTATGTGGATGCTCATGGTATATTTAGGGGGGCTGTGAGTGGGCTCATACTGAACTAAGGGGCTGATTGTGGGATCATATAGTATAGGCATATCACCCTCCCTAATCAAAGTCAATTCATATATAACCCCTTTCCTATTTCTCAGAACATTAATTCTTCCTTAAACTCCACCGCACCCAAAAGCATTACAAAGATATGCTGGTGACTGGCTTATACAGCTTTATCTATCCCCCATTTCTTGGAGATGGTTGGAACATTGTAGTAAATAAGCACTTGTCTCTCATGTCACCCCCTCACTCCATCTTAGACCTGTGCCACACTCACGTGAAATTCACGCACGTGCCACAAGATATATATTTTCCTTGCGTGTTGCATGAGGGAAGTACGTGTCTCCGGTACGTGCGGTCCACGGAGAACCGGTAATTTACATACTCACATGGTAGATGTTGCTGTCCTTGGTTCTGATTTCCGGCTCTAGGCCCGCCCACTCCCCGCTGACGCTGCTTCCGGCCGAGCGGAGGGGCGGAGATTAGAGCCCGTGACAGCACGCCCACCTCCATAACACGCTCATAACGAGCGGCGGCCAGCAGCAACTGTTTACAGCGGAAGATTCTGCAGGGAATATGGAGGTATGTGTTTGTTTTATTTTAAAATAATGACACGTGTTTCTCCGGCGCATGTCACACGGGACTGCATCCACACTACATCCGTGTGGTACGGGTGCGGGTCGTGTGACACTCATGCTGCCGGAGAACATGTGGACATGTCAGCGTGCGAAACACACGGACACACGTAAGTACGGAACGGACACACGTTCCGTTCCAAAATACTTACATGTGTCCAAACAATTATGAAATCATATGTCCACGTGTGTACATGCCTCCGGTACGTGAAAAAAGTGCCAAACACGTACCGGAGGCATGAATGTGGGACAGAGGCCTTAGTTTGTACGCTCTTATAAGCAGGGTTGTCTTTATTTTTGCTTTAATTATTGTATTGTATCTTCTATAACTGTTAGTTATGTTTGTTTGTATATGAACCTCTGAATAGAAAAGCACTGCAGAATATGTTGGTGCTATAGAAGTAAAGATTATTATTATTTGCTATTCTTATATTTGGGGAAGTCAGCATACTTACTTCTCAATATTAACCCTTTCACGACCAAGGACATACCTGTACGTCTTAAATCCTGAAGGGGTGATCACCACCAGCTGCCTTGCTGAGCCTGGGGGGATCTCTGCACATGTCAGCTGATTTGAACAGCTGACGTTTGCGCCTCACAGGTGCAGGTGGATCCGTGATCCACCTGCACCTGTTAACTCCTTATATCGCGCTGTCAAAATGTGACAGTGCAATTTAAATGAGCGAAGCGGATAAAGTACACTTACCCAATGCCATCAGAAGCCCTGTGACGTGATCATTGGGAGTCAATGGTTGCCATGGAAGCACAGGGTCATGTGATGACTCCTGTGCTATTATGACTCAATTCCTGTTTCAGCTGGCAGAGAGTTGGCTGTTACAGTAGTTGAACATTTCTCCTGGTCTGAGCTGTACAGCTCTGATCAAGAGAAATGAATGAGCGATCAGAATGCTGATCCTTTTAGCCTCCTAGGGGGACTAATAAACTAAAAAAAAGCAAACAGAAAAGTTTTAAAAATGTAAAAAAAAATAAAAAACATGTACAAGTTCAAATCACCCCACCATTCGCCCCACTGAAAATTAAAGCGTTAAAAAAATAAAAATATATGCATATTTGGTATTGCCACATTCAGAAATGCCCGATCTAACAAAATATAAAGTCAATTAACCTAATTGGTATACGGCGTAGTGGAACAAAAGTTCAAAACGCCAAAACTACGTTTTTTGGTCATTGCAAATTTTGCGCAAAATGCAATAACAGGTGATCAAAACGTAGCATTTGTGCACGTATGGCACTGTTAAAAACATCAGCTCGACATGTACAAAATAAGCCATCATTATGATCCATATATATAGTATAACTTATAGTTTCATTTAAAAGTACAACTCGTCCTGCAAAAAACAAGCATCAGGCAAGATTGATGGAAAAATAAAAAAGTTACTGCTCTCGGAAGACGGGGAGCAAAAAATCCCCAAAAAAGAAAGACGGAAAATTGTACATGGGGGAAGGGGATAAGTGATTAATATTACCATAAAATATTAGATAGAATTAATATGTTTATATTGATAATGGACAGAATTAATTTTAGCCTATTAGTTTTGCCCTCAACAATGGTCACAGTCTCTCATTTTGCTCCTCAGGAAAAATAATTGCTCACCTCTTCTCATTTAGGTATTTTCACAGCATTTTTGACACATTTCTTTGCAGCATTTTTTGAATGCATATTACATATGTGCTTTGTCTACAGTACATATTTAATAAAGATAGTTTTATTCACCAAAGTGCTTCAAAAATGCCAAGAAAACACAAAAAAACAGTTGTGTTTTTGGCAGCTTTTCTCATTTCATTCTATGGGTTAAGAAACACTGCAAAAACTGCAAATCCCCCCCCCAAAAAAAAAAACAAGCATGTGTATGAGATTCCTGCTGCATCATAGTTTTTGTTGATACTGTAAAAGTTGCTTATTTGCATAAAAAATGCTTCTAAATTACATTGCCTTACAAGTGCACAGCCTTATCAAACAGCATGATCCACTATGATACATTTGATGCATTTTTAAGTCTGTTTAGTCTGTTTGTATTGTCTAAAGGGTGCTTTACACGCTGTGACATCGCTAGCGATAGCTAGCGATGTCGTGCGCGATAGCACCCGCCCATGACGCTGTTTCGTCATGGGGGTGATCCCTGCCGTAGCGAACAATATCGCTACAGCAGCGTCACACGCACATACCTACTTAGCGACGTCGCTGAAGACACCAAACAATCTCTCCTTTAAGGGGGAGATTCATTCGGCATCACAGCGGCGTCACTAAGGGGCCGCCCAATAGCAGAGGAGGGGAGGAGATGAGTGGCCGGAACATGCCGCCCACCTCCTTCCTTCCTCATTGCCGGTGGCCGCAGGTAAGGAGATGTTCGTCGTTCCTGCAGTGTCACACATAGCAATGCGTCATGCCGCATTAACGACAAACAACCAGCGGCATGCACCACCAATGATATTATGAAAAGGAGCGACGTGTCAACGATCAATGATTTTTGACGTTTTTGGGATCGTTGATCGTCGCTCCTAGCTGTTACATGCTGCGATGTCGCTAATGACGCTGGATGTGCGTCACAAACACCGTGACCGACGATATATCGTTAGCGATGTCGCAGCATGTAAAGCACCCTTTAGGCTACGTTCCCACTTTCATTATCCGTTGAGTTTTTGACACTGCAGAATTTGTGTACCATCTGCACAAATTAGTTTATTTGTCTTTTTGAGTAGGTTTTTGATTTTGTATTTTTTGCATTATTGAGGCTGCCTTTTTTGTCTTTGGTGTGTCATCCATTAATTAAAGCTGTTTAGTTTTTTAAACTTCCTGTTATCAACATTCTTAGGTGCTGATTTCATGCATTTTTGATACGGTTCTCCTGTGTAGATGCACCAAAAAGATATATGCAGAATTTCCACATCTAATGCAATTCTATGGGGAAACTCTGCCCAGAAAACTCAGCGTACCTGCAGGCGAAATTGACATGCTGTAGATTGGAAAAATGAATTACAACTGAGTTTACGCAGGGTAAAAAAAGTAGCACAGTGGGCTTGAGTTTTCTTCTATTCCCATCGACTTTGTTGTACTGTAAAATGCTGCGTTCTTGATGCAACAAAAATACCGTAGTGTGAAAAACATGAGTAAAACTCATCGAGAGCACGTACCCAAAGAATTAGACAGTTTTGATAATTGTGTCCCAGCTTAGAAAATTTAACTATATACATCTATCAGTTAAATATAGCTGTTAGTCTGATTGACAAAACATGTAGTTATTCTGGCGATAAAGTTCATGAGTAAAATGGGAATTATGGCTGTATTACTAATGGAAACAGGCGTAATACAAAATTTGGTAAAGCAGCAGAAAAACACAGACAAACTCCACTTGAAATGCAGTGGCCACAAAGAAATCATGGGGCCCAATAACAAATGACATAATTGGACATTCTTCAAAAACCCAACATGACTGCAAAAAGAAGAGTAGGCATGGTCATACATCCCAGCTTTTAAAATCAGTGAGAGGGTTACATATTACTGCCCTCACACATGTTATGATGATATCACAATGACCCTGACAAAGTATGATACTGCCAGAGTAATCCTAACACAGAGAGACACTGCCTTGATTGTGAGAAGCATGTCCAGCCTCAGACGCCACATTCATTCCGGAGCCCGCCCATTGTGGTTCATCTAGCTGCCTATAGTGATTATTAGATTATAAAAGTACCAATATGTTGGTGTACTAACTTTTACATGTTGTGTGTGGTTGGTTAGACTTTGGGTCAGAATATCTGAACCAACCTTCTTTTGGACTAACTTAATTTTTGTGAATGCGGTCAGGAACACTTGCGTACTTGGCTACTTACTTGTCTAGTCTGTCTTGTGACGTTGTGAGCAGTTCCTTGTTGGACATGCTTTGACTACTTTTGCCTCTCCAGGCAACCTACAACCTGTTTGTCAATCTTTGCACCTTAGCACATTGTGTCCTTTATTTGGGTCAATTGTTTAAGTTTTAATTATATTTTATTAAAAGTTATTTTTTAATTCTCAATTTTTGATGCTATCTCTATATTTGATTTTTGGTTGAGGGAGTTCAGCAGCACCTTTCTTCAATGCTCCTCATTTGCTTTGATATATGATGATCTCTATAGTATGATGTATTCTACAACATCAATATGCAGATTATGCCCCCACAGATCATTTGGCTCTTTCATTGAGAGATTGGCACTTCTTTAGATACATGATTTCCAGGGAACAAGTGTAAAGGAGGTGTCACACACAGCGACGACGACAACGACGTCGCTGCTACGTCACCATTTTCTGTGACGTAGCAGCGACGTCCCGTCACTGAGTGTGACATCCAGCAACGACCTGGCCCCTGCTGTGAGGTCGCCAGTCGTTGCTGAATGTCCTGCTTCATTTTTTGCTCGTTGCTCTCCCTCTGTGAAGCACACATCGCTGTGTATGACGGCGAGAGAGCGACGAACTGAAGTGAGCAGGGAGCCGGCGTCTGGCAGCCTGCGGTAAGCTTTAACCATGGTAAACATCGGGTAACCAAGAGAAGCCCTTTCCTTGGTTACCCGATATTTACCTTCGTTACCAGCGTCCGCCGCTCTCACGCTGCCAGTGCTGGCTCCCTGTTCCCTGTACACGTAGCCGGAATACTCATCGGGTTAATTTCCCGATGTGTACTCCAGCTACATGTGCAGGGAGCAGGGAGCTGGCACTGGCAGCGTGAGAGCACATCATTTAGCGCTGACTCCCTGCACTCCTTGCCGGATTACACATCGGGTAATTAACCCGATGTGTACTTTGGCTAGGAGTGCAGGGAGCCAGCACTAAGCGGTATGCTCTCACGCTGCCAGTGCCGTCTCCCTGCTCCCTGCACATGTAGCTGGAGTAAACATCGGGTAATTAACCCAATGTGTACTCTGGCTAGGAGTGCAGGTAACAGGGAGCCGGCACTGGCAGCGTGAGAGCGGCGGACACTAGTAACTAAGGTAAATATCGGGTAACCAAGAGAAGTGCTTTCCTTGGTTACCCAATATTTACCTTAGTTACCAAGCGCAGCATCACTTCCACGTGTTGCTGCTGGCTGGGGGCTGGTCACTGGTCGCTGGTGAGATCTGCCTGTTTGACAGCTCACCAGCGACCATGTAACGACGCAACAGCGATCCTGATAAGGTCAGGTCACCCATCGTGATCGCTGCTGCGTCGCTATGTGTGACCCCAGCTTTACTAGGAATGCTTGTTCACAATAGGCGTAAAAATTGATTTTTAGATAAAATGTAAAGCTTGACATATAGGCCACTGTTGGTGCATTGTTGTCTAGACCAGTGATCAAAAGATAACGTGGTTGTAGAAAAAAACTTGAGAAAGAACACTTTGCTAGGATTCACATCAAGTGACCCTTATCTCAAATACTGGACAAGTTGACACAAGCACTGTATATATGTATGGCAACTTAAAATGCCTTGCTCTGGCAATTGTGTAAAGTCAGGAACATTTCTTGCAACCAATGAAGCACAGCTAAAATACTATCTAAAGGACTTTTGTGTTAAGGCCCATCTAGCCTTTTAAATGCCCCTCTGATGAAAGGAACCCAGGTGACAAGTATGTGCATGCTGGTATTTTACTCTGGAAATAATCTGACAAAGATACTTTTTGGTTAACATTTTAAGTAGACATGCTTAATCCTATAACTGCTGTTAAAGCCCCGTCACACTAAGCAACATCGCTAGCAACATCGCTGGTAACGAACAACTTTTGTGACGTTGCTAGCGATGTTGCTGTGTGTGACATCCAGCAACAACCTGGCCCCTGCTGTGAGGTCGTTGGTTGTTGCTGAATGTCCTGGGCCATTTTTTAGTTGTTGCTGTCCCGCTGTGAAGCACAGATCGCTGTGTGTGACAGCGAGACAGCAACAACTAAATGTGCAGGCAGCAGGAGCCAGCTTCTGCTGAGGCTGGTAACCAATGTAAACATCGGGTAACCAAGAAGCCCTGTCCTTGGTTACCCGATATTTACCTTTGATACCAGCCTCCTCCGCTCTCTCTGCCTGTGCTGCCGGCTCCTGCTCTGTGCACATGTAGCTGCAGCACACATCAGGTAATTAACCCGATGTGTGCTGTAACTAGGAGAGCAAGGAGCCAGCACTAAGCAGTGTGCGCTGCTCCCTGCTCTGTGCACATTTAGCTGCAGCACACATCAGGCAATTAACCCGATGTGTGCTGTAACTAGGAGAGCAAGGAGCCAGCGCTAAGCAGTGTGCGCTGCTCCCTGCTCTGTGCACATTTAGCTGCAGCACACATCGGGTTAATTAACCTGATGTGTGCTGTAACTAGGAGACTGGGGGCTGGTCACTGGTTGCTGGTGAGCTCACCAGCAACTCGTGTAGCCATGCTCCAGCGATCCCTGCCAGGTCAGGTTGCTGGTGGGATCGCTGGAGCGTCGCAGTGTGACAGCTCACCAGTAGTGATGAGCGAGCATGCTTGTCACTACTCGGTACTCGCACGAGTATCACTGTACTCGGGCTGCTCGGCGGGGACCGAGTAATCTCGCGATACTCGTGCTTTACTCGTGGTCTTCATTTCTGCATGTTGGCGCTCTTTTGAGAGCCAGCCCTCATGCAGGGATTGGCTGGCAGACCACTGCAATGCCACAGCCCTGTTAGTTGTGGAATTGCAGTGATTGGCCGGCCTGCACAGCGTCACCGAGCCTTTATATCGGCCGGCGCGCTGTGCTCTGCTCACAGCTATTCTGACAGTGAGTGTAGGGAGAGTGTCGCTGATTCAGGGAAAGCTTTGCGGCCCTTTATAGCTTTTTCAGTTGCAGGGCTGCAAACAGTGTGACCAAAAGTCCTTCTCAGGACTATTCTAGTTGTATACAGGCAGGCAGGGTATAGCCAGGTCGGAGTACAGTAGCAGAGTCCTTCTCAGGACTATTGTTGCTATATACAGGCAGGGTATAGCCAGGTCTGAATACAGGCTAGTGACCAAAAGAGTCCTTGTCAGGACTATTGTAGCAGTATACAGGCAGGCAGGCAGGCAGGGTAGTGGTGACCGTATACCAGCCTTCATATCTGGGGCTGGTGTACACAGTGTAAAACAGTCCAGATAGTGTCTGACTTGTCTGTACTGTAATTGTCGCTCCCCAAAAAAACCTGTTAGTAGGTTATTATTGCGTCCGTGCTTGGTTTTTAAAACCGCACGTGTGTGCCTGTTGGTGGCAGCGTACAGGTGCACTGGTGTGCGTTTACCAAACTATTATATAACGCACAAGTGTAGTGTATAATACACGTCAGTCAGCAGTGGCTGATAGTGTCAGAGTTCTTAATTTTTGCTCCTAAAACCTGTGTTAGGTTATTATTGCGTCCGTGCTTGGTTTTTAAAACCGCACGTGTGTGCCTGTTGGTGGCAGCGTACAGGTGCACTGGTGTGCGTTTACCAAACTATTATATAACGCACAAGTGTAGTGTATAATACACGTCAGTCAGCAGTGGCTGATAGTGTCAGAGTTCTTAATTTTTGCTCCTAAAACCTGTGTTAGGTTATTATTGCGTCCGTGCTTGGTTTTTAAAACCGCACGTGTGTGCCTGTTGGTGGCAGCGTACAGGTGCACTGGTGTGCGTTTACCAAACTATTATATAACGCACAAGTGTAGTGTATAATACACGTCAGTCAGCAGTGGCTGATAGTGTCAGAGTTCTTAATTTTTGCTCCTAAAACCTGTGTTAGGTTATTATTGCGTCCGTGCTTGTTTTTTAAAACCGCACGTGTGTGCCTGTTGGTGGCAGCGTACAGGTGCACTGGTGTGCGTTTACCAAACTATTATATAACGCACAAGTGTAGTGTATAATACACGTCAGTCAGCAGTGGCTGATAGTGTCAGAGTTCTTAATTTTTGCTCCTAAAACCTGTGTTAGGTTATTATTGCGTCCGTGCTTGGTTTTTAAAACCGCACGTGTGTGCCTGTTGGTGGCAGCGTACAGGTGCACTGGTGTGCGTTTACCAAACTATTATATAACGCACAAGTGTAGTGTATAATACACGTCAGTCAGCAGTGGCTGATAGTGTCAGAGTTCTTAATTTTTGCTCCTAAAACCTGTGTTAGGTTATTATTGCGTCCGTGCTTGGTTTTTAAAACCGCACGTGTGTGCCTGTTGGTGGCAGCGTACAGGTGCACTGGTGTGCGTTTACCAAACTATTATATAACGCACAAGTGTAGTGTATAATACACGTCAGTCAGCAGTGGCTGATAGTGTCAGAGTTCTTAATTTTTGCTCCTAAAACCTGTGTTAGGTTATTATTGCGTCCGTGCTTGGTTTTTAAAACCGCACGTGTGTGCCTGTCGGTGGCAGCGTACAGGTGCACTTGTGTGCAATTTCCAGAAACTTTGATATAACGCACAAGTAGTGAATATACACGTCAGCAGTGCACAGCATTGCAAAATGCGCAAGGGCATTGGCAAGGAACAAGGAAGTGGACGTGATGGTGGTGCAGGCAGAGGCCGAGGTCGTGGGCAAGCTCTAATTTCGCCACAACAAAGGGCCACATCTAGTCGCTCGCACGTCCTGTCCCAAATTCTTGGGGACCGCAGCAGTACACCGCTCTTGAACCAAGACCAGTGTCAACAGGTTGTTAGTTGGATAGCGGATAATGCTTCCAGTCAGATTGGCACCACCACAAACACTCTGTCTTCCACACGGTCAAGTGTCAGTAGCCGTGATACTGCACCGCACATTTCTGAACCTGATCCTCCTTCCTACCACCAGGCTGAGTACACGTCCTCCTCGGACATTAATGATCCCACACTTGGACACTCGGAAGAGCTGTTCACGTTTCCATTCACACATTCTGGCCTCTCGCCAGCTCATATTGAAGTGGGTCATGAGGAGATCGTCTGTACAGATGGCCAAATATTTGAGCAGCCACGTTCTCACGAAGTTGGCAACGTGTCTCAACAAGTGGTGGACGATGATGAGACACAATTGTCAGCAAGTCAGGAGGAGGAGCAGGGTGCGGAAGAGGAAGACGACGTGGTGGATGATCCAGTAACTGACCCAACCTGGCAGGAGGATATGCAGAGCGAGGACAGCAGTGCACAGGGGGAGGGAGGCGTAGCATCACAACAGGCAGTAAGAAGCAGGGTGGTGGCCCCAGGCAGAAGTCAGGCAACCGTTCCCCGGAACAACACGACGACACAAGGTGCCTGTCCAAATGTTAGGTCTTCACGAGTCTGGCAGTTTTTTAAGTTGGATCCAGATGATTCAAAAAAGGCCATTTGCAACACCTGCCGTGCCAGCATCAGCAGGGGTACCAAAACTAGCAGCCTGACCACCACCAGCATGATCAGGCACATGTCAGCCAAGCACCCGACTTTGTGGGAAGTACAACAGAGTCGAGGAGCAGTGCTTGCTGATGTCACTGCTACGTCTTCGCTGGTTGTGCATGCGAGCCAATCCTCTGTCCATGCTGCCTGCGAACAAGCCTCCTCCACTCCTGCACCTACAGTTGCCTACGCAGAAAGAACACCATCATCAAGCACGTCCTTGTCCCAGCGCAGCGTTCAGTTATCCATTCAGCAAACCTTTGAACGCAGGCGCAAATACACTGCCAACACCCCACATGCCACAGTTCTAAATGCTAACATTTCGCGACTGCTTGCGCTGGAAATGTTGCCTTTTAGGCTGGTGGAGACAGAAGCATTCCGTGACCTGATGGCGGCAGCTGTCCCACGTTACTCGGTCCCCAGCCGCCACTATTTCTCCCGGTGTGCCGTCCCCGCGTTGCATAACCACGTGTCACAAAACATCACACGTGCCCTGAACAACGCTGTTTCACCCAAGGTCCACCTAACCACAGACACGTGGACAAGTGCTTGTGGGCAAGGCCGCTACATCTCGTTGACGGCACACTGGGTTAATATTGTGGAAGCTGGGACCCAGTCTGAGCGAGGGACGCAACACGTCCTTCCCACACCAAGGTTTGCAGGCCCTACCTCAGTCAGTGTTTCACCCACACTCTACAGCTCCGGAATGTCATGCTCTTCAGCCTCCTCCTCCTCCTGCGCATCCTCATCCACTGTGCCCTCCACACCAGTCACAAGCTGGAAGCACTGCAGCACTGCCTCGGCGAAGCGGCAACAGGCTGTGCTGAAGCTAATCTGCATAGGTGACAAACCCCACAATGCAGAAGAGCTGTGGACAGCTCTGAAACAGCAGGCAGATCACTGGCTCACACCTCTGAACCTAAAGCCAGGAAAGGTCGTTTGTGACAATGGCCGGAACCTGGTGGCGGCTTTGAGGCGAGGCCAGCTGACACATGTTCCATGCGTGGCCCATGTGCTCAACCTCGTGGTTCAGCGGTTTATAAAGTCATACCCAGAGCTGTCTGATCTGCTGGTAAAAGTTCGCCGCCTGTCTGCACATTTTCGAAAGTCACCTACTGCTTCAGCCGGCCTTGCCGGCTTTCAGCGCCGTTTGCATCTTCCGGCTCACAGACTGGTGTGTGATGTCCCCACGCGTTGGAATTCAACTCTGCACATGTTGGTCAGGATATGTGAGCAGAAGAGGGCAGTTGTTGAGTACCTGCATCACCTAAGCCGTCGGGAAATGGGTCAAACTCCACACATAACACCTGAGGAGTGGAGATGGATGTCAGACCGATGTACCATCCTCCAAAACTTTGAGGACTCCACCAAGATGGTGAGTGGTGATGACGCCATTATTAGCGTCACCATACCGCTACTCTGCCTTCTAAAACGGTCCCTGCTGAAAAACAAACATGATGCATTGCAGGCGGAGCGCGATGAGTTGCAGCAAGAAACAGTAGTGGGTGTGGGTGATAACACACAGCCCAGCCTCGTCTCATCACAACGTGCAGTGGAGGACTATGACGAGGAGGAGGATGAAGACATGGAGCAACTCTCCGGCCAAATTGAGGATATGACATGCACACCAGTCATATCCTCGATTCAGCGTGGCTGGCCAGAGGACAGGGTAGATGAGGAGGAGGAGCAGGAGGAGGAGGAGGAGGAGGAGGACAGCATGTTCAGTCATCTTGTTGGTCAGGCTACTGAAGTCCTGGCTGTTAAGAGTCTGGCGCACATGGCTGACTTTATGGTAAGCTGCCTGTCTCGTGACCCTCGCGTTAAGAACATCTTGGCCGACAATCATTACTGGTTGGTAACACTGTTAGACCCACGCTACAAGGAGAACTTTTTGTCTCTTATTCCCGTGGAGGAGAGGTCAACCAAAATGCAGCAGTTTCGGAAGGCCATACTCACGGAAGTAGGCAAAGCATTCCCCTCACAAAACGCTAGCGGCATAGGTCAGGAATCAGTGGACAACCGAGGCGTACAGCCGAGAGAGGCACAAGTCCAATCCGCCAGAGGTAGGGGAACAGTCTTTAAGATGTGGGACAGTTTTCTCAGCCCCTCACGTACCACAGCCCCTGAGGTGCGGGGTAGTGCCACAAGAAATCCTAAGTTTGCCCAGATGCTGAAGGAGTACCTTGCAGATCGAACAACTGTACTCCGACATTCCTCTGTGCCTTACAATTATTGGGTATCCAAGCTGGACACGTGGCATGAATTGGCTCTCTACGCCTTGGAAGTCCTGGCCTGCCCTGCTGCTAGCGTTTTGTCAGAGCGTGTTTTTAGTGCCGCAGGTGGAATCATTACAGATAAACGCACCCGCCTGTCAACTGAAAATGCTGACAGGCTGACTCTGATAAAGATGAACAAGGGTTGGATTGGGCCAGACTTCACCACACCACCAGCAAATGAGAGCGGAATTTAAATTTTGCCATGTACCTCCACTCACCCATGGGTACACTTCTCGACTTTGGATAATCGCTGGACTGCTCCTCCTTCTCCTCATGCGCCATCATGATGACCGTTACAATAGTTAGGTCTTTGTTTCAGGTATACCCCCAGTGGTAAATTTTTTCGCCCATTCTTTGCAGAATGGACATTACAACGACAGGAGACCCGCTCCTTTGCAATGGGAACAATGTTTTGAGGCCCTCATGCACGTCTCTACCCAGGGACAACGTGTAGCCTCCCAATTTTTGGCTGCCCTGCCTAAGGGCTATACTGAAATACACCCACTTCCTTAAAATGGACACTTAATGTTTTGAGGCCCTCATGCACGTCTCTACCCAGGGACAACGTGTAGCCTCCCAATTTTTGGCTGCCCTGCCTAAGGGCTATACTATAATACACCCACTTCCTTAAAATGGACACTTAATGTTTTGAGGCCCTCATGCACGTCTCTACCCAGGGACAATGTGGAGCCTCCCAATTTTTGGCTGCCCTGGCAAAGGGCTATACTGAAATAGACCCACTTCCTTACAATGGGCACTTCAGGTTTAAAGGCCATCATGCACGTCTCTACCCAGGGACAATGTGGAGCCTCCCAATTTTTGGCTGCCCTGCCTAAGGGCTATACTGAAATACACCCACTTCCTTAAAATGGACACTTAATGTTTTGAGGCCCTCATGCACGTCTCTACCCAGGGACAATGTGGAGCCTCCCAATTTTTGGCTGCCCTGGCAAAGGGCTATACTGAAATAGACCCACTTCCTTACAATGGGCACTTCAGGTTTAAAGGCCATCATGCACGTCTCTACCCAGGGACAATGTGGAGCCTCCCAATTTTTGGCTGCCCTGCCTAAGGGCTATACTGAAATACACCCACTTCCTTAAAATGGACACTTAATGTTTTGAGGCCCTCATGCACGTCTCTACCCAGGGACAATGTGGAGCCTCCCAATTTTTGGCTGCCCTGGCAAAGGGCTATACTGAAATAGACCCACTTCCTTACAATGGGCACTTCAGGTTTAAAGGCCATCATGCACGTCTCTACCCAGGGACAATGTGGAGCCTCCCAATTTTTGGCTGCCCTGCCTAAGGGCTATACTATAATACACCCACTTCCTGACAATGGACACTTAATGTTTTGAGGCCCTCATGCACGTCTCTACCCAGGGACAATGTGGAGCCTCCCAATTTTTGGCTGCCCTGGCAAAGGGCTATACTGAAATAGACCCACTTCCTTACAATGGGCACTTCAGGTTTAAAGGCCATCATGCACGTCTCTATCCAGGGACAATGTGGAGCCTCCCAATTTTTGGCTGCCCTGCCTAAGGGCTATACTGAAATACACCCACTTCCTTAAAATGGACACTTAATGTTTTGAGGCCCTCATGCACGTCTCTACCCAGGGACAATGTGGAGCCTCCCAATTTTTGGCTGCCCTGGCAAAGGGCTATACTGAAATAGACCCACTTCGTTACAATGGGCACTTCAGGTTTAAAGGCCATCATGCACGTCTCTACCCAGGGACAATGTGGAGCCTCCCAATTTTTGGCTGCCCTGGCAAAGGCCTATACTGAAATAGACCCACTTCCTTACAATGGGCACTTCAGGTTTAAAGGCCATCATGCACGTCTCTACCCAGGGACAATGTGGAGCCTCCCAATTTTTGGCTGCCCTGCCTAAGGGCTATACTATAATACACCCACTTCCTGACAATGGACACTTAATGTTTTGAGGCCCTCATGCACGTCTCTACCCAGGGACAATGTGGAGCCTCCCAATTTTTGGCTGCCCTGGCAAAGGGCTATACTGAAATAGACCCACTTCCTTACAATGGGCACTTCAGGTTTAAAGGCCATCATGCACGTCTCTACCCAGGGACAATGTGGAGCCTCCCAATTTTTGGCTGCCCTGCCTAAGGGCTATACTATAATACACCCACTTCCTGACAATGGACACTTAATGTTTTGAGGCCCTCATGCACGTCTGTATGCAGGGGCATTGGTGAACCTCACAATTTAGGACTGCCCTGGCAAAGGAAAATACTACAAAGACTCACTTCCTCAAAATGGGCACATTAGACTCAAGAGGCCTTCATGTACGTCTCTTCTCAGGGACATCGGAGTGCCACACAATGTTTTCACGTAAAATCTTTCATGTATTGATCTCAAAAAGTAACATACACCAGCTCTATCTCACTATTGGGTATGTGCCCTTAACATTTCCGCCATGAAAAATCATTTTGGGGTCATTTTGGAAGGTTTTCTGGTGAGTCCGTAAAAATGGCGTAAAACGCGGACAAAATTGTTCACAGCTGTGACTTTTGAGTGATAAATGCTTCAAGGGGTCTTCCCCATGCTGTTGCCATGTCATTTGAGCACTCTTCTGAGACTTTTGTGACATTTTTAGGGTTTCTCCATGCTGCCGGGAGGTCATTTCACAAAAATACTCGGGTCTCCCATAGGATAACATTGGGCTCGTTGCTCGGGCCGAGTACACGAGTATCTTGGGAGGCTCGGCCCGAGCTTCGAGCACCCGAGCTTTTTAGTACTCGCTCATCACTACTCACCAGCAACCTCCTAGCAACTTACCAGCGATCCCTATCGTTGTTGGGATCGCTGGTAAGTTGCTTAGTGTGACTGGACCTTTAGAGTCTTCCTACAACAAAGATAATATTGCTTACTTAAAAATGCAATTCTACTTTTCTGATATAAAAAGTGAATATCTATAAAATGTGTAACATCATTTTTTTTTATTATTAAATGGTTACATTTGCAGATGTTAGTTCTTCTAATTCTAAAAAAGGCAATCAATTAGAAAGGAACACCAGCTAATAAAATTCACTCAAGCAACTGACTGAGAAGTACACGGAGTACATGAGTACAAGTGCACAGGTTAAGTTATTTTTAGAGAAGGGTTTGCCTTAACATAGTGACCCAGTTACCTTCTTGTTTTCAAGTGATAAAAATAAAATTAAGTGCTGTTGTCCATTTAGCAAGAATGTAATAGCTGGCAGCCAGTGCCGCACATACCACAAAAATAGCTAGACTGACCCTGGGGCAAATCTATTTAACTTTGCTAGGAAGTGCTCAATTTGAGTCTATGCTTCAACCATGGGAGAGCAATTGCTCAATATAGTTTGTCCACTTCGTTAGTAGCAGTGACGTAGCTAAGGGTTCAACTCGGGAACTGGGGGGGGGGGACATCTGAGTGGGCCCCTAACCAGGTAACCGTGATAACTATGGTGGCGCAGCCTAATCGAGTGTATAGGGGACCCTCAGCAGATGACACTGATATTACCGCTATATGGTGAATATATAGTGGTAGGTGTCAGTTCTGCAGTACATACAAGAGATCCCAGTGCAGTTACAGATTGTGACTTACTGTTCTTTCAGATGGAATTGTTCACCTTTTCCGTCTTTTCCATCTGGCCCAGACCGACATGACTTCTTCCAGCCACAACTCATCTACAGAGATTACAACAAAGACGCATTTGACTTCTCGCACACTTCCGGCACCGTCCCCATCTATTCTCAACCTGCATAAACTCCTCATCCTGCTGACACCCCAATACTGAGCCACTGTTGAATATGCCCCCATTACTGCACCGGCTGTGTGTTACAAAAACAGACTCCTCTTACTGCCCCGCATAGTAATGCCACAACTGTGCCCCCCGCATAATAATGCCACCACTGTGCCCCCCACATAGTAATGCCTCCACTGTGCCCTTTACATGGTTAAATGCCTCCTTTGTGCCCTCTAGAAGGTAAAATTTCCCCTAGAAAATATTAATGCCCTGTGTAAGTGCTGTAGAAAAGTGCCCACATTTTGCTCCTAGAAAGTAATAATGCCCCTGTGTTCCCCTAAAACAATAATGGTTCTTAAGTGTCCACTTAACTTTTAATAATGTCCCCTCATGTACAGCTCCTCTATACACAGTAGGATACCCCTATATCTGGTAGTAAGAACATTTCCAGCCTACAATGCTTGAAAGTCCTGAGAGATCCTTCTGCAGTGCTGCTCGGTACATAAAGTCGGCATCAAACTTGAGAAAAAAAAAGTATTTGTCTGCCAACATGCATCCAAGGTTAAAATCAGTTTATTACCAAAAAAAATGAACAGAACATTGGATTTTTTTTAATCCAAATTTTTGACATTTTCAGTGTATGTTTTTAGGTAAATAAACTCACTTTAACATTGGATGCATGTTGCCAGACAAATGATTTTTTTCTTTTTCTCCCCTATACACAGTATGATGTTCTCATAGCTCCCCTATACAAAGTATAATACCTCTATACCTCCCCTATATACATATAATCCCACTACACCTACCCTATACAGAGTATAATGCACCCACACCTCCCTTATACACAGTATGATGCTTCTACACCTCACCTATACACAGTATGATGGGCTTACATCTCCCCCAAAACAATGGTCCACACACTGTATAATGGACAGCACAGTAGCCAACACACTGATTAATTGTCCCCACAGCAGCCCCCACATTGTATAATGGCTTCAATAGTAGCCCCCCCAGACTGTATGAGGGCCCGAAAAGTAGTCCCTACAGAATATGACAGCCCCCACATTAGCTCCCATACTGTATAAGGGCCCCTTGTAAGCTCCCACACTGTATAAAGGTTCCTCACACTGTTTAAAGGGAACCAAACACCAGGATTTTTGTATATAACCTACAACCAGTCCTATACTGGCACTATCAGGCTGATTCTATACATACCTTTAGTGGTCAGCTCGGATGTTTAGGTTTTGAAATCCAAGAAAGTAAAGTTTATAAAACCAGTAGCTGCTTAAGTGACTGCAGCTGAGGATCAGATAATATCAGCTGTGAATTCCCTCAGCTGCTGAGGGAATTCACAGTTATCCGCTCCACCTGTTAGAATTAGCATAAGTATTATACAATCGATTTACTTTTACTTGCAGGACCTGTGGTGAGGTCATACACATACATACAAAAAATATATAGCTTTAAGGACTATGCTCTATCTTACAGTTTGAATGAGGGATATAGACTCTGTCAGTGTCAGTCAAATGGACTAGGCCCTTGGACAAGAAGGAAAGTGGATATGATATGGAAGCATCTAGGAGCAAAAATCTTTACTGTGGTCATAGCAATCAAAACCTGTGAACTACTTCCTCTATGAGGATAAGAGATGTGGAGCCATGGAAAGGGAAAGTGACTGTCTTGGAATGAACTGTTGGACTGGGCATGGGTTGTGCTGGGACTCAAAGGACCAGAAAGCTCAGGAATGACCAAGAGGGCGCTGAAAATGTGTCTGAAGATGTGTTGAAAAACTGAAACAACCTGAAAGTTATGTGGACTACACGAGCGTACAAACCACGTGACACAAGTCCACACACCCAGCCAGGACCGTGTTATTCATGAAGAGCCTGGAGTCAATCCCTTAAGGGGGCTTTACACGCTATGACATCGCTAATGCGAACTCGTTGAGGTCACGGAATTGGTACGCACATCCGGCCGCATTAGCGATGCCGTTGCATGTGACACCTATGAGCGATTTTGCATCGTCGCAAAAATGTGCAAAATCGCTCATCGGTGACATGGGGGTCCATTCTCAAAAATCGTTACTGCAGCAGTAACGAAGTTGTTCCTCATTCCTGCGGCAGCACACATCACTCCGTATGACACCGCAGAAACGAGGAAGCTCTCCTTACCTGCCTCCCGGCCGCTATGCGGAAGGAAGGGGGTGGGCGGGATGTTACGTCCCGCTCATCTCCGCCCCTCCGCTTCTATTGGGCGGCGGTTCAGTGACGCAGCTGTGATGTTGCTGTGACGCTGAACGAACTGCCCCCTTAGAAAGGAGGCGGTTCGCCGGTCACAGCGACGTCGCCCGGGCAGGTAAGTAATGTGACGTGTCTGGGCGAAGTTGTGCGGCACGGGCAGCGATTTGCCCATGTCGCACAACAGATGGAGGCGGGTACCCACGCTAGCGATATCGGTACCGATATCGCAGCGTGTAAAGCGACCTTTACTCACGGCTATCAACCCATGCCACTATACACAGGTATGCATACAATGATAATCTTGCAATCAGGAACAGCAGAAACATTACTCAAAAGATTTTAATGGAATTATTATTCAAATATATTGTTCCATAGACCTATTGATTCTATTGGTTTGCCAGTTACTGTGGAGGTGATAAGCAGAAGAGACTTTAAGGAAAACTTGGAATAAAAATGAAGCAGAAAAAAGATCAATCAGTGAGAGTAGTGAACCCTTGAACTTCAGAAAGATTTGAACAAAATTTGTTTTGGCAAACTCATTGTGGACCACAGAAAATGCAATTTTCAGTTGTCTTCTGGTTGAGAAATCACTACTTCTTAACACTCAAAACAGCACCATAAAAAACATTTTTTTCTCCTTGTTAAAGGTGTAATTTTTGAACGGCTCATAAAAAAGCCATCACTTCTTTTAGGAAAGTGCAAAGCTCCTTATATTCTCCAAACGTGGATAACTGTTGCTCCCAACTGTGTGAAGATGTCACAGCTTTTTTTTGTTTGCACCACCTATATATTAACAACAGCAATGCATGCATCGAGTGCTCCCTAAAAGAATACTTTTTAGACAGTTTTGACAATTCATGTAGCCTAAAAAATGTCTGCTACTGTAGTGTGTTGTTGGTTAGCTCTCATTACCATCTCTATTCTCCTAGCCAGATAGGTGGTTGCCATCATTTGAACATTAAAAAAAAACCTATGTTTGTGTTGGGCCCCTGACCTGGTCAGGCACCACTGAGTACTGCACTCATGCTGGGGCAGTACTTCCAGGTAATCCTGAAGGCTAGAATAGGGTGTGTACGCACAGACACATAGCAACCAGGTCTACCACACCTTGAGAGAGGACCCTTGGGCAGACCCAAGAGGGGCCTTGCCTCCAAATCTCAGCAAGTGGTGTAGGGGGAGGTGCTGGAAGCTAAGGCTGCAGCGGCTGTCAGGAAAGTAGGAAGAGAGCCAGTCTGAGAGGGAAGCGCCGCAGTTGCAAAAGGGATGCGCGCTGTCTCTAGTCAGACTCTGAATGTGAAGTAGCCGTTAGCGGGGGAGAACGGCACCAGCAAGTCAGTCAGAAAGAAGCTGAGGGAGTCAGTCGCTCGAGTACGGGGACTCCTGGTGACTAGGCACGTACGGGTAACAGGTCCATAGAGTAGACGTCAATTTATTTGATCTGCTAAACCTGCCGGTGAGGGGAACTACAAGTTCTTCACCAACCATCTAGAGACCAAGCCTCAGCAGCAATGAGGGGGCCCATAAGGAGGATCAAGCCTGGAGCCATCTTTCTTTGTCAACGCTGCCTGCAAACAGGCCAAAAAGGGGAGAAAAGGCAGTAGCGACTTCCCTTGATGAATACCATGGTACTTCAAGTCAAGTGTTATCCGAAACAAGAAGTGCTAGGAAGGCGAGTTAATGGTTACCCTTAGACCGGCCTAAAGGATACCTGGTTTCTCCTGGTTTAATCTCAGCATCGCCCAGGTACCTCACAAAATATCCAAAAGTGAGTAAAAACAAGTTGAAAGACTTTTCGGACTGAGACTGAGTTATTCTGGGACCTGTTGTTCTACACACCCGAGCCCCTGGGGCCAGCCTCACTCATGGGAGGCCACACCATCTGACTGCAGACTCTATCAGCCCCAGACGCTCGTTAAACCTGCAGTGGCGGTAACCCATAACTAGAGATAAGCCACCCCCCTGTTGTTTGAGTTCAGTTCGGTTCGTCGAAAGGAGGCCCCGTTCGATGAACCGTTCGACAAACCACTCGAACCCCATTGGAAACAATGGGAGGCAAACACAAACACATAAAACCACATTATACATGTACACATACAGTTAATAGACATTGTCATAACACTTACAGGTCCCCGCAACGCGTCCTGCACTCGGTCTTCCACCGCTTTTCCTTCCGATAATCACTGTGTCCTCCTGGTAACCAGCACTGATGATAGGACCTATCGTGACGTCAAAATAGCATGTGACCAGTCACATGTCTATTATCTGATTGGCTACAGACTGGTCACATGGCTAGACGTCATGCTGGGTCCTGTCAATGCATCTCTCCGGTATGCGGTGATCATTCCAGCATCTCTAGGTACTGGCGAAATGCTCTGGCACATGGTCGGCTTCCCTGTTCCTGCATGTGTGCGCTCTTTAAAGAGTCAGCCCACATGCAAGGACTGGTTGCCACAGTCGGTGAATAACGGAGATCACCGTTGCTATAGCAACCCGCCTGTCAGCGGTGACATCATCGCTTACACCCCGCAGCTTCTGCTCACTCACTGAATGAATAGACTGCATAGAAACAGCAGCGTTCTTCCTCCCATGCTGTGCTGTCTGATGTAGCAGAGCTGCATGGGTTGAAGGAGAAAGAAGACAGAAGACCATGGATCGTGAGGGAATGAGAGGGAGTAATAAACATGGAGTCTCTAAATGTGTCTGTGTATTTATTTCTATTAAAGTATTTTTTCTGTGTGGTGTCTTTTTTTAACCCTTTATTGGAGATTCTTAATGGCCAGGTCAAACTTGCCTGACATTAAGAATCTCTGGCTTAATACTAGCAAGTAAAACAAAGCTAGTATTAACTCATTATTACCCAGCAGGGTACCAGGGCTGCTGGTAGAGTTGGATACAACGCCAGATGATGGCGCTTCTATGAAAGCGCCATTTTCTGGGGCAGCTGCGAACAGCAATTCGCAGCAGAGGGGTCCAGAAAGCTCGGTCCAACCTATGCTGTGGATTCCAGTCCCCAGCTGCCTAGTTGTACCTGGCTGGACACAAAAATGGGGCGAAGCTCATATCGATTTTTTTTTATTTAATTATTTCATGACATTCATGAAATAATTAAAAAAAGGGCTTCCCTATTTTTTTAGTTCCCAGACGGGTACAAATAGGCAGCTGGGGGTTGAGGGCAGCCGTACCTGCCTGTTGTACTTGGCTAGCATACATAAATATGGCGAAGCCCACGTAATTTTTTTGGTGGGCAAAAAACGCCTGCATACAGTCCAGGATGGAGTATGCTGAGCCTTGCAGTTCTGCAGCTGCTGTCTGCTCTCCTGCATACACTAGTGAATGGAGCATGCTGAGCCTTGTAGTTCTGCAGCTGCTGTCCATACAGACAGGCAGCAGACAGCAGCTGCAGAACTACAAGGCTCAGAATACTCCAGGACTGTATGCAGGAGTTTTTTGCCCCCCCCCAAACAAAATTACGTGGGCTTCGCCATGTTTTTGTGGGATAGCCAGGTACAGCAGGCAGCTACGGGCTGCCCACAACCCCCAGCTGCCTATTTGTACCTGGCTGGGAACCAAAAATATAAGGAAGCCCTTTTTTTTTTTTAGTTATTTCATGAATTTCATGAAATAATTAAAAAAAAAATGACGTGGGCTTCGCCCAATTTTTGTGTCCATCCAGGTACAACTAGGCAGCTGATGCATGAAATCCGCAGCTCAAGGTGCCCAATCTTTCTGGGCACCCCTGCTGCGAATTGCAGTCCGCAGCCGCCCCAGAAAATGGCGCTTTCATAGAAGCGCCATCTTCTGGCGCTGTATCCAACTTCTCCAGCTGCCCTGGTGACGGGTGGCTCGCTGGGTAATAATGGAGTCAGGGCTAGCTTTATATTATCAACTGGCCCTAAGCCCGAAATTCAATGTGTCACACCAATATTAGACATGGCCACCATGAATTTCTAGTACAGATAAAAAAAACACAACACACAGAAAAATATTTTTATTAGATAACAAATACAACACAATTAGTGACTCCATCTTTATTGAAATAAAGAAACTCCCTCCGCAGTAATCCTGGGTCAAGGGTCCCGCGCCATCCAATCCGGATCCAATATCATCTGATCGGTTTGCTGGAAGGCAAAGCGATCAGATGATGTGTCAGGTTCAAGGGCCTGAATCACATGACACAGCAGCTGATTGTATAAACGGCTTTTATATAATCAGCTGATGCATCAGTGCAAAAAAAAACAAAACAAACTACACACTTCAGTGCAGACTCCTGTCCGACAGCAGCAGCTGATAGTTTAGCTGGCCAGGCAGCAAAAAGCCGGCCTCACCGCTTGACTTATAGTGTCAGCTGATTCCGTCAGGTGACCGCATCAGCTGATCATCGCCAGGTCTGAGAGAGAGAGAGAGAGACAGAAAAAGAAGAGAGAGATAAGATAGAGAAAAGAGAGAGAAAAGAGAGAGAGAGAAAAGAAAGAGAAAAGAGAAGAGAGAGCGGGAGAGAGAGAGAAGAGGGAGAGATAAGAGGAGAGATGAAAGAGAGGAGAGAGAGAAAGAAAAGAGAGAGGGAAAGAGAGAGAGAAGAGAGAGGTAGAGAAGAGAGATAGAAGAGAGAGGTAGAGAAGAGAGAGAGAAGAGAGAGAGAGAGAGGAGAGAGAAGATACAGAAGAGAGAGAGAAAAGAGAGAGAAAAGAGTAGAGAGAGAGGAGAGAGAAGAGAGAGAGAAAGGGAGAAAGAGGGAGAGAGAGAAAAAGAGAGAAAGAGAGAGAGAGAAAGATAGAGAGAGAAAAAGAGGGAGAGAGAGGGAGAGAGAGAGAGAGAAAGAGAGAGAGAGAGAAGAGAGAGAAGAGATAGAAGAGAGAGCAATGCATCCTCATTCCGTTAACTGCTCCGATTTTAGAGGTGTGTCCCACGGCTCACAGCTGATGTCCGGCTCCTCCCTTCAGTGCATAATTAAATTAAATTATAATTATAAATAAAATTCTTTACCAGGGCGGCCGGGACTTGAAGTCGTGAAATAATGCTTTTTAGGCGAGAGCTCTAACCATTGAACCACTGGTTCTAATAAGGAGCATAGGCAAATTTGGTAATCTTTAGCTCTATACTGCAGTAGAGAATCTAGCAGCATATTGTTCAGCTGCAAGGATGGATGGATGGGTGGATGGGCAAACACTGGCACTACCGCACTCATCACCGCACACACGCAGGCACTACAACCCCCATCATCCTCCCCTCAGTGCATAATTAAATTAAATTAGAATTATAAATAAACTAAATTTTTGGCCGGGACTTGAACTCATAAACTAATGCTTCATAGGCAAGAGCTCTAACCATTCAGCCACTGGCTCTAATGAGAAACATAGGCAGATTTGGTAATCTTGACATCTGCATTGCAGACTGAAGTCTCTGGTGACAGCGCAATTCACTTCAGGTGCTACGTGGAGAGGACACAGAGATCGTGTTCTACGGTGCTCCCTGTCATCTTTATGTAGGAGAGCTAACAGTGTCGTGTGGATTACTTTGGACCTGGAGGGGTATTTGGGGATTTTAATAAAATGGTGAAAGAGGGTGGGTTTTTTTGTCTTTAATTCCAAATAAAGGATTTTTTTGGGTGGATGTGTTTATTTACTTTTACTTACAGTTTAAACATGGAAGGCATCTCGGGGAGACGCTTGCCATGATTAACTCCTTATTACCCTGATTGCCACCGAACCAGGGCAATTCGGGATGAGCTGGGTAGAGTTCCGGGACTGCCGCATCTAATGGATGCGGCAATTCCGGGCGGCTGCTGGGTGATATTGTTAGGGTGGTGGGCTCCCCATGATGTGGCGCTCTCCATCCTGACAATACCAGCCTCCAGCCGTGTGGCTTTATCCTGGCTGGTATCAAATATGGGGGAACCGCATTTTTTTTTTTTATTATTATTTATTTTACTGCACGATATAGATCCACCCGCCGGCGGCTGTGATTGGTTGCAGTAAGACAGCTGTCACTCATCGTGGGGGCGTGTCTGACTGCAACCAATCATGGGCGCAGGTGGGCGGAGAAAGCACGGAATAACTAATTGAATAATGAAGCGGCAGCCATTTTCAAAAGAGGAAATGCCGTCGGAGATTTGTGACAGCCGTAAAGCGAGACGCCCATGATCGGTGAGTAGAAAAAAGAGAGGGATTGTGCTGGGGATGCAGGACGCATGCAGATGCGAAAGGTGCGCACATACTTACTGTGAAAAGCCACATTTTTGGTGCTCGAACCATTCTCAAATGTAACTCGAACTTCCGAACTTTTAGCAAATTGTTCGAGTTCATCGAACGACTCAAACACCCCCCAAAATCACTCGAACATGAAATTGGCGAACCTCGAACATCGCTCATCTCTACCCATAACCCTGACCGCAAACCGTGAGTGGCGTCACAACTCCTATATAAATAAACCTGACATACTTGTCGCCAGAAATACCAAAGTGAAGACCCTGTGGCGTCCCTGGAGGTGGAGCGGTGTCCCTGGGGCGACCGCTGTAGGTGCGAGACACATTTGCAGTAAAGAGCTCAAAACAATTTTAATTTACTCCAAGAGGAACTCACAGTGTTTTACACTCATTTTTCAGGCAATTAAATGCTTTTTAATTATGTGATCCATGCAAATGTATACAACGGAAATCAAATTTTTGAGGGCAGCTGGTGAATAGAGATGAGCGAACTGGTCCCGGTTCGGCTCGAGGCCGGTTCGCCGAACGGGGGTCCCGTTCGAGTTCGGTTCGTCGAACGTTCGACGAACCGAACTCAAACGTATAGGCTAGAATGGGAGGCAATCACAAACACATAAAAATGCATGATAAATGTACACAAACAGTTAATAAACATTGCCATAACACTTACCGGTCCTCGCGATCCCTTCTGCACTCTGTCTCCTGCCGCTATTCCATCCGATGATCGCTGAATCCTCCCGGTGACCTGCACTGCCAGCAGAGATGCAGGACCTATCGTGACGTCAAAATAGCCATGTGACCAGTCATGTGGCTATTATCTCATTGGCTACAGACTGGTCACATGACTATGACACGTCATGTAGGACCTGCGAGTGCATCTCTCCGGTACACGGTGCACATATGTGTATTGCCGTGTACCGGCGACATGCTCTAGCACACGGTCGACTCCCCGTTCCGTTAGGGACCGGCTGACACAGCCGGTCATTAACGGAGATCACCGTTGCCATAGCAACGCAGTTAGCGGTGACGTCACCGCTAACCGCGGCTCCGAGAGCACCGTTGCTATGGTAACGCGTCTGTCAGCGTTACCGCTAGCAGCCAGCAGTGATCACTCACGGAGTGAAGGCTGCATGCTGCTGCACGATTGTAGTGAGCATTGTAGTGAGGATGGAGGTTCCCCAGCCCCAAGTGATGAGCTGGTGAACCTCATCCTTCCTCACTACAATCGTCACTACTACTACACTAGTGATGATTGTAGTGAGGATGGAGCTTCCCCAGCCCCAAGTGATGAGCTGGTGAATCTCATCCTCACTACAATCGTCACTACTACTACACTAGAAAGAAAGAAGACAGAAGAGCAGGATCGTGGAGGGCTGACAGGGGGTAATAAAGATGGAGTCTCTAATGTGTCTGTGTATTTATTTCTATTAAAGTATTTTTTCTCTGTGTGGTGTCTTTTTTTTAACCCTTTATTGGAGATTCTTAATGGCCGGGTCAAACGTGCCTGACATTAAGAATCTCTGGCTTAATACTGGCTGGTAAAACAAAGCCAGTATTAACTCATGATTACCCAACAAGCCACCCGGCTCCAGGGCTGTTGGAAGAGTTGGATACAGCGCCAGATGATGGCGCTTCTATGAGAGCGCCATTTTCTGCCACGGCTGCGGACTGAAATCCGCAGCAGAGGCGCCCACAAACCTCGGGCTAACCTGTGCTGCGGATTCCAATCCCCAGCTGCCTAGTTGTACCCGGCTGGACACAAAAATGGGGCGAAGCCCACGTCATTTGTTTTTTAATTATTTCATGAAATAAGTGAAATAATTAAAAAAAACGGGCTTCCCTATATTTTTGGTTCCCAGCCGGGTACAAATAGGCAACTGGGGGTTGGAGGCAGCCCGTGGCTGCCAACTGTACCTGGCTAGCATACAAAAATATGGCGAAGCCCACGTCATTTTTTTGGTGGGCAAAAAACTTCTGCATACAGTCCTGGATGGAGTATGCTGAGCCTTGTAGTTCTGCAGCTGCTGTCTGCTCTTCTCCATACAGACACACAGCAGCTGCAGAACTACAAGGCTCAGCATACTCCATCCAGGACTGTATGCAGAAGTTTTTTGCCCCCTGAAAAAATTATGTGGGCTTCGCCATATTTTTGTATGCTAGCCAGGTACAGCAGGCAGGTACGGCTGCCCCCAACCCCCAGTTGCCTATTTGTACCCGGCTGGGAACCAAAAATAAAGGGAAGCCCTTTTTTTATTATTTCATGAATTTCATGAAATAATTAGAAAACAAATGACGTAGGCTTTGCCCCATTTTTGTGTCCAGCCAGGTACAACTAGGCAGCTGGGGATTGGAATCCGCACCACAGGTTGGCCTGAGCTTTCTGGGCCCCACTGCTGCGAATTGCAGTCTGCAGCCACCTCAGAAAATGGCATTTTCATAGAAGCGCCATCTTCTGGCGCTGTATCCAACTCTTCCAGCACCTGCCTGCTATACCTGGCTAGCATACAAAAATATGGCGAAGCTCACGTCCTTTCTTTGTAGTTTTTTGGCAAAAAAAATAAAAAATGCTTCCCTGGATTTTCCATTGCCAGTGAAGGTAACACCAAGCAGTGGGGGTTAGCAGCCAGTAGCTGCTTGGATTACCCTTAGCTAGCAATACAAAAAATGCAGCGGGAGCCCATATATATTTTTTTTAATTATTTATTTAAATAACTAAAAATAAAATAGGCTTCCCTGTATTTTGATTGCTGGACATCACAGTGCTGTAAAAATAAATCTTTAAAAAAATGACGTAGCGCTCCGCGGTATTTTTGATTCTCAGCGCAGATAAAGCAGACAGCTATGGGTTGCCACCCCCATCTGCCTGCCGTTACCTTGGTTGGCAATCAAAATACAGGGAAGCCCATTAATTTTTTCTATTTAAAAAATAGTTAAAAAAAAAAATGACGTTGGGTCCCCCCATTTTTGATAGCCAGCTAGGGTAAAGCAGACGGCTGTAGCCTGAAAACCACAGCTGGCAGCTTTACCGTGGTTGGGGATCCAATGTGGAGGTCCCCTCAGGCTCTTTTTTATAATTATTTTATAAATATTAATAATTACACAATAAAAGTAGGGTCCCCCCCAAATTGGATCACCAGCCAAGGTAAAGCGGACAGCTGTGGTCTGGTATTCTCAGGGTGGGAAGGTCCATAGTTATTGGGCCTTCACAGCCTAAAAATAGCAGGCCGCAGGCACCCCAGACGTGGCGCATCCACTAATTGCGCCAATCCTGGCGCTTCACCCCAGCTCATCCCGTGCCCTGGTGCAGTGGCAAACGGGGTAATAAATCGGGTTGATACTAGCTGTAAAGTCACCTGAGATCAAGCCCAGCAGTTTGTGATGTCATGGCGTCTATTAGATACCCAACATCATAAACTGTCAGTACTAACAAAAACAAAAAATCGACAAAAGAAATTTATTTGAAAAAACAGTCCCCAAAACATTTCCTCTTTCACCAATTTATTGTAAGAAAAAAAATAAAGGGGTCCCACGACGACTCTGGACCGTCTAGAATATGGGGGGGAGACACTCAGGGAACGTATCCCCCATTTTCTAGGAGTGTGGACCCTTCATGTGAGGAGTGTGGGTGCAATGAATCTGCACTCACTCTCCCCGGGTCCACAGCAGCAGAGTCCATGTCGTAATGGTTGCTACCAAAGCTTCAATGCCCTGCTCATGAGGTAAGGGCATGCCTAATCAGGAGAACTACTGTAGAGGAAACTCTGCTCACTGGTATATAGGTGCTCAGAGGTAATAATAGATAAAATTAGTGAGTAACCTCGGCACTCTAAATCTCCCAGGCTAAGTCAGTAAGTCACAATGGATAGTAATGCAAAATCACTCTTTATTGGTCCATATTAAGAAAAAAATTTATTTCATAAGCATATATGTTTTTGTCCAAAACAAGTTACAAATGACGTTTCGGCCTGAGCCTTCGTCAGATTGGACTTATCTGCATGTGATCATGAAAAATGACAATAATCAGTATCACATAAGAGTGAGAGAACAATAACATAAACTCGAACAATGTAGAGGTACAATTGGGATGCAGCAAAAAAATTGCAACACAGCAAGAAATGAAACACATGATACAAATGTCATAATACAGTACAAGGACAAAATAGTAATGACAAATATGGGGTCAGAGTAGACTTAGACAGCTCTGGTACGAAAGAGATGTCAATCATAAAGTAACATGTGCAGTAGGTGTAGAGCTACAGTATGCATGGCAGAGCTAATGGGTAGACCGACCATAGAAAAAGAACGGAGAAAAAGTGGAGAAAAAGTGGAGCATAAGAGGAGAAAAAGTGGAGAAAAAGTGGAGAAAAAGTGGAGAAAAAAGTGGAGAAAAAGTGGAGAAAAAGTGGAGAAAAAGTGGAGCATAAGAGGAGAAAAAGTGGAGAAAAAGTGGAGAAAAAGTGGAGAAAAAGTGGAGCATAAGAGGAGAAAAAGTGGAGAAAAAGTGGAGAAAAAGTGGAGAAAAAGTGGAGAAAAAGTGGAGCATAAGAGGAGAAAAAGTGGAGAAAAAAGTGGAGAAAAAGTGGAGAAAAAGTGGAGAAAAAGTGGAGAAAAAGTGGAGCATAAAAGGCGAAAAAGTGGAGAAAAAAGTGGAGAAAAAGTGGAGAAAAAAGTGGAGAAAAAGTGGAGAAAAAGTGGAGAAAAAGTGGAGAAAAAGTGGAGAAAAAGTGGAGATTAAGAGGAGAAAAAGTGGAGAAAAAGTGGAGAAAAAGTGGAGAAAAAGTGGAGCATAAGAGGAGAAAAAGTGGAGAAAAAAGTGGAGAAAAAGTGGAGCATAAGAGGAGAAAAAGTGGAGAAAAAAGTGGAGAAAAAAGTGGAGAAAAAAGTAGAGAAAAAGTGGAGAAAAAGTGGAGAAAAAAATGGAGAAAAAGTGGAGAAAAAGTGGAGAAAAAGTGGAGCATAAGAGGAGAAAAAGTGGAGATTAAGAGGAGAAAAAGTGGAGAAAAAGTGGAGCATAAGAGGAGAAAAAGTGGAGAAAAAGTGGAGCATAAGAGGAGAAAAAGTGGAGAAAAAGTGGAGAAAAAGTGGAGCATGAGAGGAGAAAAAGTGGAGAAAAAGTGGAGCATAAGAGGAGAAAAAGTGGAGAAAAAGTGGAGAAAGAGTGGAGAAAAAGTGGAGCATAAGAGGAGAAAAAGTGGAGATTAAGAGGAGAAAAAGTGGAGAAAAAGTGGAGCATAAGAGGAGAAAAAGTGGAGATTAAGAGGAGAAAAAGTGGAGCATAAGAGGAGAAAAAGTGGAGAAAAAGTGGAGAAAAAGTGGAGAAAAAGTGGAGAAAAAGTGGAGCATAAGAGAAGAAAAAGTGGAGAAAAAAGTGGGGAAAAAGTGGAGAAAAAGTGGAGAAAAAGTGGAGATTAAGAGGAGAAAAAGTGGAGAAAAAGTGGAGCATAAGAAGAGAAAAAGTGGAGAAAAAGTGGAGAAAAAGTGGAGCATAAGAGGAGAAAAAGTGGAGAAAAAAGTGGAGAAAAAGTGGAGAAAAAAGTGGAGAAAAAGTGGAGAAAAAGTGGAGAAAAAGTGGAGATTAAGAGGAGAAAAAGTGGAGCATAAGAGGAGAAAAAGTGGGGAAAAAGTGGAGAAAAAGTGGAGAAAAAGTGGAGCATAAGAGGAGAAAAAGTGGAGAAAAAAGTGGAGAAAAAGTGGAGAAAAAGTGGAGCATAAGAGGAGAAAAAGTGGAGAAAAAGTGGAGAAAAAGTGGAGAAAAAGTGGAGCATAAGAGGAGAAAAAGTGGAGCATAAAAGGAGAAAAAGTGGAGAAAAAGTGGAGAAAAAGTGGAGAAAAAGTGGAGCATAAGAGGAGAAAAAGTGGAGATTAAGAGGAGAAAAAGTGGAGAAAAAGTGGAGATTAAGTGGAGAAAAAGTGGAGAAAAAGTGGAGAAAAAGTGGAGAAAAAGTGGAGCATAAAAGGAGAAAAAGTGGAGATTAAGAGGAGAAAAAGTGGAGAAAAAGTGGAGCATAAGAGGAGAAAAAGTGGAGAAAAAAATGGAGAAAAAAATGGAGAAAAAAGTGGAGAAAAAGTGGAGAAAAAGTGGAGAAAAAGTGGAGCATAAGAGGAGAAAAAGTGGAGAAAAAGTGGAGAAAAAGTGGAGAAAAAGTGGAGAAAAAGTGGAGCATAAGAGGAGAAAAAGTGGAGAAAAAAGTTGAGAAAAAGTGGAGAAAAAGTGGAGAAAAAGTGGAGAAAAAGTGGAGATTAAGAGGAGAAAAATTGGAGAAAAAGTGGAGATTAAGAGGAGAAAAAAGTGGAGAAAAAGTGGAGAAAAAGTGTAGAAAAAGTGGAGATTAAGAGGAGAAAAAAGTGGAGAAAAAGTGGAGAAAAAGTGGAGAAAAAGTGGAGATTAAGAGGAGAAAAAGTGGAGAAAAAGTGGAGCATAAGAGGAGAAAAAGTGGAGAAAAAGTGGAGAAAAAGTGGAGAAAAAGTGGAGAAAAAGTGGAGCATAAGAGGAGAAAAAGTGGAGAAAAAAGTGGAGAAAAAGTGGAGAAAAAAGTGGAGAAAAAGTGGAGAAAAAGTGGAGAAAAAAATGGAGAACAAGTGGAGAAAAAGTGGAGAAAAAGTGGAGCATAAGAGGAGAAAAAGTGGAGATTAAGAGGAGAAAAAGTGGAGAAAAAGTGGAGAAAAAGTGGAGCATAAGAGGAGAAAAAGTGGAGAAAAAGTGGAGCATAAGAGGAGAAAAAGTGGAGAAAAAGTGGAGAAAAAGTGGAGAAAAAAGTGGAGAAAAAGTGGAGAAAAAGTGGAGATTAAGAGGAGAAAAAGTGGAGAAAAAGTGGAGATTAAGAGGAGAAAAAAGTGGAGAAAAAGTGGAGAAAAAGTGGAGAAAAAGTGGAGATTAAGAGGAGAAAAAGTGGAGAAAAAGTGGAGAAAAAGTGGAGCATAAGAGGAGAAAAAGTGGAGAAAAAGTGGAGCATAAGAGAAAAAAAGTGGAGAAAAAGTGGAGAAAAAGTGGAGAAAAAGTGGAGAAAAAGTGGAGATTAAGAGGAGAAAAAGTGGAGAAAAAGTGGAGCATAAGAGGAGAAAAAGTGGAGAAAAAGTGGAGAAAAAGTGGAGCATAAGAGGAGAAAAAGTGGAGAAAAAAGTGGAGAAAAAGTGGAGAAAAAAGTGGAGAAAAAGTGGAGAAAAAGTGGAGAAAAAGTGGAGATTAAGAGGAGAAAAAGTGGAGAAAAAGTGGAGCATAAGAGGAGAAAAAGTGGGGAAAAAGTGGAGAAAAAGTGGAGAAAAAGTGGAGCATAAGAGGAGAAAAAGTGGAGAAAAAAGTGGAGAAAAAGTGGAGAAAAAGTGGAGCATAAGAGGAGAAAAAGTGGAGAAAAAGTGGAGAAAAAGTGGAGAAAAAGTGGAGAAAAAGTGGAGCATAAGAGGAGAAAAAGTGGAGAAAAAGTGGAGCATAAGAGGAGAAAAAGTGGAGAAAAAGTGGAGAAAAAGTGGAAAAAAAGTGGAGCATAAGAGGAGAAAAAGTGGAGATTAAGAGGAGAAAAAGTGGAGAAAAAGTGGAGAATAAGTGGAGAAAAAGTGGAGAAAAAGTGGAGAAAAAGTGGAGAAAAAGTGGAGCATAAAAGGAGAAAAAGTGGAGATTAAGAGGAGAAAAAGTGGAGAAAAAGTGGAGAATAAGTGGAGAAAAAGTGGAGAAAAAGTGGAGAAAAAGTGGAGAAAAAGTGGAGCATAAAAGGAGAAAAAGTGGAGATTAAGAGGAGAAAAAGTGGAGAAAAAGTGGAGCATAAGAGGAGAAAAATTGGAGAAAAAAATGGAGAAAAAAGTGGAGAAAAAAGTGGAGAAAAAGTGGAGAAAAAGTGGAGAAAAAGTGGAGCATAAGAGGAGAAAAAGTGGAGAAAAAGTGGAGCATAGGAGGAGAAAAAGTGGAGAAAAAGTGGAGAAAAAGTGGAGAAAAAGTGGAGCATAAGAGGAGAAAAAGTGGAGAAAAAGTGGAGAAAAAGTGGAGCATAAGAGGAGAAAAAGTGGAGATTAAGAGGAGAAAAAGTGTAGAAAAAGTGGAGCATAAGAGGAGAAAAAGTGGAGAAAAAGTGGAGAAAAAGTGGAGAAAATGTGGAGATTAAGAGGAGAAAAAGTGGAGAAAAAGTGGAGATTAAGAGGAGAAAAAAGTGGAGAAAAAGTGGAGAAAAAGTGGAGAAAAAGTGGAGATTAAGAGGAGAAAAAGTGGAGAAAAAGTGGAGAAAAAGTGGAGCATAAGAGGAGAAAAAGTGGAGATTAAGAGGAGAAAAAGTGGAGAAAAAGTGGAGAAAAAGTGGAGCATAAGAGGAGAAAAAGTGGAGAAAAAGTGGAGCATAAGAGGAGAAAAAGTGGAGAAAAAGTGGAGAAAAAGTGGAGAAAAAAGTGGAGAAAGAGTGGAGAAAAAGTGGAGAAAAAGTGGAGAAAAAGTGGAGATTAAGAGGAGAAAAAGTGGAGAAAAAGTGGAGATTAAGAGGAGAAAAAATTGGAGAAAAAGTGGAGAAAAAGTGGAGAAAAAGTGGAGATTAAGAGGAGAAAAAGTGGAGAAAAAGTGGAGCATAAGAGGAGAAAAAGTGGAGATTAAGAGGAGAAAAAGTGGAGAAAAAGTGGAGCATAAGAGGAGAAAAAGTGGAGAAAAAGTGGAGAAAAAGTGGAGAAAAAGTGGAGCATAAGAGGAGAAAAAGTGGAGAAAAAAGTGGAGAAAAAAGTGGAGAAAAAGTGGAGAAAAAAATGGAGAAAAAGTGGAGAAAAAGTGGAGAAAAAGTGGAGCATAAGAGGAGAAAAAGTGGAGAAAAAGTGGAGCATAAGAGGAGAAAAAGTGGAGAAAAAAGTGGAGAAAAAGTGGAGAAAAAAGTGGAGAAAAAGTGGAGAAAAAGTGGAGAAAAAGTGGAGATTAAGAGGAGAAAAAGTGGAGAAAAAGTGGAGCATAAGAGGAGAAAATGTGGGGAAAAAGTGGAGAAAAAGTGGAGAAAAAGTGGAGCATAAGAGGAGAAAAAGTGGAGAAAAAAGTGGAGAAAAAGTGGAGAAAAAGTGGAGCATAAGAGGAGAAAAAGTGGAGAAAAAGTGGAGAAAAAGTGGAGAAAAAGTGGAGAAAAAGTGGAGCATAAGAGGAGAAAAAGTGGAGAAAAAGTGGAGCATAAGAGGAGAAAAAGTGGAGAAAAAGTGGAGAAAAAGTGGAAAAAAAGTGGAGCATAAGAGGAGAAAAAGTGGAGATTAAGAGGAGAAAAAGTGGAGAAAAAGTGGAGAATAAGTGGAGAAAAAGTGGAGAAAAAGTGGAGAAAAAGTGGAGAAAAAGTGGAGCATAAAAGGAGAAAAAGTGGAGATTAAGAGGAGAAAAAGTGGAGAAAAAGTGGAGAATAAGTGGAGAAAAAGTGGAGAAAAAGTGTAGAAAAACTGGAGAAAAAGTGGAGCATAAAAGGAGAAAAAGTGGAGATTAAGAGGAGAAAAAGTGGAGAAAAAGTGGAGCATAAGAGGAGAAAAAGTGGAGAAAAAAATGGAGAAAAAAGTGGAGAAAAAAGTGGAGAAAAAGTGGAGAAAAAGTGGAGAAAAAGTGGAGCATAAGAGGAGAAAAAGTGGAGAAAAAGTGGAGCATAGGAGGAGAAAAAGTGGAGAAAAAGTGGAGAAAAAGTGGAGAAAAAGTGGAGCATAAGAGGAGAAAAAGTGGAGAAAAAGTGGAGAAAAAGTGGAGCATAAGAGGAGAAAAAGTGGAGATTAAGAGGAGAAAAAGTGTAGAAAAAGTGGAGCATAAGAGGAGAAAAAGTGGAGAAAAAGTGGAGAAAAAGTGGAGAAAAAGTGGAGATTAAGAGGAGAAAAAGTGGAGAAAAAGTGGAGACTAAGAGGAGAAAAAAGTGGAGAAAAAGTGGAGAAAAAGTGGAGAAAAAGTGGAGATTAAGAGGAGAAAAAGTGGAGAAAAAGTGGAGAAAAAGTGGAGCATAAGAGGAGAAAAAGTGGAGATTAAGAGGAGAAAAAGTGGAGAAAAAGTGGAGAAAAAGTGGAGCATAAGAGGAGAAAAAGTGGAGAAAAAGTGGAGCATAAGAGGAGAAAAAGTGGAGAAAAAGTGGAGAAAAAGTGGAGAAAAAAGTGGAGAAAAAGTGGAGAAAAAGTGGAGAAAAAGTGGAGAAAAAGTGGAGATTAAGAGGAGAAAAAGTGGAGAAAAAGTGGAGATTAAGAGGAGAAAAAATTGGAGAAAAAGTGGAGAAAAAGTGGAGAAAAAGTGGAGATTAAGAGGAGAAAAAGTGGAGAAAAAGTGGAGCATAAGAGGAGAAAAAGTGGAGATTAAGAGGAGAAAAAGTGGAGAAAAAGTGGAGCATAAGAGGAGAAAAAGTGGAGAAAAAGTGGAGAAAAAGTGGAGAAAAAGTGGAGCATAAGAGGAGAAAAAGTGGAGAAAAAAGTGGAGAAAAAAGTGGAGAAAAAGTGGAGAAAAAAATGGAGAAAAAGTGGAGAAAAAGTGGAGAAAAAGTGGAGCATAAGAGGAGAAAAAGTGGAGATTAAGAGGAGAAAAAGTGGAGAAAAAGTGGAGAAAAAGTGGAGCATAAGAGGAGAAAAAGTGGAGAAAAAGTGGAGAAAAAGTGGAGAAAAAGTGGAGCATAAGAGGAGAAAAAGTGGAGAAAAAGTGGAGCATAAGAGGAGAAAAAGTGGAGAAAAAGTGGAGAAAAAGTGGAGAAAAAGTGGAGCATAAGAGGAGAAAAAGTGGAGATTAAGAGGAGAAAAAGTGGAGAAAAAGTGGAGCATAAGAGGAGAAAAAGTGGAGAAAAAGTGGAGCATAAGAGGAGAAAAAGTGGAGAAAAAGTGGAGAAAAAGTGGAGAAAAAGTGGAGCATAAGAGAAGAAAAAGTGGAGAAAAAAGTGGAGAAAAAGTGGAGAAAAAGTGGAGAAAAAGTGGAGATTAAGAGGAGAAAAAGTGGAGAAAAAGTGGAGCATAAGAGGAGAAAAAGTGGAGAAAAAGTGGAGAAAAAGTGGAGCATAAGAGGAGAAAAAGTTGAGAAAAAAGTGGAGAAAAAGTGGAGAAAAAGTGGAGAAAAAGTGGAGATTAAGAGGAGAAAAAGTGGAGAAAAAATGGAGCATAAGAGGAGAAAAAGTGGAGCATAAGAGGAGAAAAAGTGGAGAAAAAGTGGAGAAAAAAGTGGAGAAAAAGTGGAGAAAAAGTGGAGAAAAAGTGGAGATTAAGAGGAGAAAAAGTGGAGAAAAAGTGGAGAAAAAGTGGAGAAAAAGTGGAGCATAAGAGGAGAAAAAGTGGAGAAAAAGTGGAGAAAAAGTGGAGCATAAGAGGAGAAAAAGTGGAGAAAAAGTGGAGAAAAAGTGGAGAAGAAGTGGAGCATAAGAGGAGAAAAAGTGGAGAAAAAGTGGAGCATAAGAGGAGAAAAAGTGGAGAAAAAATGGGGAAAAAGTGGAGAAAAAGTGGAGCATAAGAGGAGAAAAAGTGGAGATTAAGAGGAGAAAAAGTGGAGCATAAGAGGAGAAAAAGTGGAGAAAAAGTGGAGAAAAAGTGGAGAAAAAGTGGAGCATAAGAGAAGAAAAAGTGGAGAAAAAAGTGGAGAAAAAGTGGAGAAAAAGTGCAGAAAAAGTGGAGAAAAAGTGGAGATTAAGAGGAGAAAAAGTGGAGAAAAAGTGGAGCATAAGAGGAGAAAAAGTGGAGAAAAAAAGTGGAGAAAAAGTGGAGAAAAAGTGGAGATTAAGAGGAGAAAAAGTGGAGAAAAAGTGGAGAAAAAGTGGAGCATAAGAGGAGAAAAAGTGGAGAAAAAGTGGAGAAAAAGTGGAGCATAAGAGGAGAAAAAGTGGAGAAAAAGTGGAGCATAAGAGGAGAAAAAGTGGAGAAAAAGTGGAGAAAAAGTGGAGAAAAAGTGGAGCATAAGAGGAGAAAAAGTGGAGATTAAGAGGAGAAAAAGTGGAGAAAAAGTGGAGCATAAGAGGAGAAAAAGTGGAGATTAAGAGGAGAAAAAGTGGAGCATAAGAGGAGAAAAAGTGGAGAAAAAGTGGAGAAAAAAGTGGAGAAAAAGTGGAGAAAAAAGTGGAGAAAAAGTGGAGAAAAAGTGGAGAAAAAGTGGAGATTAAGAGGAGAAAAAGTGGAGAAAAAGTGGAGAAAAAGTGGAGAAAAAGTGGAGCATAAGAGGAGAAAAAGTGGAGAAAAAGTGGAGAAAAAGTGGAGCATAAGAGGAGAAAAAGTGGAGAAAAAGTGGAGAAAAAGTGGAGAAAAAGTGGAGCATAAGAGGAGAAAAAGTGGAGAAAAAGTGGAGCATAAGAGGAGAAAAAGTGGAGAAAAAGTGGAGAAAAATTGGAGAAAAAGTGGAGAAAAAGTGGAGCATAAGAGGAGAAAAAGTGGAGATTAAGAAGAGAAAAAGTGGAGCATAAGAGGAGAAAAAGTGGAGAAAAAGTGGAGAAAAAGTGGAGAAAAAGTGGAGCATAAGAGAAGAAAAAGTGGAGAAAAAAGTGGAGAAAAAGTGGAGAAAAAGTGGAGCATAAGAGGAGAAAAAGTGGAGATTAAGAGGAGAAAAAGTGGAGAAAAAGTGGAGCATAAGAGGAGAAAAAGTGGAGAAAAAGTGGAGAAAAAGTGGAGCATAAGAGGAGAAAAAGTGGAGAAAAAGTGGAGAAAAAGTGGAGCATAAGAGGAGAAAAAGTTGAGAAAAAAGTGGAGAAAAAGTGGAGAAAAAGTGGAGAAAAAGTGGAGATTAAGAGGAGAAAAAGTGGAGAAAAAATGGAGCATAAGAGGAGAAAAAGTGGAGCATAAGAGGAGAAAAAGTGGAGAAAAAGTGGAGAAAAAAGTGGAGAAAAAGTGGAGAAAAAGTGGAGAAAAAGTGGAGATTAAAAGGAGAAAAAGTGGAGAAAAAGTGGAGAAAAAGTGGAGAAAAAGTGGAGCATAAGAGGAGAAAAAGTGGAGAAAAAGTGGAGAAAAAGTGGAGCATAAGAGGAGAAAAAGTGGAGAAAAAGTGGAGAAAAAGTGGAGAAAAAGTGGAGCATAAGAGGAGAAAAAGTGGAGAAAAAGTGGAGCATAAGAGGAGAAAAAGTGGAGAAAAAGTGGGGAAAAAGTGGAGAAAAAGTGGAGAAAAAGTGGAGAAAAAGTGGAGCATAAGAGAAGAAAAAGTGGAGAAAAAAGTGGAGAAAAAGTGGAGAAAAAGTGCAGAAAAAGTGGAGAAAAAGTGGAGATTAAGAGGAGAAAAAGTGGAGAAAAAGTGGAGCATAAGAGGAGAAAAAGTGGAGAAAAAGTGGAGAAAAAGTGGAGCATAAGAGGAGAAAAAGTGGAGAAAAAAGTGGAGAAAAGTGGAGAAAAAGTGGAGATTAAGAGGAGAAAAAGTGGAGAAAAAGTGGAGCACAAGAGGAGAAAAAGTGGAGATTAAGAGGAGAAAAAGTGGAGAAAAAGTGGAGAAAAAGTGGAGCATAAGAGGAGAAAAAGTGGAGAAAAAGTGGAGAAAAAGTGGAGAAAAAGTGGAGCATAAGAGGAGAAAAAGTGGAGAAAAAGTGGAGCATAAGAGGAGAAAAAGTGGAGAAAAAGTGGAGAAAAAGTGGAGCATAAGAGGAGAAAAAGTGGAGATTAAGAGGAGAAAAAGTGGAGAAAAAGTGGAGCATAAGAGGAGAAAAAGTGGAGATTAAGAGGAGAAAAAGTGGAGCATAAGAGGAGAAAAAGTGGAGAAAAAGTGGAGAAAAAGTGGAGAAAAAGTGGAGATTAAGAGGAGAAAAAGTGGAGAAAAAGTGGAGCATAAGAGGAGAAAAAGTGGAGAAAAAGTGGAGAAAAAGTGGAGCATAAGAGGAGAAAAAGTTGAGAAAAAAGTGGAGAAAAAGTGGAGAAAAAGTGGAGAAAAAGTGGAGATTAAGAGGAGAAAAAGTGGAGAAAAAATGGAGCATAAGAGGAGAAAAAGTGGAGCATAAGAGGAGAAAAAGTGGAGAAAAAGTGGAGAAAAAAGTGGAGAAAAAGTGGAGAAAAAAATGGAGAAAAAGTGGAGAAAAAGTGGAGAAAAAAATGGAGAAAAAGTGGAGAAAAAGTGGAGAAAAAGTGGAGCATAAGAGGAGAAAAAGTGGAGATTAAGAGGAGAAAAAGTGGAGAAAAAGTGGAGAAAAAGTGGAGCATAAGAGGAGAAAAAGTGGAGAAAAAGTGGAGCATAAGAGGAGAAAAAGTGGAGAAAAAGTGGAGAAAAAGTGGAGCATGAGAGGAGAAAAAGTGGAGAAAAAGTGGAGCATAAGAGGAGAAAAAGTGGAGAAAAAGTGGAGAAAGAGTGGAGAAAAAGTGGAGCATAAGAGGAGAAAAAGTGGAGATTAAGAGGAGAAAAAGTGGAGAAAAAGTGGAGCATAAGAGGAGAAAAAGTGGAGATTAAGAGGAGAAAAAGTGGAGCATAAGAGGAGAAAAAGTGGAGAAAAAGTGGAGAAAAAGTGGAGAAAAAGTGGAGAAAAAGTGGAGCATAAGAGAAGAAAAAGTGGAGAAAAAAGTGGGGAAAAAGTGGAGAAAAAGTGGAGAAAAAGTGGAGATTAAGAGGAGAAAAAGTGGAGAAAAAGTGGAGCATAAGAGGAGAAAAAGTGGAGAAAAAGTGGAGAAAAAGTGGAGCATAAGAGGAGAAAAAGTGGAGAAAAAAGTGGAGAAAAAGTGGAGAAAAAAGTGGAGAAAAAGTGGAGAAAAAGTGGAGAAAAAGTGGAGATTAAGAGGAGAAAAAGTGGAGCATAAGAGGAGAAAAAGTGGGGAAAAAGTGGAGAAAAAGTGGAGAAAAAGTGGAGCATAAGAGGAGAAAAAGTGGAGAAAAAAGTGGAGAAAAAGTGGAGAAAAAGTGGAGCATAAGAGGAGAAAAAGTGGAGAAAAAGTGGAGAAAAAGTGGAGAAAAAGTGGAGCATAAGAGGAGAAAAAGTGGAGCATAAAAGGAGAAAAAGTGGAGAAAAAGTGGAGAAAAAGTGGAGAAAAAGTGGAGCATAAGAGGAGAAAAAGTGGAGATTAAGAGGAGAAAAAGTGGAGAAAAAGTGGAGATTAAGTGGAGAAAAAGTGGAGAAAAAGTGGAGAAAAAGTGGAGAAAAAGTGGAGCATAAAAGGAGAAAAAGTGGAGATTAAGAGGAGAAAAAGTGGACAAAAAAGTGGAGCATAAGAGGAGAAAAAGTGGAGAAAAAAATGGAGAAAAAAATGGAGAAAAAAGTGGAGAAAAAGTGGAGAAAAAGTGGAGAAAAAGTGGAGCATAAGAGGAGAAAAAGTGGAGAAAAAGTGGAGAAAAAGTGGAGAAAAAGTGGAGAAAAAGTGGAGCATAAGAGGAGAAAAAGTGGAGAAAAAGTGGAGAAAAAGTGGAGCATAAGAGGAGAAAAAGTGGAGATTAAGAGGAGAAAAAGTGGAGAAAAAGTGGAGCATAAGAGGAGAAAAAGTGGAGAAAAAGTGGAGAAAAAGTGGAGAAAAAGTGGAGAAAAAGTGGAGCATAAGAGGAGAAAAAGTGGAGAAAAAGTGGAGCATAAGAGGAGAAAAAGTGGAGAAAAAGTGGAGAAAAAGTGGAGAAAAAGTGGAGAAAAAGTGGAGATTAAGAGGAGAAAAATTGGAGAAAAAGTGGAGATTAAGAGGAGAAAAAAGTGGAGAAAAAGTGGAGAAAAAGTGTAGAAAAAGTGGAGATTAAGAGGAGAAAAAAGTGGAGAAAAAGTGGAGAAAAAGTGGAGAAAAAGTGGAGATTAAGAGGAGAAAAAGTGGAGAAAAAGTGGAGCATAAGAGGAGAAAAAGTGGAGAAAAAGTGGAGAAAAAGTGGAGAAAAAGTGGAGAAAAAGTGGAGCATAAGAGGAGAAAAAGTGGAGAAAAAAGTGGAGAAAAAGTGGAGAAAAAAGTGGAGAAAAAGTGGAGAAAAAGTGGAGAAAAAAATGGAGAACAAGTGGAGAAAAAGTGGAGAAAAAGTGGAGCATAAGAGGAGAAAAAGTGGAGATTAAGAGGAGAAAAAGTGGAGAAAAAGTGGAGAAAAAGTGGAGCATAAGAGGAGAAAAAGTGGAGAAAAAGTGGAGCATAAGAGGAGAAAAAGTGGAGAAAAAGTGGAGAAAAAGTGGAGAAAAAAGTGGAGAAAAAGTGGAGAAAAAGTGGAGATTAAGAGGAGAAAAAGTGGAGAAAAAGTGGAGATTAAGAGGAGAAAAAAGTGGAGAAAAAGTGGAGAAAAAGTGGAGAAAAAGTGGAGATTAAGAGGAGAAAAAGTGGAGAAAAAGTGGAGAAAAAGTGGAGCATAAGAGGAGAAAAAGTGGAGAAAAAGTGGAGCATAAGAGAAAAAAAGTGGAGAAAAAGTGGAGAAAAAGTGGAGAAAAAGTGGAGAAAAAGTGGAGATTAAGAGGAGAAAAAGTGGAGAAAAAGTGGAGCATAAGAGGAGAAAAAGTGGAGAAAAAGTGGAGAAAAAGTGGAGCATAAGAGGAGAAAAAGTGGAGAAAAAAGTGGAGAAAAAGTGGAGAAAAAAGTGGAGAAAAAGTGGAGAAAAAGTGGAGAAAAAGTGGAGATTAAGAGGAGAAAAAGTGGAGAAAAAGTGGAGCATAAGAGGAGAAAAAGTGGGGAAACAGTGGAGAAAAAGTGGAGAAAAAGTGGAGCATAAGAGGAGAAAAAGTGGAGAAAAAAGTGGAGAAAAAGTGGAGAAAAAGTGGAGCATAAGAGGAGAAAAAGTGGAGAAAAAGTGGAGAAAAAGTGGAGAAAAAGTGGAGAAAAAGTGGAGCATAAGAGGAGAAAAAGTGGAGAAAAAGTGGAGCATAAGAGGAGAAAAAGTGGAGAAAAAGTGGAGAAAAAGTGGAAAAAAAGTGGAGCATAAGAGGAGAAAAAGTGGAGATTAAGAGGAGAAAAAGTGGAGAAAAAGTGGAGAATAAGTGGAGAAAAAGTGGAGAAAAAGTGGAGAAATAGTGGAGAAAAAGTGGAGCATAAAAGGAGAAAAAGTGGAGATTAAGAGGAGAAAAAGTGGAGAAAAAGTGGAGAATAAGTGGAGAAAAAGTGGAGAAAAAGTGGAGAAAAAGTGGAGAAAAAGTGGAGCATAAAAGGAGAAAAAGTGGAGATTAAGAGGAGAAAAAGTGGAGAAAAAGTGGAGCATAAGAGGAGAAAAATTGGAGAAAAAAATGGAGAAAAAAGTGGAGAAAAAAGTGGAGAAAAAGTGGAGAAAAAGTGGAGAAAAAGTGGAGCATAAGAGGAGAAAAAGTGGAGAAAAAGTGGAGCATAGGAGGAGAAAAAGTGGAGAAAAAGTGGAGAAAAAGTGGAGCATAAGAGGAGAAAAAGTGGAGAAAAAGTGGAGAAAAAGTGGAGCATAAGAGGAGAAAAAGTGGAGATTAAGAGGAGAAAAAGTGTAGAAAAAGTGGAGCATAAGAGGAGAAAAAGTGGAGAAAAAGTGGAGAAAAAGTGGAGAAAAAGTGGAGATTAAGAGGAGAAAAAGTGGAGAAAAAGTGGAGATTAAGAGGAGAAAAAAGTGGAGAAAAAGTGGAGAAAAAGTGGAGAAAAAGTGGAGATTAAGAGGAGAAAAAGTGGAGAAAAAGTGGAGAAAAAGTGGAGCATAAGAGGAGAAAAAGTGGAGATTAAGAGGAGAAAAAGTGGAGAAAAAGTGGAGCATAAGAGGAGAAAAAGTGGAGAAAAAGTGGAGCATAAGAGGAGAAAAAGTGGAGAAAAAGTGGAGAAAAAGTGGAGAAAAAAGTGGAGAAAGAGTGGAGAAAAAGTGGAGAAAAAGTGGAGAAAAAGTGGAGATTAAGAGGAGAAAAAGTGGAGAAAAAGTGGAGATTAAGAGGAGAAAAAATTGGAGAAAAAGTGGAGAAAAAGTGGAGAAAAAGTGGAGATTAAGAGGAGAAAAAGTGGAGAAAAAGTGGAGCATAAGAGGAGAAAAAGTGGAGATTAAGAGGAGAAAAAGTGGAGAAAAAGTGGAGCATAAGAGGAGAAAAAGTGGAGAAAAAGTGGAGAAAAAGTGGAGAAAAAGTGGAGCATAAGAGGAGAAAAAGTGGAGAAAAAAGTGGAGAAAAAAGTGGAGAAAAAGTGGAGAAAAAAATGGAGAAAAAGTGGAGAAAAAGTGGAGAAAAAGTGGAGCATAAGAGGAGAAAAAGTGGAGAAAAAGTGGAGCATAAGAGGAGAAAAAGTGGAGAAAAAAGTGGAGAAAAAGTGGAGAAAAAAGTGGAGAAAAAGTGGAGAAAAAGTGGAGAAAAAGTGGAGATTAAGAGGAGAAAAAGTGGAGAAAAAGTGGAGCATAAGAGGAGAAAATGTGGGGAAAAAGTGGAGAAAAAGTGGAGAAAAAGTGGAGCATAAGAGGAGAAAAAGTGGAGAAAAAAGTGGAGAAAAAGTGGAGAAAAAGTGGAGCATAAGAGGAGAAAAAGTGGAGAAAAAGTGGAGAAAAAGTGGAGAAAAAGTGGAGAAAAAGTGGAGCATAAGAGGAGAAAAAGTGGAGAAAAAGTGGAGCATAAGAGGAGAAAAAGTGGAGAAAAAGTGGAGAAAAAGTGGAAAAAAAGTGGAGCATAAGAGGAGAAAAAGTGGAGATTAAGAGGAGAAAAAGTGGAGAAAAAGTGGAGAATAAGTGGAGAAAAAGTGGAGAAAAAGTGGAGAAAAAGTGGAGAAAAAGTGGAGCATAAAAGGAGAAAAAGTGGAGATTAAGAGGAGAAAAAGTGGAGAAAAAGTGGAGAATAAGTGGAGAAAAAGTGGAGAAAAAGTGTAGAAAAACTGGAGAAAAAGTGGAGCATAAAAGGAGAAAAAGTGGAGATTAAGAGGAGAAAAAGTGGAGAAAAAGTGGAGCATAAGAGGAGAAAAAGTGGAGAAAAAAATGGAGAAAAAAGTGGAGAAAAAAGTGGAGAAAAAGTGGAGAAAAAGTGGAGAAAAAGTGGAGCATAAGAGGAGAAAAAGTGGAGAAAAAGTGGAGCATAGGAGGAGAAAAAGTGGAGAAAAAGTGGAGAAAAAGTGGAGAAAAAGTGGAGCATAAGAGGAGAAAAAGTGGAGAAAAAGTGGAGAAAAAGTGGAGAAAAAGTGGAGAAAAAAGTGGAGAAAAAGTGGAGAAAAAGTGGAGAAAAAGTGGAGAAAAAGTGGAGATTAAGAGGAGAAAAAGTGGAGAAAAAGTGGAGATTAAGAGGAGAAAAAATTGGAGAAAAAGTGGAGAAAAAGTGGAGAAAAAGTGGAGATTAAGAGGAGAAAAAGTGGAGAAAAAGTGGAGCATAAGAGGAGAAAAAGTGGAGATTAAGAGGAGAAAAAGTGGAGAAAAAGTGGAGCATAAGAGGAGAAAAAGTGGAGAAAAAGTGGAGAAAAAGTGGAGAAAAAGTGGAGCATAAGAGGAGAAAAAGTGGAGAAAAAAGTGGAGAAAAAAGTGGAGAAAAAGTGGAGAAAAAAATGGAGAAAAAGTGGAGAAAAAGTGGAGAAAAAGTGGAGCATAAGAGGAGAAAAAGTGGAGATTAAGAGGAGAAAAAGTGGAGAAAAAGTGGAGAAAAAGTGGAGCATAAGAGGAGAAAAAGTGGAGAAAAAGTGGAGAAAAAGTGGAGAAAAAGTGGAGCATAAGAGGAGAAAAAGTGGAGAAAAAGTGGAGCATAAGAGGAGAAAAAGTGGAGAAAAAGTGGAGAAAAAGTGGAGAAAAAGTGGAGCATAAGAGGAGAAAAAGTGGAGATTAAGAGGAGAAAAAGTGGAGAAAAAGTGGAGCATAAGAGGAGAAAAAGTGGAGAAAAAGTGGAGCATAAGAGGAGAAAAAGTGGAGAAAAAGTGGAGAAAAAGTGGAGAAAAAGTGGAGCATAAGAGAAGAAAAAGTGGAGAAAAAAGTGGAGAAAAAGTGGAGAAAAAGTGGAGAAAAAGTGGAGATTAAGAGGAGAAAAAGTGGAGAAAAAGTGGAGCATAAGAGGAGAAAAAGTGGAGAAAAAGTGGAGAAAAAGTGGAGCATAAGAGGAGAAAAAGTTGAGAAAAAAGTGGAGAAAAAGTGGAGAAAAAGTGGAGAAAAAGTGGAGATTAAGAGGAGAAAAAGTGGAGAAAAAATGGAGCATAAGAGGAGAAAAAGTGGAGCATAAGAGGAGAAAAAGTGGAGAAAAAGTGGAGAAAAAAGTGGAGAAAAAGTGGAGAAAAAGTGGAGAAAAAGTGGAGATTAAGAGGAGAAAAAGTGGAGAAAAAGTGGAGAAAAAGTGGAGAAAAAGTGGAGCATAAGAGGAGAAAAAGTGGAGAAAAAGTGGAGAAAAAGTGGAGCATAAGAGGAGAAAAAGTGGAGAAAAAGTGGAGAAGAAGTGGAGCATAAGAGGAGAAAAAGTGGAGAAAAAGTGGAGCATAAGAGGAGAAAAAGTGGAGAAAAAATGGGGAAAAAGTGGAGAAAAAGTGGAGCATAAGAGGAGAAAAAGTGGAGATTAAGAGGAGAAAAAGTGGAGCATAAGAGGAGAAAAAGTGGAGAAAAAGTGGAGAAAAAGTGGAGAAAAAGTGGAGCATAAGAGAAGAAAAAGTGGAGAAAAAAGTGGAGAAAAAGTGGAGAAAAAGTGCAGAAAAAGTGGAGAAAAAGTGGAGATTAAGAGGAGAAAAAGTGGAGAAAAAGTGGAGCATAAGAGGAGAAAAAGTGGAGAAAAAAAGTGGAGAAAAAGTGGAGAAAAAGTGGAGATTAAGAGGAGAAAAAGTGGAGAAAAAGTGGAGAAAAAGTGGAGCATAAGAGGAGAAAAAGTGGAGAAAAAGTGGAGAAAAAGTGGAGCATAAGAGGAGAAAAAGTGGAGAAAAAGTGGAGCATAAGAGGAGAAAAAGTGGAGAAAAAGTGGAGAAAAAGTGGAGAAAAAGTGGAGCATAAGAGGAGAAAAAGTGGAGATTAAGAGGAGAAAAAGTGGAGAAAAAGTGGAGCATAAGAGGAGAAAAAGTGGAGATTAAGAGGAGAAAAAGTGGAGCATAAGAGGAGAAAAAGTGGAGAAAAAGTGGAGAAAAAAGTGGAGAAAAAGTGGAGAAAAAAGTGGAGAAAAAGTGGAGAAAAAGTGGAGAAAAAGTGGAGATTAAGAGGAGAAAAAGTGGAGAAAAAGTGGAGAAAAAGTGGAGAAAAAGTGGAGCATAAGAGGAGAAAAAGTGGAGAAAAAGTGGAGAAAAAGTGGAGCATAAGAGGAGAAAAAGTGGAGAAAAAGTGGAGAAAAAGTGGAGAAAAAGTGGAGCATAAGAGGAGAAAAAGTGGAGAAAAAGTGGAGCATAAGAGGAGAAAAAGTGGAGAAAAAGTGGAGAAAAATTGGAGAAAAAGTGGAGAAAAAGTGGAGCATAAGAGGAGAAAAAGTGGAGATTAAGAGGAGAAAAAGTGGAGCATAAGAGGAGAAAAAGTGGAGAAAAAGTGGAGAAAAAGTGGAGAAAAAGTGGAGCATAAGAGAAGAAAAAGTGGAGAAAAAAGTGGAGAAAAAGTGGAGAAAAAGTGCAGAAAAAGTGGAGAAAAAGTGGAGATTAAGAGGAGAAAAAGTGGAGAAAAAGTGGAGCATAAGAGGAGAAAAAGTGGAGAAAAAGTGGAGAAAAAGTGGAGCATAAGAGGAGAAAAAGTGGAGAAAAAGTGGAGAAAAAGTGGAGCATAAAGGAGAAAAAGTTGAGAAAAAAGTGGAGAAAAAGTGGAGAAAAAGTGGAGAAAAAGTGGAGATTAAGAGGAGAAAAAGTGGAGAAAAAATGGAGCATAAGAGGAGAAAAAGTGGAGCATAAGAGGAGAAAAAGTGGAGAAAAAGTGGAGAAAAAAGTGGAGAAAAAGTGGAGAAAAAGTGGAGAAAAAGTGGAGATTAAAAGGAGAAAAAGTGGAGAAAAAGTGGAGAAAAAGTGGAGAAAAAGTGGAGCATAAGAGGAGAAAAAGTGGAGAAAAAGTGGAGAAAAAGTGGAGCATAAGAGGAGAAAAAGTGGAGAAAAAGTGGAGAAAAAGTGGAGAAAAAGTGGAGCATAAGAGGAGAAAAAGTGGAGAAAAAGTGGAGCATAAGAGGAGAAAAAGTGGAGAAAAAGTGGGGAAAAAGTGGAGAAAAAGTGGAGAAAAAGTGGAGAAAAAGTGGAGCATAAGAGAAGAAAAAGTGGAGAAAAAAGTGGAGAAAAAGTGGAGAAAAAGTGCAGAAAAAGTGGAGAAAAAGTGGAGATTAAGAGGAGAAAAAGTGGAGAAAAAGTGGAGCATAAGAGGAGAAAAAGTGGAGAAAAAGTGGAGAAAAAGTGGAGCATAAGAGGAGAAAAAGTGGAGAAAAAAGTGGAGAAAAGTGTAGAAAAAGTGGAGATTAAGAGGAGAAAAAGTGGAGAAAAAGTGGAGCACAAGAGGAGAAAAAGTGGAGATTAAGAGGAGAAAAAGTGGAGAAAAAGTGGAGAAAAAGTGGAGCATAAGAGGAGAAAAAGTGGAGAAAAAGTGGAGAAAAAGTGGAGAAAAAGTGGAGCATAAGAGGAGAAAAAGTGGAGAAAAAGTGGAGCATAAGAGGAGAAAAAGTGGAGAAAAAGTGGAGAAAAAGTGGAGCATAAGAGGAGAAAAAGTGGAGATTAAGAGGAGAAAAAGTGGAGAAAAAGTGGAGCATAAGAGGAGAAAAAGTGGAGATTAAGAGGAGAAAAAGTGGAGCATAAGAGGAGAAAAAGTGGAGAAAAAGTGGAGAAAAAGTGGAGAAAAAGTGGAGATTAAGAGGAGAAAAAGTGGAGAAAAAGTGGAGCATAAGAGGAGAAAAAGTGGAGAAAAAGTGGAGAAAAAGTGGAGCATAAGAGGAGAAAAAGTTGAGAAAAAAGTGGAGAAAAAGTGGAGAAAAAGTGGAGAAAAAGTGGAGATTAAGAGGAGAAAAAGTGGAGAAAAAATGGAGCATAAGAGGAGAAAAAGTGGAGCATAAGAGGAGAAAAAGTGGAGAAAAAGTGGAGAAAAAAGTGGAGAAAAAGTGGAGAAAAAAGTGAAGAAAAAGTGGAGAAAAAGTGGAGAAAAAGTGGAGATTAAGAGGAGAAAAAGTGGAGAAAAAGTGGAGAAAAAGTGGAGAAAAAGTGGAGCATAAGAGGAGAAAAAGTGGAGAAAAAGTGGAGAAAAAGTGGAGCATAAGAGGAGAAAAAGTGGAGAAAAAGTGGAGAAAAAAGTGGAGAAAAAAGTGGAGAAAAAGTGGAGAAAAAAATGGAGAAAAAGTGGAGAAAAAGTGGAGAAAAAGTGGAGCATAAGAGGAGAAAAAGTGGAGATTAAGAGGAGAAAAAGTGGAGAAAAAGTGGAGAAAAAGTGGAGCATAAGAGGAGAAAAAGTGGAGAAAAAGTGGAGAAAAAGTGGAGAAAAAGTGGAGCATAAGAGGAGAAAAAGTGGAGAAAAAGTGGAGCATAAGAGGAGAAAAAGTGGAGAAAAAGTGGAGAAAAAGTGGAGAAAAAGTGGAGCATAAGAGGAGAAAAAGTGGAGATTAAGAGGAGAAAAAGTGGAGAAAAAGTGGAGCATAAGAGGAGAAAAAGTGGAGAAAAAGTGGAGCATAAGAGGAGAAAAAGTGGAGAAAAAGTGGAGAAAAAGTGGAGAAAAAGTGGAGCATAAGAGAAGAAAAAGTGGAGAAAAAAGTGGAGAAAAAGTGGAGAAAAAGTGGAGAAAAAGTGGAGATTAAGAGGAGAAAAAGTGGAGAAAAAGTGGAGCATAAGAGGAGAAAAAGTGGAGAAAAAGTGGAGAAAAAGTGGAGCATAAGAGGAGAAAAAGTTGAGAAAAAAGTGGAGAAAAAGTGGAGAAAAAGTGGAGAAAAAGTGGAGATTAAGAGGAGAAAAAGTGGAGAAAAAATGGAGCATAAGAGGAGAAAAAGTGGAGCATAAGAGGAGAAAAAGTGGAGAAAAAGTGGAGAAAAAAGTGGAGAAAAAGTGGAGAAAAAGTGGAGAAAAAGTGGAGATTAAGAGGAGAAAAAGTGGAGAAAAAGTGGAGAAAAAGTGGAGAAAAAGTGGAGCATAAGAGGAGAAAAAGTGGAGAAAAAGTGGAGAAAAAGTGGAGCATAAGAGGAGAAAAAGTGGAGAAAAAGTGGAGAAAAAGTGGAGAAGAAGTGGAGCATAAGAGGAGAAAAAGTGGAGAAAAAGTGGAGCATAAGAGGAGAAAAAGTGGAGAAAAAATGGGGAAAAAGTGGAGAAAAAGTGGAGCATAAGAGGAGAAAAAGTGGAGATTAAGAGGAGAAAAAGTGGAGCATAAGAGGAGAAAAAGTGGAGAAAAAGTGGAGAAAAAGTGGAGAAAAAGTGGAGCATAAGAGAAGAAAAAGTGGAGAAAAAAGTGGAGAAAAAGTGGAGAAAAAGTGCAGAAAAAGTGGAGAAAAAGTGGAGATTAAGAGGAGAAAAAGTGGAGAAAAAGTGGAGCATAAGAGGAGAAAAAGTGGAGAAAAAAAGTGGAGAAAAAGTGGAGAAAAAGTGGAGATTAAGAGGAGAAAAAGTGGAGAAAAAGTGGAGAAAAAGTGGAGCATAAGAGGAGAAAAAGTGGAGAAAAAGTGGAGAAAAAGTGGAGCATAAGAGGAGAAAAAGTGGAGAAAAAGTGGAGCATAAGAGGAGAAAAAGTGGAGAAAAAGTGGAGAAAAAGTGGAGAAAAAGTGGAGCATAAGAGGAGAAAAAGTGGAGATTAAGAGGAGAAAAAGTGGAGAAAAAGTGGAGCATAAGAGGAGAAAAAGTGGAGATTAAGAGGAGAAAAAGTGGAGCATAAGAGGAGAAAAAGTGGAGAAAAAGTGGAGAAAAAAGTGGAGAAAAAGTGGAGAAAAAAGTGGAGAAAAAGTGGAGAAAAAGTGGAGAAAAAGTGGAGATTAAGAGGAGAAAAAGTGGAGAAAAAGTGGAGAAAAAGTGGAGAAAAAGTGGAGCATAAGAGGAGAAAAAGTGGAGAAAAAGTGGAGAAAAAGTGGAGCATAAGAGGAGAAAAAGTGGAGAAAAAGTGGAGAAAAAGTGGAGAAAAAGTGGAGCATAAGAGGAGAAAAAGTGGAGAAAAAGTGGAGCATAAGAGGAGAAAAAGTGGAGAAAAAGTGGAGAAAAATTGGAGAAAAAGTGGAGAAAAAGTGGAGCATAAGAGGAGAAAAAGTGGAGATTAAGAGGAGAAAAAGTGGAGCATAAGAGGAGAAAAAGTGGAGAAAAAGTGGAGAAAAAGTGGAGAAAAAGTGGAGCATAAGAGAAGAAAAAGTGGAGAAAAAAGTGGAGAAAAAGTGGAGAAAAAGTGCAGAAAAAGTGGAGAAAAAGTGGAGATTAAGAGGAGAAAAAGTGGAGAAAAAGTGGAGCATAAGAGGAGAAAAAGTGGAGAAAAAGTGGAGAAAAAGTGGAGCATAAGAGGAGAAAAAGTGGAGAAAAAGTGGAGAAAAAGTGGAGCATAAGAGGAGAAAAAGTTGAGAAAAAAGTGGAGAAAAAGTGGAGAAAAAGTGGAGAAAAAGTGGAGATTAAGAGGAGAAAAAGTGGAGAAAAAATGGAGCATAAGAGGAGAAAAAGTGGAGCATAAGAGGAGAAAAAGTGGAGAAAAAGTGGAGAAAAAAGTGGAGAAAAAGTGGAGAAAAAGTGGAGAAAAAGTGGAGATTAAAAGGAGAAAAAGTGGAGAAAAAGTGGAGAAAAAGTGGAGAAAAAGTGGAGCATAAGAGGAGAAAAAGTGGAGAAAAAGTGGAGAAAAAGTGGAGCATAAGAGGAGAAAAAGTGGAGAAAAAGTGGAGAAAAAGTGGAGAAAAAGTGGAGCATAAGAGGAGAAAAAGTGGAGAAAAAGTGGAGCATAAGAGGAGAAAAAGTGGAGAAAAAGTGGGGAAAAAGTGGAGAAAAAGTGGAGAAAAAGTGGAGAAAAAGTGGAGCATAAGAGAAGAAAAAGTGGAGAAAAAAGTGGAGAAAAAGTGGAGAAAAAGTGCAGAAAAAGTGGAGAAAAAGTGGAGATTAAGAGGAGAAAAAGTGGAGAAAAAGTGGAGCATAAGAGGAGAAAAAGTGGAGAAAAAGTGGAGAAAAAGTGGAGCATAAGAGGAGAAAAAGTGGAGAAAAAAGTGGAGAAAAGTGGAGAAAAAGTGGAGATTAAGAGGAGAAAAAGTGGAGAAAAAGTGGAGCACAAGAGGAGAAAAAGTGGAGATTAAGAGGAGAAAAAGTGGAGAAAAAGTGGAGAAAAAGTGGAGCATAAGAGGAGAAAAAGTGGAGAAAAAGTGGAGAAAAAGTGGAGAAAAAGTGGAGCATAAGAGGAGAAAAAGTGGAGAAAAAGTGGAGCATAAGAGGAGAAAAAGTGGAGAAAAAGTGGAGAAAAAGTGGAGCATAAGAGGAGAAAAAGTGGAGATTAAGAGGAGAAAAAGTGGAGAAAAAGTGGAGCATAAGAGGAGAAAAAGTGGAGATTAAGAGGAGAAAAAGTGGAGCATAAGAGGAGAAAAAGTGGAGAAAAAGTGGAGAAAAAGTGGAGAAAAAGTGGAGATTAAGAGGAGAAAAAGTGGAGAAAAAGTGGAGCATAAGAGGAGAAAAAGTGGAGAAAAAGTGGAGAAAAAGTGGAGCATAAGAGGAGAAAAAGTTGAGAAAAAAGTGGAGAAAAAGTGGAGAAAAAGTGGAGAAAAAGTGGAGATTAAGAGGAGAAAAAGTGGAGAAAAAATGGAGCATAAGAGGAGAAAAAGTGGAGCATAAGAGGAGAAAAAGTGGAGAAAAAGTGGAGAAAAAAGTGGAGAAAAAGTGGAGAAAAAAGTGGAGAAAAAGTGGAGAAAAAGTGGAGAAAAAGTGGAGATTAAGAGGAGAAAAAGTGGAGAAAAAGTGGAGAAAAAGTGGAGAAAAAGTGGAGCATAAGAGGAGAAAAAGTGGAGAAAAAGTGGAGAAAAAGTGGAGCATAAGAGGAGAAAAAGTGGAGAAAAAGTGGAGAAAAAGTGGAGAAAAAGTGGAGCATAAGAGGAGAAAAAGTGGAGAAAAAGTGGAGCATAAGAGGAGAAAAAGTGGAGAAAAAGTGGAGAAAAATTGGAGAAAAAGTGGAGAAAAAGTGGAGCATAAGAGGAGAAAAAGTGGAGATTAAGAGGAGAAAAAGTGGAGCATAAGAGGAGAAAAAGTGGAGAAAAAGTGGAGAAAAAGTGGAGAAAAAGTGGAGCATAAGAGAAGAAAAAGTGGAGAAAAAAGTGGAGAAAAAGTGGAGAAAAAGTGCAGAAAAAGTGGAGAAAAAGTGGAGATTAAGAGGAGAAAAAGTGGAGAAAAAGTGGAGCATAAGAGGAGAAAAAGTGGAGAAAAAGTGGAGAAAAAGTGGAGCATAAGAGGAGAAAAAGTGGAGGAAAAAGTGGAGAAAAAGTGGAGAAAAAAGTTGAGAAAAAGTGGAGAAAAAGTGGAGAAAAAGTGGAGATTAAGAGGAGAAAAAGTGGAGAAAAAGTGGAGCACAAGAGGAGAAAAAGTGGAGAAAAAGTGGAGAAAAAGTGGAGCATAAGAGGAGAAAAAGTGGAGAAAAAAGTGGAGAAAAAGTGGAGAAAAAAGTGGAGAAAAAGTGATGAAAAAGTGGAGAAAAAGTGGAGATTAAGAGGAGAAAAAGTGGAGAAAAAGTGGAGCATAAAAGGAGAAAAAGGTGGAGAAAAAGTGGAGAATAAGTGGAGAAAAAGTGGAGCATAAGAGGAGAAAAAGTGGAGAAAAAAGTGGAGAAAAAGTGGAGAAAAAGTGGAGCATAAGAGGAGAAAAAGTGGAGAAAAAGTGGAGAAAAAGTGGAGAAAAAGTGGAGCATAAGAGGAGAAAAATTGGAGAAAAAGTGGAGCATAAGAGGAGAAAAAGTGGAGAAAAAGTGGAGAAAAAGTGGAGAAAAAGTGGAGAAAAAGTGGAGCATAAGAGGAGAAAAAGTGGAGATTAAGAGGAGAAAAAGTGGAGAAAAAGTGGAGCATAAGAGGAGAAAAAGTGGAGAAAAAAGTGGAGAAAAAAGTGGAGAAAAAGTGGAGAAAAAGTGGAGAAAAAGTGGAGAAAAAGTGGAGCATAAGAGGAGAAAAAGTGGAGAAAAAGTGGAGCATAAGAGGAGAAAAAGTGGAGAAAAAGTGGAGAAAAAGTGGAGAAAAAGTGGAGAAAAAGTGGAGCATAAGAGGAGAAAAAGTGGATAAAAAGTGGAGAAAAAGTGGAGCATAAGAGGAGAAAAAGTGGAGATTAAGAGGAGAAAAAGTGGAGAAAAAGTGGAGCATAAGAGGAGAAAAAGTGGAGAAAAGTGGAGAAAAAGTGGAGAAAAAGTGGAGAAAAAGTGGAGCATAAGAGGAGAAAAAGTGGAGAAAAAAGTGGAGAAAAAGTGGAGAAAAAGTGGAGAAAAAGTGGAGATTAAGAGGAGAAAAAGTGGAAAAAAAGTGGAGCATAAGAGGAGAAAAAGTGGAGAAAAAAGTGGAGAAAAAGTGGAGAAAAAGTGGAGAAAAAGTGGAGAAAAAAATGGAGAAAAAGTGGAGCACCCTTTGGTGCCTTTCATGTGGTACTAAGGGGTGCTTAGCTTTGTATTTAGCCAAAAAAATGAAAAAAAAAAATGACGTAGGGTTCCCCCTAGTTTTGTAGCCAGCTAGGGTAAAGCAGACGGCTGCAGCCTGCAGACCACAGCTGGCAACCTCACCTTGGCTGGTAATCCAAAACTGAGTGCATCCCACGCTGTTATTTTAAATTAAATAAATAATTAAAAAAAAAACACGTAGGGGTCCCCCAAAATTGGATCACCAGCCAAGGTAAAGCAGACAGCTGGGGCCTGATATTCTCAGACTAGGGAGGTCCATGGTTATTGGAATCTCCCCAGCCTAAAAATAGCAGGCCGCAGCAGCCCCAGAAGTGGCGCATCCATTAGATGCGCCAATCCTGGTGCTTCGCCCCAGCTCATCCCGCGCCCTGGTGCGGTGGCAAACGGGGTAATATATGGGGTTAATACCAGATGTGTAATGTCACCTGGCATCAAGCCCTGGGGTTGGTGAGGTCAGGCGTCTATCAGATACCCGACATCACCAACCCAGTCAGTAATAAAAAAAAATAGACGACAAACACATTTTTATTTGAAAAAACACTCCCCAAAACATTCCCTCTTTAACCAATTTATTAGATTGAAAAACAAATCCAGGTCTGGTGTAATCCAAGGGGTTGCCATGACGATCCACACTGTCCCAGTCAATGAAGAGCAGGATGTTCCCCATTGGCTGGGAGAGCAGTGCAGTGACCTGAGCTAACATCAATGGGTCAGCCCAGGTCACTGCTGGGCATGACAAGTGCTGCTGTCAGCGATGTACATTACCTGCGCTGATCTCCAGCACTGCCGACAGCCCCTGTCACTGAGGTCAATGACCGGCGCCTTCACATCAAGTATCGCGAGAGGTCCGTGACGTCACCGCCAGTGTCAGTCTCGGGTCGGAAGCGATAGGTGATGTGACAAGCGGCGGCCATGGAGGACAGTGACAGCGCTGAGGTCGGGATGGCGGGACTTCATCACCGCAGGTAAGCCGAGCGGGGGGGGGGGGGGTGTGTGTGAGAGTGTGTGTGTGTGTGCGTGTGTGTATATGTATGTATACATGCCGCGGGCAGGAGGGGGCGGAGCGAGCTGAGCGGGAAGTGTGGGCTTCCTGCACGTAACTAAGATAAACATCGGGTTACTAACCAAAGCGCTTTGCTTGGATACCCGATGTTTATCTTGGTTACCAGCTTGTGGCAGGCTGCCAGCGATGGCTCCTGCACACTGCAGCTGTAAAAAGCCCTGCTTTTTGCTGCTAGAACCGTTCTCGAACGTATCTAGAACTATCAAGCTTTTGCAAAAAGCTCGAGTTCTAGTTCGATCTCGAACAGCCCCAAAAATCACTCGAGCTTAGAACTGGAGAAACTGGAACCGCGAACCGCGCTCAACTCTACTGGTGAACTCAATTTTCAAAAGATCTGCTCATATTTACTTGGAAGTAAATACTAGAAGCTTGATGGAAGTCAAGTGTTTGAAGCTCAGTCAATTAGAAAGTGAAGTTAAATCCTGACAAACACATGGTAATTGAAAACTATGCTTATTCAATATTATAGCGAAGCACTGGGCAGTGGGGAGCGCAGCTCCAGGGAGTGAAGCACCCGGGCGGGGAGTGTGCATCAGCTGATTGCTTAAAAAAGCTGGTGGCTTTTAAACAATCATGCATCAATTTCAGCCTTTTACTCAGTCCCCAGACCACTTTGCAGGGTCCAGCAGACAATTCCTCACATTTCCCATTGACTTCCATTGGACTCACATTGGACTCGCTACTCGTAAAGAGTACCCGAGTATTAGGACCTACTCATTACGATTATAGCAAGTCAGAGTATTTCCATACTCGCTCATCCCTAGTCACCACCTACATTAGTCAATTTTCACAATGGATTTTACTATACAATATAATTTTTAGTGATATGCGCACACAGACTCACACACACACACAAATACACACACACACGTGTCACTTTCATAGAAATCTAATTGCTTTTGGAGTGTTGTGGGTAAACATGGGAAGAACATGCAAATAGTTTGGGGATGCCTCTGGTTAGATATACAGTCAGGGCCAGAAATATTTGGACAGTGACACAAGTTTTGTTATTTTAGCTGTTTACAAAAACATGTTCAGAAATACAATTATATATATAATATGGGCTGAAAGTGCACACTCCCAGCTGCAATAGGAGAGTTTTCACATCCAAATCGGAGAAAGGGTTTAGGAATCATAGCTCTGTAATGCATAGCCTCCTCTTTTTCAAGGGACCAAAAGTATTTGGACAAGGGACTCTAAGGGCTGCAATTAACTTTGAAGGCGTCTCCCTCATTAACCTGTAATCAATGAAGTAGTTAAAAGGTCTGGGGTTGATTACAGGTGTGTGGTTTTGCATTTGGAAGCTGTTGCTGTGACCAGACAACATGCGGTCTAAGGAACTCTCAATTGAGGTGAAGCAGAACATCCTGAGGCTGAAAAAAAAGAAAAAATCCATCAGAGAGATAGCAGACATGCTTGGAGTAGCAAAATCAACAGTCGGGTACATTCTGAGAAAAAAGGAATTGACTGGTGAGCTTGGGAACTCAAAAAGGCCTGGGCGTCCACGGATGACAACAGTGGTGGATGATCGCCGCATACTTTCTTTGGTGAAGAAGAACCCGTTCACAACATCAACTGAAGTCCAGAACACTCTCAGTGAAGCAGGTGTATCTGTCTCTAAGTCAACAGTAAAGAGAAGACTCCATGAAAGTAAATACAAAGGGTTCACATCTAGATGCAAACCATTCATCAATTCCAAAAATAGACAGGCCAGAGTTAAATTTGCTGAAAAACACCTCATGAAGCCAGCTCAGTTCTGGAAAAGTATTCTATGGACAGATGAGACAAAGATCAACCTGTACCAGAATGATGGGAAGAAAAAAGTTTGGAGAAGAAAGGGAACGGCACATGATCCAAGGCACACCACATCCTCTGTAAAACATGGTGGAGGCAACATGATGGCATGGGCATGCATGGCTTTCAATGGCACTGGGTCACTTGTGTTTATTGATGACATAACAGCAGACAAGAGTAGCCGGATGAATTCTGAAGTGTACCGGGATATACTTTCAGCCCAGATTCAGCTAAATGCCGCAAAGTTGATCGGACGGCGCTTCATAGTACAGATGGACAATGACCCCAAGCATACAGCCAAAGCTACCCAGGAGTTCATGAGTGCAAAAAAAAGGAACATTCTGCAATGGCCAAGTCAATCACCAGATCTTAACCCAATTGAGCATGCATTTCACTTGCTCAAATCCAGACTTAAGACGGAAAGACCCACAAACAAGCAAGACCTGAAGGCTGCGGCTGTAAAGGCCTGGCAAAGCATTAAGGAGGAGGAAACCCAGCGTTTGGTGATGTCCATGGGTTCCAGACTGAAGGCAGTGATTGCCTCCAAAGGATTCGCAACAAAATATTGAAAATAAAAATATTTTGTTTGGGTTTGGTTTATTTGTCCAATTACTTTTGACCTCCTAAAATGTGGAGTGTTTGTAAAGAAATGTGTACAATTCCTACAATTTCTATCAGATATTTTTGTTCAAACCTTCAAGTTAAACGTTACAATCTGCACTTGAATTCTGTTGTAGAGGTTTCATTTCAAATCCAATGTGGTGGCATGCAGAGCCCAACTCGCGAAAATTGTGTCACTGTCCAAATATTTCTGGACCTAACTGTAGGAGAAGTAGGAGATAGACATTCTGGTAGATTATGCTGCTTTAAAAGAGGAGTAGTTCCACTTGTAGTAGTACTTCAGGTAGCTTTTATTGTGTGTTTCGAGTTCGACCAAACTAAAACATGAAAACTGTAGTTTAGTTTTGAGAAAGCGTTGGATACGAGCCTGAAACACATAGTAAAAAATCTACTTGAAGTATTACCACAAGTGGAACTATTACTCTTTCACAGCTGTGTGGTCTACCAGAACATCTATCTACTACCTTCACTAATCTACGTGCGGCTGAATAATCTATGGGCCTTTATTGGAGTTGTGGCTTACACAACCAAATAATTTGAGCAACCCACTCACCCCCGATTTCACTTTAAAATACAATGTTGCTCTCCCTTTTTCTTTGGTTATCCGTAAGTACAACATTAGACTGAGGTGAATACATCTAACCAAGTACTATGTAAGCAATTTATGGCAACAATTATTTGATAAGATATTGAATTCTATGTTCAGCACTATTCGTCAAGGTTTACATGTGCCCTAACAATTATCACTTTGCATCTCAAGTAACAGAATGTAATAAGATGTTTTCTCTCATTACATTTAGCATGAATACATTTTTTGTGTATTCTATTGAAATATATTTAGAGGAAATAGTTTATCCTGTTAAGATATCTGATAAAAAACATCAAAGGTATATACCTCAATTAACCTGGATCATTTTTACTATGGAATATAAAGTACATAGTTCAATGCACAAAGATGAAAATATCAAATTCTGTTTCAATGCTGTGTTTTAGTCTCAAAGGAGATGGCAGTCTTTACCCATTTGAAATAAAGAAACATATCTTCTCCAGAGGGCAATATATTTTTATTCTCTAGAATATTGCAGAACTGCCTAGCTATTGCTTGTCATTATTTCTCATGATCTAATTTTGGCTTCCTGAACCGCTCAATGTTCAATCAATCTCAATCTTATTTATCTATAAAAACATTTTCCAGATACAATAACTGGAGGTCTCGGCCCAGTAACAAGGTACAATTGATATAAGGAGACATTAGAACCTTATTGAAATAATAAATTGTTGAGATACAAAGACTGGAATTAAGATGAATGATATAAGAATTGTTTTATCATGATTTTATCAGGTATATAATGCAATAAATAAAAGTTTATTGTAAGACCATATATGTTTTAGGAAATAATTTAAGAAATTCTACAAATATACTCTACTATCGTGTTTTTCCCAAAATAATACACTGTCTTCTACTTTTTTTTGCCCTGAAAAAAGCACCAGGGCTTAATTTCGGGGTAGGTCTTATTCTAGGAGAAACATGGTTGGTGGTAAGTTTACCCCCCAAAAAGCAGACCCATACTTCCCAGGGGACTCATACTTACCAAACCCTGGACACCTGCGTCTCTCCCAGGTACTCTTGTGATCTTTAGCAGACGCTCCCAGCAGGTAAGCTCCATGCTACATCCCCTGCTTTTGGCTGAGCGATCTGATGTGTGATTGTGTATGTGATCTTATGTTTGTGTGTGTGAGATCTGATGTATGTGGGTGTGCAATCTGATTGTGTGCGTGATCTGATGTGTGTGCGTGCGTGATCTGATGTGTGTGCGTGTTCTGATGTGTGTGGGTTTGCAATCTGATGTGTGTGGGTGTGCAATCTGATGTGTAGGTTTGCGATCAGATGTGTGTGGGTGTGCGTTCCGCTGCAGATCCTCCCAGTCTGCGTCTGGTGATTATGATCGTGGGGTCTTCTCTCTTCTTTCTTCTCTTTTTTTGGAGGGTGTCTGTCTATTTTCTATAATGAAGAGTCACTGTTACGGTTGCTGTGGCACTGGAGACTATGTTCGGATTTCTTGCTACTGCACATGTGCGAGCACTGGAGCCTATGTTCAGATTTCTTGCTACTGCACATGTGCAAGCGCTGGAGACTAAGTCCTATCTTGGAGCCATTTCACATGTGCGGGTGACATCATCGCTGACACGAGGTCACATGTCTCTGACACCTTCTAAGCTGATTGGCCGCTGGTCATGTGCTTGTGACACGTGGTCACATGTCTCTGACACCTTCTATGCCGATTGGTCGCTGGTCATGTGCTTGTGACGCTTTGCTCGGTGATAGGCCAGCGTGACGTCATTGCTGTCGTTCTGGCAGCGGATTGGCTCTGGTGTCCTCCATCTTGGATGAGGCACAGAGTCTATATAAGATCCTGACGCACACCGCCCGGCGCTCAGTCCTCTTGGTTCATGCATGAGAGTAGAGGCTCTGTGCACGTCCCTCTAGGCATCTCTCTGTCTATGCTAGGTGAGCGCTACCGGCAGGGTAGCGTTCTTGTACCTTACAGCTTCGGCTGCGGTCCGTATCCATATATCTTAGTGGAGCGGACATAGGCAGGTGCCCGAGGCACATGGTCCGGCTGGGCCTTGTGATTCTACTCGTAGGTGGACGTTGCCGCTAGGGCAACGTTCCTTATACTGCGTCTGGCAGTTGTTCGTATCCTCGCACACTAGGGGAGTGAACATAGGTAGGAGCTTTGTGTGGCTTTTGCTGCTGTCCGTCTCTTTTGCACCACTACTGGAGCGGACCTAGGCAGGTGCCATATCTAGTGCTTCGTGTCCTCGCACATTAGTGGAGCGAACACAGGTAGGAGCTTTGCGCGGCTTACGCTGCTGTCCGTCTCCTGGCACCACTAGAGGAACGGACCTAGGTAGGTGCCATTTCACACTCACTGCTTTTGTCTCTGTGATCATTAACAGAGACCATACCACACACCCTCTGAGTAAGGGAGGAATTGCTTTATTTCCTAACTATATGCCTCTATGAGTTTAACAAATGTATTGCACTCTGCACTTGTGCTACTACTATTTACAGCGGCACACTTATATACTCTTCCTTACTCATTAACCTATCCCTTTTACGTTAATGCTAAATACGGTAGTCGCTGTGACTTTAACAGTACACGCCGTGATTGGCTCTAGTGTCACTGAGACGTATCAGTGTCAGTACTGCTTCCACAGTACAAGATACCCCTTATCCTCTGCCATAATCTGCAGCAGAAACTTTGCACGGTGGACCCTGACTGTCTGATATCCCTTTGGTTTTTATAATCAGACAGCCCCCGTAACATTAGGACTGAGCCAAGGGTCTGGCAGTTATGGCAGAAGTTCAGCAGTTACACTGTTACATACAAGTACTTGAGTCACGGCTCAAGAGTATAGAGGATAAACCTCAAACCATGGTGACATCTGCACATGATCATCGACTTGCTCTGCCAAACAGATATTATGGCGATGCCAGATCATGTTGTGGTTTCATTAGTCAGTGTCAGATACACCTAGAGTTCAACTCTTCTTGCTTCTCTACGGAGAGGTTCAGAGTAGGCTTTATCATCTCCTTACTTCAGGACAAAGCCTAGAATGGGCGACTCCCCTATGGGAGCGCTCTGATGTGGTTACTCTGAGACATCAAGACTTTCTTTATGCTCTGAAAGCGGTATTCATGGGTCCGAAGGTTACCCATGATTCGGCACTGAGACTGTTAGATCTATATTAGGGTTCGTTATCCACTAGTTCTTATGCCATTGCTTTTAGAACTCTGGTGGCAGAACTAGACTGGCCAGAGAAGGTGTTGATTCCTATTTTCTGGAGAGGGTTGGCAGGCTATGTCAAGGATGCCTTTGCTACTCGTGAGGTCCCTGCTTCTCTGGAGGACTTGATCACAGTAGCAACGAGGATCGACGTACGCCATAGGGAACGTAGACTCGAGGTCTCTTTCTCACGCCCTAAGCATCGGGCTATTCCAGTTGTTGAGGGTCCACCACCATCTTCCTCAGCATCTGAAACATCTCCCACTCCTATGGAGTTAGGTCATACATCCTCCAGACTACGCAAGTCTGGTCCTCCTATATGTTACGTATGTTGTCAGGCTGGGTACTATGCCAACAAGTGTCCTAGCCATCAGGGAAACTCCCAGGCATAGTAACCATTAGAGAGGGGTTACTAGAGACGTCTTCTGCACCCTCTAAGTGTAGTATCCCAGGTCAGCTCTCATTCTCTGAGAATACATGGCCTATTATGGCTTTTGTGGATTCTGGAGCTGACGGGACTTTTGTGTCCTCAGGATTTGTAAAGAGACACAATATTCCCTCTATCATGTTAGAGGCGCCTATTCCTGTCCGCGTTGTTAATGGGACTATGTTGTCTGACTCCAATACATTGAGGACAGTTCCCTTGCGCCTTTCCCTGTCTCAGGGTCACATAGAGGAGATTTCTTTTCTTGTTTTGCCTGAGGGTATAGACGACGTCCTTCTGGGTCTCCCATGGCTTCGGACTCATGCTCCTCTAATTGACTGGGAGTCCGAAAGCATTATTAGATGGGGTTCGAAATGTCAGTCCCGATGTCTTCCCTTACCACCTAAGGTCATTGCGGTTGTAACAACTGATCTCTCTCTCATACCTACACCCTATTTGGATTTCGCTGACGTGTTCTCCAAACAGGGTGCTGAGGTTCTTCCACCCCATAGGCCGTATGACTGCGCCATAGACCTTATCCCAGGTACGGTTCCACCTAAGGGCAGGGTTTACCCCCTGTCAATACCTGAGTCGGAGGCCATGTCGACCTATATAAGAGAGAGTTTAGAGAAGGGGTTCATTCGTAAGTCTGTCTCTCCCGCGGGAGCTGGGTTTTTCTTTGTTCGGAAGAAAGAGGGTGATTTGCGTCCCTGCATAGATTACAGGGGTCTCAACGCAATCACAATAAAGAACAAATACCCGTTACCTTTAATTTCAGAGCTCTTTGACAGTCTGAGGGGAGCTCAGGTTTTTACGAAGTTGGATCTGCGGGGTGCGTATAACTTGGAACGAATTCGAGAGGGTGACGAATGGAAGACCGCTTTTAACACCCGAGACGGTCACTATGAATACCTCGTCATGCCTTTTGGTTTATGTAATGCACCCGCAGTATTTCAGGACTTCGTAAACGATGTGTTCAGGGATTTACTGTTATCCTCAGTCGTGGTGTATCTGGACGACATCCTGATTTTTTCTCCTGATCTGGAGACTCATCGTCAGTATGTCGTTCGTGTCCTTTCCCGTTTAAGGGAGCACTCTTGTTTGCTAAACTCGAAAAGTGTGTATTCGAGCAGTCATCTTTGCCTTTTTTGGGTTACATTATCTCACAAGAGGGTCTGGCTATGGATCCTGCAAAGCTCTCTGCTGTCCTGGAATGGTCCGAACCTCATTCCTTGAAGGTGGTGCAACGCTTCTTAGGATTCATAAATTATTACCGGCAGTTCATACCCCATTTCTCCACTTTGGTGGCCCCTTTGGTGGCCTTGACTAAGAAAGGTGCTAATCCAAAAGTCTGGTCTACTGAGACATCCCAGGCTTTTGAGGCAGTAAAAAGACACTTTTCAACTGCTCCCGTTCTTCAAACACCCGATGAGAATAAGCCCTTCCTCTTGGAGGTTGATGCCTCTTCAGTGGGTGCTGGTGCGGTCCTGTATCAAAAGAATGGTGTAGGTAGAAAAAGGCCGTGTTTCTTCTTTGCTAAAACCTTTTCACCGGCCGAGAGAAACTATATCATTGGGGATAGGGAACTGCTCACCCTGAGATTAGCCTTGGAGGAGTGGTGTCACTTGCTAGAAGGAGCGAAACATCCTTTCCAGGTCTATACAGACCATAAGAATCTGACGTACTTACAAACCGCTCAGCGTCTGAAACCTCGCCAAGCCCGCTGGTCCTTGTTTTTCTCCCGCTTTCACTTCTCCATCAACTATCTGTCTGGGAGTAAGAATAACAAGGCAGACCCTCTGTCTTGCTCTATGGTTACTACCCAGGAAGAAATTGACGAATCTCGTCTTATCCTTCCTTCCAGGGTTTTTCATACACTCTTTCCGGTGACGGTAGACCAAATCCCACCGGGCAAGACTTTTGTTCTACAATTTTTTTCTACAATTTTCTCCTTGGTTTTTTTCTAGTCTTGAGGCTGCAATTCACATGCCTGTAATGTTGCATGCTTATTGAAAAATTGTCACAGCTCAGTTTTTTTGGTGTTTTTTGTCTGTTATCTTGCTTTAATGCTAGTTGGGGGTGCAGCCCTCCTGATACTGAGGCTGAACAATTACCTGCGTCTCACTTTTTGCTGTGTATTTAATCTGGGACACAGCTAACCACTTTACCATCCATATTAAAGTTTTGACATGACACAAGTCAGGTACAGAATATGTTTTTAACTTTAGTAGGTTAGGGACTGTCTCAGATGGGTACACCGTGACGAGGTGAGACAGCTTCTTACCTTTTTGCAAAAATGTATATACTAAGTACCCTGTTTATTAAGCACTTGCAATTTATTTATTTTTAGTCAGGGTATTTTTTCTACAATTTTCTCCTTGGTTTTTTTCAAGACTTTTGTTCTGCCTGATCGACAGAATGATATACTGTCGTGGTCCCACACCTCAAAGGTGGGTGGGCATTTTGGTATTAGACGGACACGAGAGCTACTTGAGAGGTGGTATTGGTGGCCACACTTAACCAGCCACGTCAAGAGATATGTCGGTTCCTGCTACTCGTTTGCTCGCAACCGTCCATTACGGCAGAGACCGGCTGGGCTTTTCCATCCTTTACCAGTGCCAGATAGACCATGGGAGGTGGTAGGCATGGACTTTGTGGGTGATCTTCCGTGTTCACAGGGACATAGATTTGTGTGGGTCGTTACGGACCATTTCTCCCGGATGGTTCATCTCGTACCATTATCGAGAATCCCATTTTCCAGGGTACTAGCCAAACTATTCCTCAAGCATGTCTTTAGGCTTCACGGGATGCCAGGTCGTATAGTTTGTGATAGAGGCCCGCAATTTGCTTCCCGTTTCTGGCGAGATCTTTGTAGCCTTCTGCAAATTGAGTTGAATCTCTCTTCGGCATACCATCCGGAGACCAATGGTTGGGTTGAGCGTACCAATAAATCCATGATTATATACCTTCGACACTTTGTCGCTGAGAACCACGATAACTGGTCCTCCCTCCTACCCTGGGCAGAATTTGACCTTAACAATTCACTGGCTGAGGCCACTGGGCAGACACCGTTCGTACTCAATAATGGGCAACACCCTAGGGTACCGGTACCATTTCCCACTGCTGCACCTCCTCCTCTTGTGGCCGACTGGGCAACTAATGCCAGAGACGTTTGGGATCAGACTCAAGAGTCGATCCAAGCAGCTAAGGACCGTATGAAGACGGTGTCCGATCGGTTTCGTCGCCCGGCTCCTGTCTTTTCTCCGGGGGACTTTGTGTGGCTCTTTGCAAAACACGTGAAACTTAGAGTGAGCTCTGTCAAATATGCTCCTCGCCTCCTGGGTCCTTATGAGCTTCTTTGACAGGTAAATCCTGTAGTCTACCAATTGAAGTTACCCGTCCATCTTAGGATCCATGACAAATTCCATGTCTCACTGTTAAAGCCGGATATTTTACCTCACGCTCATGAAGTGCACTCTCCTGCCTCTGATTCCTCTCGTTTTAGCTATGAGGTACGAGCCATAGTTGGTTCTAAGATGGTTCGAGGGTGCAGGTTTTTCTTGATAGATTGGGAGGGCTACGGCCCGGAACATCGCTCTTGGGAGCCTGAGGAGGCTGTCCATGCTCCCGACTTAGTTGCCGATTACCTGCGTCCCTGGTAAGGGGGCCCTTGAGGGGGAGGTACTGTTACGGTTGCTGTGGCAATGGAGATTATGTTCGGATTTCTTGCTACTGCACATGTGCGAGCACTGGAGACTATGTTCGGATTTCTTGCTACTGCACATGTGCATGCGCTGGAGACTAAGTCCTATCTTGGAGCCATTGCACATGTGCGGGTGACATCATCGCTGACACGAGGTCACATGTCTCTGACACCTTCTAAGCTGATTGGCCGCTGGTCATGTGCTTGTGACACGTGGTCACATGTCTCTGACCCCTTCTATGCCGATTGGTCGCCAGTCATGTGCATGTGACGCTTTGCTCGGTGATAGGCCAGCGTGACGTCATTGCTGTCATTCTGGCAGCGGATTGGCTCTGGTGTCCTCCATCTTGGATGAGGCACAGAGTCTATATAGGACCCTGACGCACGCAGCCCAGCGCTCAGTCCTCTTGGTTCATGCATGAGAGTAGACTCTCTGTGCACGTCCCTCTAGGCATCTCTCTGTCTATGTTAGGTGAGCGCTACCGGCAGGGTAGCGTTCTTGTACCTTACAGCTTCGGCTGCGGTCCGTATCCATATATCTTAGTGGAGCGGACATAGGCAGGTGCCCGAGGCACATGGTCCGGCTGGGCCTTGTGATTCTACTCGTAGGTGGACGTTGCCGCTAGGGCAACATTCCTTATACTGCGTCTGGCAGTTGTTCGTATCCTCGCACACTAGGGGAGTGAACATAGGTAGGAGCTTTGTGTGGCTTTTGCTGCTGTCCGTCTCTTTTGCACCACTACTAGAGCGGACCTAGGCAGGTGCCATATCTAGTGATTCGTGTCCTCGCACACTAGTGGAGCGAACACAGGTAGGAGCTTTGCGCGGCTTACGCTGCTGTCCGTCTCCTGGCACCACTAGAGGAACGGACCTAGGTAGGTGCCATTTCACACTCACTGCTTTTGTCTCTGTGATCATTAACAGAGACCATACCACACACCCTCCGAGTAAGAGAGGAATTGCTTTATTTCCTAACTATATGCCTCTGTGAGTTTAACAGAGGTATTGCACTCTGCACTTGTGCTACTACTATTTACAGCGACACACTTATATACTCTTCCTCACTCATTAACCTATCCCTTTTACGTTAATGCTAAATGCGGTAGTCGCTGTGACTTTAACAGTACACGTTGTGATTGGCTCTAGTGTCACTGAGACGTATCAGTGTCAGTACTGCTTCCGTAGTACACGATACCCCTTATCCTCTGCCATAGTCTGCAGCAGAGACTTTGCACGGTGGACCCTGACTGTCTGATATCCCTTTGGTTTTTATAATCAGACAGCCCCCGTAACAGTCCTGTAGTATTCTTTAATTTTTTTTTAGCTGCATGGACACATCATTATTGATCTGCGACTAGGGCTTATTTTCAGGTGAGGGCTTATATTTAAGTTCTGCTCCAAAAATGCGTAAAATCCCTGCTAGGGCTTAATTTGTGGGAAGAGCATATTTTTGGAAAAACACGGTACCTAAAAAAACAATAATCTTTATGGTTGCAAAAATGTGCATATCCTTCCATATTTAACCATAAATGTATATATTGTTCCCCTGCTATCTAAAAACCATTACCCATCAGTTTTCTATTTTTGAATACAAATTGGACATTGTAGGAGGTGAGGGTGGTCAAAAATTATGACAGTCTGTTTATGTCTAAGTGATGATGACCTTCATTTGTAGACTGTAGACTGAATGTCCATCAATATAATTCTCCTCCTGAACAATATGAGAATATTCCTAATAGCAATTCTTAGCATTTTTTTAACAAAAGGGATAGTTTTTTTCTTCCATAAGTAGATGGTATTTACCACCTGTTTATACTTATTCCTAATATCCCACTTTAGTGCTCATTTTGACGTCTGATCTCGCACCACAATGCATGGACTGGCTGCGAGCCGCCAGACCTGAGCTTGGCAGCTAGATACAGTTTATTTCTATGAGGCCATCAAGCGTAGGTCAGGAGTGCAGTGGCCAGTATGTGCATTGTGGTCTACGATCAGACCAATGTGCAGAGATGTCTGAATGAGGCCTTACTTTTGTATATCACTCTGTTTTAAATGTATACAATATTCTGAGATTGCCGTTGCTTTCAAAAACACGGTGATCGCGCCAACATTTGAATTTCTGGGGGCGGTCCCCTATTTGATGTTGATGTATATAAAGGGTATTCTTCCCTCTGCATCACAGATAGTTTGATGTTCCAAATGTTCTGATGAAGGGGATAGTCAGTTCCTGAAATGTGATGACCTGACTAGAGATGAGCGAACCAGCCGCCAGCCGCGCCGAACCGAGGTCCCGTTCGAGTTCGGTTCGGCGAACGTTCGACGAACCGAACTCGAACCAATAGGAAAGAATGGGAGGCAATCACAAACACATAAAAACGCATTATAAATGTACACATACAGTTAATAAACATTGCCATAACACTTACCGGTGCCCGCGATGCGTCCTGCACTCTGTCTCCTGTCACTATTCCTTCCGATGATTGCTGCATCCTTCCGATAACCAGCACTGACAGGACCTTCCGTGACGTCGTCAAAATAGCCATGTGACCAGTCACGTGGCTATTATCTCATTGGCTACAGACTGGTCACATGGCTTTGACGTCATGTCCTGTCCTAGGTCCTGACATTGCACTCTCCGGTACACGGTGCACATTTGTGTATCGCCGTGTACCGGCGACATGCTCTAGCACACGGTCGACTCCCCGTTCCATTAGGGACCGGCTGACACAGCCGGTCATTAACGGAGATCACCGTTGCCATAGCAACGCAGTTAGCGGTGACATCACCGCTAACCGCGGCTCCGGGAATCACATGATCGGAGCACCGTTGCTATGGTAACGTGTTTGTCAGCGTTACCGCTGTTACCGCTAACAGCCAGCAGCACTGATCTCTCACGGAGTGAAGGCTGCATGGGAAGCAGCGTCTTCCCCCATGCAGCAGTGATGGAGCAGAGCTGCATTTGTTGAATGAGAAAAACAGAAGACCATGGATCGTGGAGGGCTGACAGTGAGTAATAAACATGGAGTCTCTAATGTGTCTGTGTATTTATTTCTATTAAAGTATTTTTTCTCTGTGTGGTGTTTTTTTTTAACCCTTTATTGGAGATTCTTAATAGCCGGGTCAAACGTGCCTGACATTAAGAATCTCTGGCTTAATAATAGCTAGTAAAACAAAGCTAGTATTAACTCATTATTACCCAGCAAGCCACCCGGCTTCAGGGCTGTAGGAAGAGTTGGATACAGCGCCAGATGATGGCGCTTCTATGAAAGCGCCATTTTCTGGGGCGGCTGCGGACTGCAATTCGCAGCAGAGGCGCCAAGAAACCTCGGGCTAACCTGTGCTGCGGATTCCAATCCCCAGCTGCCTAGTTGTACCTGGCTAGACACAATAATGGGGCGAAGCCCACGTCATTTGTTTTTTAATTATTTCATGAAATAAGTGAAATAAATAAAAAAAACGGGCTTCCCTATATTTTTGGTTCCCAGTCGGGTACAAATAGGCAACTGGGGGTTGGAGGCAGCCCGTGGATGCCTGCTGTACCTGGCTAGCATACAAAAATATGGCGAAGCCCACGTCATTTTTTTGGTGGGCAAAAAACTTCTGCATACAGTCCTGGATGGAGTATGCTGAGCCTTGTAGTTCTGCAGCTGCTGTCTGCTCTTCTCCATACAGACAGACAGCAGCTGCAGAACTACAAGGCTCAGCATACTCCATCCAGGACTGTATGCAGGAGTTTTTTGCCCCCTGAAAAAATTATGTGGGCTTCGCCATATTTTTGTATGCTAGCCAGGTACAGCAGGCAGGTAAGGCTGCCTCCAACCCCCAGTTGCCTATTTGTACCCGGCTGGGAACCAAAAATAAAGGGAAGCACTTTTTTTATTATTTCATGAATGTCATGAAATAATTAGAAAACAAATGACCTAGGCTTCGCCCCATTTTTGTGTCCAGCCAGGTACAACTAGGCAGCTGGGGATTGGAATCCGCAGTACAGGTTGGCCTGAGCTTTCTGGGCCCCACTGCTGTGAATTGCAGTCTACAGTCGCCTCAGAAAATGGCACTTTCATAGAAGCGCCATCTTCTGGCGCTATATCCAACTCTTCCAGCACCTGCCTGATATACCTGGCTAGCATACAAAAATATGGCGAGGCTCACGTCCTTTTTTTGTAGTTTGTTGGCAAAAAAAATTAAAAATGCTTCCCTGGATTTTCCATTGCCAGTGAAGGTAACACCAAGCAGTGGGGGTTAGCAGCCAGTAGCTGCTTGGATTACCCTTAGCTAGCAATACAAAAAATGCAGCGGGAGCCCATATATATTTTTTTTAATTATTTATTTAAATAACTAAAAACAAAATGGGCTTCCCTGTATTTTGATTGCTGGACATCACAGTGCTGTAAAAATAAATCTTTAAAAAAAATGACGTAGCGCTCCGCGGTATTTTTGATTCTCAGCGCAGATAAAGCAGACAGCTATGGGTTGCCACCCCCATCTGCCTGCTGTTACCTTGGTTGGCAATCAAAATACAGGGAAGCCCATTCATTTTTTCTATTTAAAAAATAGTTAAAAAAAATGACGTTGGGTCCACCCCTTTTTTGATAGCCAGCTAGGGTAAAGCAGACGGCTGTAGCCTGAAAACCACAGCTGGCAGCTTTACCGTGGTTGGGGATCCAATGTGGAGGTCCCCCCAGGCTCTTTTTTTATAATTATTTTATAAATATTAATATTTACACAAAAAAAGTAGGGCCCCCCCCAAATTGGGTCACCAGCCAAGGGAAAGCGGACAGCTGTGGTCTGGTATTCTCAGGGTGGGAAGGTCCATAGTTATTGGGCCTTCACAGCCTAAAAATAGCAGGCCGCAGGCACCCCAGACGTGGCGCATCCACTAGATGCGCCAATCCTGGCGCTTCACCCCAGCTCATCCCGTGCCCTGGTACAGTGGTAAACGGGGTAATAAATCGGGTTGATACTAGCTGTAAAGTCACCTGAGATCAAGCCCAGCAGTTTGTGATGTCATGACGTCTATTAGATACCCAACATCATTAACTGTCAGTACTAACAAAAAAAATAGACAATTTATTTGAAAAAACAGTCCCCAAAACATTCCCTTTTTCACCAATTTATTGTAAGAAAAAAAATAAAGGGGTCCCACGACGACTCTGGACCGTCTACAATATGGAGGGAGACACTCAGGGAACGAATTTATTTGAAAGAAAACTCCCCAAAACATTCCCTCTTTCACAAATTTATTGAAAGGAAAAAACGGGAACATATCCCCCATTTTCTAGGAGTGCAGACCCTTCATGTGAGGAGTGTGGGTGCAATGAATCTGCACTCACTCTCGCCGGGTGAACAGCAGCATAGTCCATGTTGTAATGGTTGCTACCAAAGCTGCAATGCCCTGCTCATGAGGTAACGGCATGCCTAATCAGGATTTCCAAATATTGGTATTTGTTGATATTATTGCTATTCCACCTACTATATATTGGGGATAGGATCTTGGAGATGGAATACCCATTTAAGTCCAGTTATCCAGCTGAATGAATACTTAACAACAGAGCTCGCTATTTAGATGCGTTTTCTTGTGGCGTATAACGGACTCTCATGTTTGGTAGTCGTTCAGCAGGGAAACTATAAAAGCAAATCCCTCCATTTGGAAATGTAGTATATAGCTCTCCTGATCAATTATGTTCCTTACCTCATGAGCAGGGCATTGCAGTAATAATACTAATTTATATAGCGTTATTAATTCTATAGCGCTGTATGTCTTTGGAGTGTGGGAGGAAACCGGAGTACCCCCACACAAACACGGGGAAAACATACAAACTCCTTGCAGATGGTGTCCTTGGTGAGAATTGAACCCAGGACCTCAGCGCTGCAAGACTGCAGTGCTAACCACTGAGCCATCGTGCCGCCCATTTAGCTTACAGATGCATAACCACCACTCACTGTGTCTGAACACAGGAAGCTGAGCTGACAGCCGCTCTGTGCATGCGGCAGCGTCTATTGTGAAGGAGAGGGCCGTGGGGGGATCAACGCTGCACAGGTACCGTGGAACACCGGGGAACACCGGTGGGGTTTTAGGGGGTGACCTAGGAGGGCTTGGGGAGGAGTTTTCTGTCACATGTGTCATAGCACATGTGACAGAAATCAGAAGAGTAGGGCGAATGCAGCCGGCGCGCTGCTGTGCGCGCGGCCATCTTGGATTTCTGGGAGGGCATCAGGGGGGCACTTTGGCGACACCGGGAGATCGAAGGGGACCGGGGAGGAGATTTATCATGTTTGTTCATGCCAGATGGGAGATAAATAATTTTTTACCGACACTGTCATTTACTGTAACGTGATCATCGGTGTACGGTGTATACCGGTGATCACGTGAGCGGGGACCGGAAAAACCGACCTGAATCATGATCTCCAGGGTCTCAGCTACCCCTGAAACCCCGGAGATTTTCTGATGCTGGGGGGCCTTATTCACTTATTTCTGCCTGCTGTTTTTAAACTTCTTGAATATAAGTGTGTCTGTCTTGAATTACTATCCCCCCACCCTTATCAGCACTCCTGATAACTAAGTCGGTATTATTTTTCAGTGAGAGAAGGGCTCTTCTTTCCTCTGCAGTGAGGTTCTTTTTGTTGGTGCTCCTATAATTATTAAGTTTTTTAAAATCCTCCAGCACTAAATCACTGAAGGTTTTCAGATGATGGCCTTTACTTTGTATGGGATAAAAATTGGATTTATTTTTCAGATCTGTATGATGGAAATTATCAACTCCTTCTATATTCTTATTAGGGTTAAATTTGTGAATTTGAAAATGTCTCATAAGTGTGAGCTTCCTAACAAATTTCTGAAAGTCTAAGTACAGATCAAAATCATTGGCATTGGTAGCCGGACAAAAGGATAATCCCTTGTTAAGAATTTTTACTTCTCCTTCAGAAAATTGTAATTTGATAAATTAAAAATACCATTATTTCCATCTTTATTTTTATTTTTATTTACAGCTGTGGACCTCTCCTCTCTTTTTTGCTGGATCCTGATTCCAGCTCTTGTTCCTCTATATTGCTTTTTCTTTTTCCTGTTCTGGGTGTCAGGAAATTTGTAATCTGGCTCTGTATATTTCTGGCTAGAGATAAAAAAGGAACACAAGTATTCCCCTTTTGGGTATTATCAATAGTGATCGTCTGATCCACTGATGGGGATACTGCAGGAGTATCCTGTACCTCCGGCAGTGGAACATACTCCTCATGTGTGGAAATCTCTAGCAGGTCTATGAAATCCTTATCAGTAGTATCTGTTTCCATAGAAGTGAGGTTTTCTCTCTCCTGCAACAATTCCAATTCCCTCCCCCTGCGAATCTTCTCAATCTGGATTCTTATGGCCTCTAATTGCTTTCTCGTTTCCATAAGGTCCCTAGGATTGTTATTGCCTCTGGTAGTAATCTCTGGAATTGTTAAAACTGATTCAGTGGGGAACACTTCATCAGAAGTAATTGCGGGTTCAATGTCAGGGATTTTATCGATGGGATTTAGAACAGTTTTAGTATTAGGATTATTATCCATAGATGTTTTCCTAGTGTGGGAATCCGGTCTCTTTTTATGAAACTTACTATTGAAAAAACTTTTGCTATGGCTATTTGTTCTGTTCCTGTGATTCAGGGGTTCTCTATTATTAACCCTATTACCTGGATTAGGTGTTTTATTGGAAATCATGTCCTGCCTGTCCCTCTGAAGTTTTTTGGATTTTTTAAAAATAGTATCCTGTTCCAATTGGGTAAGCTTGGTATTAATGTCAGAGTTTAAAATTTTATACTCAGGATGTAAGTCATAATGATTAAGTTCTTTGTAAAGTTCGTTGATCTTACTCGTTGTCTCATTAGCAATGCTGGTTCTTTTCTTGAACAAGCATTGCAGCATGCTCTGCATGCAATTCTGCAAAATACCATCCCATTCTGTGGTGAAGATAGGATCCACAGGAAAGGGAGAGTCATGTCTAATCCTTAATCCTCTCGGACATAATTTTTCTTCCATATATATGGTGAGGAATCTAGCATCCAGGCCAAACCTTAATTCCTCCTTAAGAAGATCCTCTAATTGTAAAAACAGTTTTTTCATCATGGTCGTATCCTCCTCTGAGTACACATTAGGTAGATTTAAGTCCCAATCACTTTTATGCAGTTCAGGTGCACCTACTGTTTGCAGGATCAATTTCTCTCTGGACGATAGCCGGTTGTTGAAATAATCCAATTTTCGGTCAAAGACCCTCTGCTGCTGACTCCACAGAAAAGAAGATCTGGTCACGCCAGGTCCCAAAACGTATGAGTGAAAACTGTGGAAAAAGAAAGCGCAATAGGGTCTTACCCCAATATATATAGGGTGAAGCAAAGAATAATAAAAAACCCTGGAGATTTGACGCTGGGGGGCGCTGTTCACTTATTTCTGCCTGCTGTTTATAAACGGCAGATCAGAATAAGGCTACATTCACACAACCGATCCATTTTTGTGGTCTGCAAAAAACAGTCCGTTTGTTTTCACGGGTGCATCCGTGTGGCATCCGTTTCCGTTCCATAGACGGTCCGTATGTCATCTGTTTGTCATCCGTGTGCCTTCCTTTTTTTTGTGTACTGCAAAAAAACTGAAGGAGTGAAAATACATAAATTTACCCAGGATCCATAGCTTCAACCTACATGAGGCGCTCACATGTTCACTCCAGTGCCATTTTCTACTGCTTGTCACAGCGTAGAGCGCTCTGGTGATTTTCTTGTGCTTGTACACTTCATATCAGTCTTTTCTGTCATTATAATGGCTGAAAGACACGTAATGTCCCACTCTCCTGCATTTTTTAATTTTGCACCCTTTGGTGCCTTTCATGTGGCACTAAGGGGTGCTTAGCTTTGTATTTAGCCAAAAAAATGAAAAAAAAAATGACGTGGGGTTTCCCCGATTTTTGTAGCCAGCTAGGGTAAAGCAGATGGCTGCAGCCTGCAGACCACAGCTGGCAGCTTCACCTTGGCTGGTAATCCAAAACTGAGGGCACCCCCCGCTGTTATTTTAAATTAAATAAATAATTAAAAACACGTAGGGGTCCCCCCAAAATTGGATCACCAGCCAAGGTAAAGCAGACAGCTGGGGTCTGATATTCTCAGACTAGGGAGGTCCATAGTTATTGGACTCTCCCCAGCCTAAAAATAATAGGCTGCAGCCGCCCCAGAAGTGGCGCATCCATTAGATGCGCCAGTCCTGGTGCTTCGCCCCAGCTCATCCCGTGCCCTGGTGCGGTGGCAAATGGGGTAATATATGGGGTTAATACCAGATGTGTAATGTCACCTGGCATCAAGCCCTGGGGTTGGTGAGGTCAGGCGTCAATCAGATACCCGACATCACCAACCCAGTCAGTAATAAAAAAAAATAGACGACAAACACATTTTTATTTGAAAAAACACTCCCCAATACATTCCCTCTTTAACCAATTTATTAGAAAGAATAACAAATCCAGGTCTGGTGTAATCCAAGGGGTTCCCATGACGATCCACACTGTCCCAGTCAATGAAGAGCAGGATGTTCCCCATTGGCTGGGAGAGCAATGTAGTGACTTGAGCTAACATCAATAGGTCAGCCCAGGTCACTGCAGGAGATGACAAGTGCTGCTGTCAGCGAAGTACATTACCTGCGCTGATCTCCTGCACTGCTGACAGCACCTGTCACTGAGTTCAATGACCTTCACAGCTTAGTATCGCGAGAGGCCCGTGACGTCACCACTAGTCAGTCTCGGGTCGGAAGCGAGAGAAGGTGATGTGACAAGCGGCGGCCATGGAGGACAGTGACAGCGCTGAGGTCGGGACTTCATCACCACAGGTAAGCCGAGCGGGACCATGTGTGCAGAGTGCCAGGTGGGCGGAGCCTAGTGGGGTAATGTGTGCAGAGTACCAGGTGGGCAGAGCCTAGCGGGGTAATGTGTGCAGAGTTCCAGGTGTGCAGAGTGCCGGGTGGGCGGAGCTTAGCGGGACCATGTGTGCAGAGTGTCAGGTGGGCGGAGTCTAGCGGGACCATGTGTGCAGAGTGCCAGGTGGGCGGAGCCTAGCGGGACCATGTGTGCAGAGTGCCAGGTGTGCAGAGTGCTAGGTGGGCAAAGCCTAGCGGGGAAATGTGTGCAGAGTGCCAGGTGGGCGGAGTCTAGCGGGGTAATGTGTGCAGAGTGCCAGGTGTGCAGAGTGCCAGGTGGGCGGAGCCTAGCGGGACCATGTGTGCAGAGTGTCAGGTGGGTGGAGCCTAGCGTGACCATGTGTGCAGAGTGCCAGGTGGGCGGAGCCTAGCGGGACCATGTGTGCAGAGTGCCAGGTGGGCAGAATGCCAGGTGGGTGGAGCCTAGCGGGGAAATGTGTGCAGAGGGCCAGGTGGGCGGAGCCTAGCGGGGTAATGTGTGCAGAGATCCATTTAGGCGGAGCCTAGCCGGACCGTGTGTGCAGAGTGCCAGGTGGGCGGAGCCTAGCGGGGTAATGTGTGCAGAGTGCCAGGTGGGCGGAGCCTAGCGGGACTATGTGTGCAGTGTCAGGTGGGCAGAGCCTAGCGGGACCATTTGTGCAGAGTGCCAGGTGGGCGGAGCCATGTGTGCTGGCGGTGGAGTGCGAAGTGGGTGGAGCCTAGCGGGGTCATGTGGTGCTGAGGACGTCAGTGTCGTGGACTGCATGACTGGGGACAGGTGAGTGTGAGTGTGTGTGTGTGTGTGTGTGTGTGTATGTATGTGTACATGCCGCATGCAGGAGGGGACGGAGCGAGCTGAGCGGGGAAGTGTCGGCTTCCTGCACACGTAACTAGGATAAATATCGGGTTACTAACCAAAGCGCTTTGCTTGGATACCCGATGTTTATCTTGGTTACCAGCTTCTGGCATGCTACCAGCGATGGCTCCTGCACACTGTAGCTGTAAAAAGCCCTGCTTTTTGCTGATAGAACCGTTCTCGAACGTAACTAGAACTATTGAACTTTAGCAAAAAGCTCGAGTTCTAGTTCGATCTAGAACAGCCCCCAAAATCACTCGAGCCGCGAACTGGAGAACCGCGAACCGCGCTCAACTCTAGACCTGACCTGTGAAAGAATAAAGAAATGGAATAATCAATTCTTGTCATTGGTGATAGCGCGGCATACAACCCTCTCATTTTCTTGTACACGTGGCATCTTCAGGGCTGCTTCTTTCGCCATCTTTAAGCTTCACTAGCAGTTGTGCCTGTGACAACCCTAGTAGGTGAGTTGAACATGTTTATTGATACTACTGTTATATGTGATAAGACCCTATTGAGCTTTCTCCCTCCACAGTTTTCTTCAATATTTCTTATTAGTGTCACATTGTACTTTGTACTAGTGGAAAACTACAGGTCATGCATATTTCTAAAAAAAACACCCAAATTAATGAAACTTAGAAATTTTGGCACTTTGTAAAATGTATCTTCTCACCTGATAAGACACCATATAAAATAATTAACAATTAATATAGCAATTATCATATGTCTTATAGGTGGGATAATCATTTTTCTATTTGTCCTTTTATTTTTATGCTAGAGGACTTTTAAGTTTAAACATCATTTTTAGTATAGAAGTGGTTGTGGCTTTTGTGGGCCTGTATGTTGGAAACCTCCTTTATATCATCTCATTATTAAACTTATATATCTCAAAATGTTACAAAATGCATTCATGAAGTTTGTTGAGCATTTAGGTTTTAACGCTAATATTAACCCCTTCTCAACCGGCCGATTTTTCGCTTTCCTTTTTTTTTTGCCATTCTTTTAAGAGACGTAACTTTTTTATTTTTCAGTCAACATGGTCATGTGTGGGCTCATTTTTTGCGGAACAAGCTTTACTTTTAAATGAAACCATAAGTTTTATCATATAATGTACTGGAAAACGGCAAAATAATCCAAATGCAGAAAAAATGCAAAAAAAGTGCCATAGAAGTATTGTTTTTGAGATATTTTATTCACTGTGTTCACTATATGGTAATACTGATGTGTGGGTGGGATGCCTCAGGTCAGTGCGAGTTCGTAGACACCAAACATGTAAAGGTTTACTTTTATATAAGGAGATAAAAAAATCTGAAGTTTGTCCGAAAAAAAAGTGGCGCGCGTTTTACGCCATATTCCGTGACCCGTAGCATTCTCATTTTTCGGGATCTATAGCTCAGTGATGGCTTATTTTTTGCGTCTCGAGCTGACCTTTTTAACAGTACAATTTTTGCGCAGATGCTACATTTTGATCGCCTGTTATTGCATTTTGCGCAAAAGTTGTGGAAATTGTGCTCTTTACTTGTTGCGGTTGTGGAAGTTTACCCCTGTTGTTTTGCAGCTTCCTTCCACTTCTTGTGTTTCCTTCTGAATCTCTTATTGCCTTTACCTATGTGTGTGAATGCTGTCACAGAGTTTTGGTTTTCCCTTTTCTGTCTATATCTGTAACTTTCATTAAACTCCTGTCTCATCCCTCCATGGGGGAGGGGGAAACAGATCAACACTGGTCAGGAGCTGTGCCAGGAAGGAGACTCAGGCATCCCCACCATTAAAGGTAGCCCTGCAAATAGGAATAGAAAAAAGGCAACTTAGCTTGAGGAACATCTAAGGGGCCCTGGTTCCCTGCTATGTCAGAGTCGTCGTGACAGAACACTGCGGTACCCCACTGCTGACTATAGCCCATTTAGAGAATGTACCATTTATGTTGACTTTTTGTTTCTTATCTTTTAGCCAATTCCTTACCCATCTGCATATAGTTTCCCCTAGTCCTTGCTTCTGGAGCTTTACATTAAGGCTATTATGTTGTGCAGAATCAAATGCCTTTGTAAAGTCCAAATAAATCACATCAGTCACATTACCAACATCCAAATTTGTACTTTACCTTCTCATAGAAAATCAAAATGTTGGTTAGACATGATTTATGTTTTGTGAATCTAATTTGGTTGTCAGTTATTATGTTATTCTCTGCAAAAAAAGGCACTTCATCTTTTTTAACGCTATTTCTGTATTCTCGGCCTTCAAGGTTTTCAATGCTCTTTGTTCTTGTCTTATTATTTTTGTACTGTCTTATTTATCGATAATGGTTTGTTTTTATTCATGCATATTTTATTGCCAGAGGATTAAACTTTTTTACAGGATTCTAGTAGTGTATCTGTAAGTAGGTCCCATTTATGCTCGGTATCCCCAGTCAACATGACATGGTCCTAGTCTATGATTAAACTCCTCCCTTAGTTTGTTTAAATCAGCTTTTCTAAAGTTTCAGATGTTTGCATTTCTTCTATTGAATGTAAGATTGAAACTTACCATACTATCATCGCTGCATCCCAAATGCTCCAGGACCGGTAGATCTGAAATTGTTTCTGGTCAATTTGACAGAACCAGATCTAGCAAATAATATTCCCTGGTTGGTTCATCTACCAAATGATGGAGGAAATTGTCTTGAAAAATAGATAAGAACTTCAACTTTTAGCACAACCAGAAGAGTCTATGTCCCTCTGAATTTCTGGATAGTTAGAATCTCCCACTATAACGACCATATTATTAATTGCTGCCTTTTTAATTTGTTGCAGCATTTCATCCTCTGCCTTTTCTGCTATGTTAGGCTGAGTTCACATGTACTGTAATCATCTCTTATAACGGATGCTGCTGAAATCCAAAAATAATTTCTGCCAGATCCATTTTTTTCAACTTTGGAGTCTATGGAGAATGGATCATTAATGGATTGCTATTTATCTTCCATTTGTAAGACAAAAACAGATCCATTACAAATGCGAGAATAATAATAGATGAGTAAATAACAGTCCGTTAATGGATCCGTTCTCTTTAAACTTCAATGTTAAAAGAACGGATCTGGCAGACATCAATTATTTAAAAACAGACAAAAAGTTGTGTCTGCAGAACTTTTTTCCTAACGGATCTGTGTAGGATTCGTTGTGATGGATGTTAACAACACATGTGAACAAAGCCTTAGGAAGGTTATAGCAAACTTCAATTAATAACTTTTCATTATTGCCCTCCCATGTATATTTACCAATACCAACTCTACATTCTCGCAGCTCCGTCCAATATCATCAATGAACACAGGTCTTAAGTTAGATTTGATAAATATACACACCCCTCCTTCTTTTTTGTTTATTCTATCCTTTCTGAATGTAGTATAACCCTCTATGTTTGTTACCCAGTCATGGCTCTCATCTAGCCAGGTTTCCATAATGCCCAACACATTGTAATCCATGGCTGACATAACAGTCTCCAATGTATTCATTATGTTTGCAAGACTTATTACATTTGCCAGCAGACAGTTAATACTATTAGCACTTTTATTACTCCTACTCACCTTTGTATTATCCTTGAGTGTCCCAGCCCCCCTAAAATCCTCATTGACCAATAATGTCTCACTCTTTCAGTCTACTCTATCTATTCCCTTATTTACTCCACTACCCTCCCTGCCCCCAGAGCCTAATTTAAAAGCTCCTCCATACGTCTGACCACTTTCTGCCCCAGCACAGCTGCACACTTCGCATTGAGGTGCAGCGCATCCCTACCATAGAGCCTGTGTCCGACAGAGAAGTTGGCCCAGTTCTAAATGAACCCTAACCCTTCCTTCCTGCACCAATGTCAAAGCAAATTATTTATCTCCCTAAGTTCCTGCTGCTTTTCCCCGCTGTATTTATAGTGAGGCTTGTGGCACTGGCAGTATTTATCAATACACCATATTGGAGGTTGTGCACTTCAGCTTGTCTCCTAGTTTCTTGTAATCATTTTTAAGGACCTTCAACCTTCCTCTAACTCTGTCATTGGTACCAATTTGTACTGTGACAGCTGGGTTTTCCCCAGCCCCACCCAACAATCTGTCTATCCGTTCCACAATATGACCAACTCAAGAACCCATCAGAGAATACTCTGTTCAGCATTCACTGTCTCGGTAGCAGATATCCCTGTGTTTCCATCTCATTATAGAGTCACCTACCACCAACAACTACCTGGCTTTTCCTGATCTCCTATTTCCCTCTTTCTACAGCAGTCATTTTCCTGGTTGCTAGGAGCAATGTCCTGTTGTAGTGATCCTATTCCTGTGCTTGCATCCCTAATATCAACCAAACAGGCATATTTACTAGGTTGTGCCAGATCAGGACTAGACTCTCTTACAATTTTTTCCCCTACCTCTTCATCTGTCACCCAGCTTTCTACTTCTTGGTCCTGACCTTCCCCACCTGCATCTTTCTCCATATCACTGGTCCCAGCCAGAAAATGTTCAGTGAGCTCTAAACTCCTCTTCAGGTTTGGAATGCAAGTTGCATATTTAGATCCATTACCTGGGTTTCCAAACATGCAACTTGTTGACATTGAGAACAGACATATTTAACTTTGAACAGCTGTTGAAAGTATAAAACATAAAAGAAGAAAAGCTTTGGAAAACTAGTAAGGAAAACATCAAACTATACTCTTGTGTTAAACAAGGATATTGTGTTTAACTAGGCACATATGTGCAGCCCCACACTTATATTGAAGCATTCACTCAACTCAACAGCCCTTTCTTAGGAGTCACTGGAACTTGTAGTTCTCCAACCAGCAAAAAAGTAGAAAAAGATCTGCAGTGGCCATATGGTCATCCACTATTAGCGATACACCACTGTCTATGATACATACACATTAGAGAATTTGACAAAATCATAGCCCAAACACATTAAAGGTAAAAGTCAGGGGCATATCTGGGTGGTATGCAGGGCACATATTGTATCTGGAGTAAGAAGAAGGGGGTTTGAAGATATAGAATTGGAGACTCTTGGAGACACTTTATGAAGAGTGAAGAAAGGGAGATATTTGTGGACACATTATGAGAAGCGAGGGAGCGTGAATTTGAAGACACATTATAGGGAGTGAGGGTAAGAATAGATGTGGACGCAGTATGAAGAGCGAGAGGGGGGATGGGTATGAAAACAGTATTGGGAGCAAGGGGGATGGGTATGGGCACAGTAAGGGTTGTGAAGGAGGGATTTGACGGCACAGTGTAGGGGTGCAAGGAGGGTAAAAATTTGATGACACAGTATTGGGAGCAAGGGTGGAGGGATGGGTGCATACACAGTTTGGGGAGCAAGAAGTGGGTTTGAGAACGCAGTATGGGATACAAGGGGGAGGGATGGGTACAGATACAGTATAGGGATCAAGGGGGAAGATTTCAGGATACAGTATGGTGGTCGAGAGAATGGAATTTGAAGACATAGTATGGGGAGCGAGGGGGGATTGGAGTGCACACAGTATGAGGGCAAGGGAAGATGTATGAGGAAACAGTATGAGGAATAGGGAGTTTGGATGCAGAAGGCAGTATGGAGGGCATGTACCATAAGAAGGACAATGTACAGGTCATATTTTGTGCAGTGAACACAGTGAGATGCATTTATTTATTCAGAAGCACAGGAAAGATGTTTTAATTCAGGAGCATTAAAATCACATTGTTATTTTAATGGCACCTTGTTGGGATGTGCTGCACAAGACTGGGAAACATGGAAGTGTGCAGAGATGAGCTGAAGATGTGAAAAGTCATCAAGGCACCTGGACATGATGACAAGAAATAGAATTACTCTAATCAGATAAGATGTTATCTATAAGGTTCCTAAATATAGATATTTGTTTCTCATCAGTACTATGGTTTCTGTATGTTCCGCAGTCAGAAGACTGATAACAACAATTCCCAGTATCTCCTTATCATTATTAAGGACATACTGGAAGTTGTAAGTTCATGTGATACAAATATATATGGGTCTAAATTGGCCTTGAATTAATGTACTATTAACTGATGGTGGTTCTGTTGATTTATTCATATACTAATGGTGGTCCTGGTTATGTAGTAGTCTACTGATGGTGGTCCTGGTGGTGTATTTCTGCACTCATGAGGGTTGTCAAGCTGTGTTTCAGCATTGATGAAGGTTCTAGTGATTTTTTTCTGTACTGCTGGTGGTTCTGGTGATTACATTTCTGTTTGCTGGAGGTTCTGGTGATGTACTTTTCTACTTATGGTGGTTCTAGTGATGTATTTCAGTTCTGATGTGGGTTTTATTGATGCATTTATGTACTGATGGAAGTTCTAGTGATGTATTTCTGTACAGCTGCTGGTTTTGCTATGTATTCTATGTTTTTTTGTATTATTGGTTCTGGTCCTGAACACAGTTAACAATCCATAACTTGTAAGATTACGTTATACATGGTTATGTTAATAAATGTTTTGCCGTCTAACATAGGATTAGTATGTTTTTATTTATGGTAGGAGCATTAAAGGAGTTGTCTAAGTTTGTGATGAAGAGTTCTGCAAGGCTGTAAGAATCCTCTGGTGGTGATGGTAAGAAGTGGATGTCATGACAATGCAAGTATGCAATTTATATACATGCAGTTACGTGATGACAAGACATGTGTGACCTCGCTCAATACAAGGGAACTAAGCTAGGCCGAACACATGTAGTCAGAATAAGGTTGAAATAATGTAAATTGCATATTTGTGCTCACATGACTATCCCCTCTTGCCGCCGTCTGGGAGACTCCTAAAAGTATGCAGTGCCCATACTGTGAGAACTCAGAAGCATGCAGACACTTAGAATGAATATATACTTTCTTAATAAGCCTGGACAAAATGAATCAGTTAACATGCCCAATCCTAACAGTAAGTCATATACTCACTGTGAGGATTCACTTTTGCTTACTGGTTCCAGCAGTCATCACATGTCCATTCTACTCAAGCGATTTTTATTCTTTCGATCATGTACTTTCTTTTCATCCTGCGTCTTTCAGTTTTTCACAAACACACGTAAAATTAGGAAGAGCAGATGACTGTAAGCAAGCAAATGGCATATGAATGTGCAGTCACATGACTACTACTCAAACTGCTTAGGTTGAAGGGAGCGCGAAACTGAATTCTTACCCGAAAACGTAGAGTGTCTTTGATAAAGGTGATAACCTATTTAAGGGGCCATATACTTTAGATACCTGTTAGAAGTGTTGTGAGTTAAAGGTACAAACAGACCCTTTTTTAGTGCTTCCGGACCTAGTAAATGAATGATTGTCTCTCTAAAGCTGGGTTTACACACTGCAACATCTCAAACGACATCGCTGTAACGTCACCGGTTTTGTGACGCAATAGCGATGTTGTTTGCGATGTTGCAGTGTGTGAAACCTATCAACGACCCGGCCCCTGCTGTGAAGTTGTAATCGTTACAAATCGTTCAGGACCATTCCTAGGTCCTTTGTTTCCCGCTGTGCAGCATGCATCGCTGGAAAGTTTCAGTGTGTGAAAGACTTTGCAGAGACTTTGTTAGCAACTTCCCTTTCAAAAGGCTGCTTATAAACGTCCCCAACAACCAGCTAGGTCGCTCTGCAGGTCCGGATCGCTGTTGAGTTGTTGGCCAGGTTTGCCTGTTTGACAGCTCACCAGCGACTTAGCAGAGACTTAGGGAGGTCGCTATTGCGTCACAAAACCGGTGACGTTACAGCGATGTCCTTTGCGATGTTGCAGTGTGTAAACCCAGCTTTACAGTTTCCAAGATAGAGACCTTGGAGGATAGTTTATTCTTAAAACCCAATCTTGGGCTTCAAAAGGGCTTGTTCAAACTGGTTAATGTATTATAGTGATGGAGGATATTTTTAGTTATGTTTTATAAAACGAATCAACTTTTTTTCTAATGCAATATATGATACACCAAAAAGAGAATTTATTTCCATAGTAACTTCAGTTTGTTTGTTTTCTTCTATTTGGATAGTTGAACAATGTTCTAAAGTTCTAAATGCTAAAAATTCAATTAGGTCACTACAGTGGCTGGAAATTGAATTGATCTGGTTTGTGTCTACTGATCATTATTATTTATGATATATTTTTAGGTATGGACATACTTTGTTCAGTAAATCTAGTATTGAAAAGCTTAGAAACAAAAAATGAGAATGCAAAATTGAATAGAAAGAATTTCTGTTGAAGCAAGATGCATGAATATTTTCACAATTACCAATATATTAGAGGAAGGAGGCATGATTGTGCATGCTATAGTTATGCCTTTACTCTGGAATTAGCTGTGTGACACCCTAGGGAAACTCACGATACACAGCCTCTCAAGGGGGAAGGGAAGAGAAATCTTACATTTCATAGAGCCAGGGATCCTCTTCTTGTTTGTACATGCCAAGTTTCGAAGGAATCCTGGGACACTGTTTTTTTTTTTTTTACTTATAACCAGATCTTATGCAAATACATAATATAATTTTGCACTTAGAAATAATACAGTAATACTATAATACATAAAAAGTAAAAAAAATTTTTTTATATCTGGTCAATATTAGATTTTATTTTATCTTGAATGACATTAATGTTTACTATATTTTAAACTTTTTATAGTAGAAATTAGGTTAACTTCTGCTAACAATTTTAAAACATCATTGTAAATATCTAAAGTTATAAGTTAATTTAAAGCATATTTGAAGATTATATATTAGATGAATTTGACCTTTTTAACCATATAAACTGTAATGCTATAAAAACTAAAATTGCCAGGCAATTTATACTAGTTTAGTCTAGATTATTGTCTAGATGGAGTCAGTTTAAGCCAGTAAATTTGTTAGTTTTGTATACTATTCAGGTATTAAAAAAATTTTAGTGGTGTGAATGCTAAGCTTCAGAAATAATCTTTCAATTTCTTTAGCAGAATATGTTTGTTACTGCAATGTATATTGTGAAAGTTTCCAAATGCAGCTAAAAATGTAAGGTACCCCTTAATAAACAGGCATATTTTTAAGTTTTAGCCATGCACATGTATAATTTTTCTATCTATCAACATTTATTAGTACTTCATTTTCTTAGAACCTATAAAGCTTCAATTATGGTGTAATAAAATAAAAGATAAGTTAATTTATTTAATAAATGGAAAAGTAAATAAAGTAAAAAAGTAGTTATTTTTTATCAGTAACCTTCCATAAAGCTCATGAAAATCATCTAGGCCAGTTTTACCACAAATTTGTAAAACTTTTGATTTTTTTTTTGGACTTTCTGACTTTTACAGGTAAACCGTACCTCCTGATATTGAAATATACACATTATGTGGCATACATAGCGCACTACAACAACTGTTAGTGTGCCGCCCCCACAAAACCAGGTAGTCACACACTAGGTCTCCGCATAACACCTTCCCTCACCTAAGTTACATACAGCCGACCTGAAACCCTAGTCACTCCCCTCAGAGCAAGACAGGCACACCAGTGGGCGGGACCAGGAGGTTAGGGAACGCCCACCTAGGGGTCTAGACAGCCCGGGGCGGGAAAACAAGTAGATGAAGTCTGTAGTTCACGTTGGGAGAAGTGGAGGCTGGAGCTAGGTGTAGCTCCAGCAGAGGAGAAGCTCAAGTTGAACGGTACCAGGGTCGGAACCCTGGTTCCTTGGCTAGGTGGCAGACGGTGGTCTCCGTCAGCAGGAGACGGGGAGGTGGACCGGGACAGGGTTTGAGCCCGCCGGTACCTACGCTGGAGACCTGACCGGAAACCGTGCACACAGGGGGTACTCGGACCCTGAAGCCAGGACCGGACCCAACGGCCTAGCTAATCAACCGATTGAGGGCAGGATTATAGGTCCTGTCCCAACCAAAGTCCCAAAAGCAGACAACCAACCACAGAGAGTCATAGGGCGACTGCCAGAGCCCATAGATCCCACGGGTCAGCGTAAGTGGGCACGGCTCCTCAGGCACACAGCAAGCCGGGAGCGGACTCCAGTGTTCCATACCGGGAAGTTCAGCACAAGCAAACACAGTGCAGAGAGGAAAAGACGGCGACCACCAGCCCGGGTGGGGGACCAGAGTACAACCTGCTGCGGCGGCCTGCCACCAGCACCTTGGTTTACCAAAAGACTTGTGTGATTCATTTAATTGTGAGTAACCATTCATCCCCTGGGACGTCCAGGTGCGCAAGCCCCTGTCATCTCCATACCCTGCACAGAGACACTGGGCCCCGGGGCAACCATCCCTACCCATGGAGGGGTTAACATCCGGCTGCCACTACATCTCCCCCGGGTATCCCACAACAGCAGCGGTGGTGCCCCACTTCACCACACACCGTGGGTGGCGTTATGAACTGAATATGGCTAAAGACGTACAACTACGCCCCCCTTTTTATTCGGCATGTCTGCATGACCCCCGGGTCTGGAGGAACCCTCGAGCATTACAGAGGGTTCGGATCCGACCAACCTGGCTGCTGCTGGTGTGGGGGCGGCACACCTCGAAACTTGGCGTCACGAACAGGATACTTACCCATTCACCTACCTGGTTGAAATGCGCCTTGAGTTGTACAGTCAGCGTTGATCCGTTGAAAAATTTCCAGAAGTCGCCATTTTGCCGCCATTTTTGGGCGCGAAAAACTACAGCCCAGCGTCTTCTCTCCCGAAATAGGGCGCTAAGCTGAAGCCCCGCCCTCTGGTAACATGGCATGAAGGAAACAACACCCTAAGGCCGAAAATGAAACTAACCAGCCGCATGAAGGAAGGTTTGCAAAAGAGGGGGAGAAGCGGGAAGATGTCGGTGCCAAATATGGACGGCGGTGCAGCGCCCTCCGCTAGAGCGGTGGACCCCTGGACTCTGGTAGTGACTTCCCGTGTAGCAGCTGGCAGTGACCCACCTGCCACAGGAAGGATGTCGACTCTGGCAGTCCGCCCGGCCGCAACGGGGATGGCGCCCGGCCCAGACGATCCCTTAGCTACAGGCTCAAAATTGGAGGAGACGGATGAGAGTAGTTCCAGTGTCGACACCTCAGTAGCTGCATATATCCCGCGATGTGGTGGGAATGGATACCGGATGGCTTTATTGTCCCATACATACCATGCGTTGGAGGTGTACTAGGCAGAAGCATAGTCCACCTCCGAGGATGAGGCCCCGTCTGCCGTCGGGGGTGTGATAGTGCCAATCTGTCGGAACTGCGAGCTGCCTGGGCACTTTGCTAGTGCGTGCCCCGGGAATTCCCGGCCTTAAAGGGACCAGAACCCGCAACAAGTTTTAAGTTTAAAGTTACAAGTTGCTGCTTAAAGTACCTTTCACCCCTGTTGAACGTCCTCATGTTCCCGGAGAAGGCCATCTGCACAGCAGGTGGGGGGTGGCAGGGCAGTTGAGAAGTTAAATGTTCTTGTTGAATGTCTTCACCCCTGCAAGTTAAAAGTGAAGAGGCCATCGGGGGTTGGAGCCCCAGGTGGAGGACCGAGCCAGGTCCGGAGGAGCAGTCGTACCCGCACCATCGGCAGCGGAAGACAGAGTCTTTGGGACTGTGCCGCCTGTGGCATTGGGGACTCTTGCTGTCCGGTGGTGGTCCGGGGGAAAGCTGCAGGAGGAGGCTGTTCCGGCAGCAGTATTTAAAGGTTTTGAAGAATTGACTGACCAACCTTCTCACCTCGCTACAGTCTCTGGAGAGGCTGGTTGGAGGAAGGGCCTATGGTAGAGTCGGACGAGGCACAGTCACCACCAAAACCAGTCACTGCCCTCTGGGCAATGGGTCCCCTGGACGTAGGGCCCTTGAGATAGACTGCCGGGAAAGGAACTTTTTACCTGGCCCGTAAGGGCAACATCTGGACCTGTCCTGGACTTGGGCAAGGGGTGCGCACCAGTGCTTAGCGGTGGCACCAGGGGGCAGGTTGTTTTGGGTGGGGGTGCGGTGAGAAGGACCCAGTCCGTCCCGTCCCGGTTTAGATGTGTAACGTTTAAGCAATGTGCCTCCCGTAAGGGAAGAAGACCAATTTATTTAATGTTAGTATACTTGTAAACTGTTACTTTTGTATTTTCAATTCCTGTTAAATAAATGTTGGTGGTCGGACAGCCCGCGGACAGTCGGTATTAAACCAAGGGGGAATGTGCCGCACTTCCAAAACCAGGTATTCACACACTAGGCCCCCGCATAACACCTTCCCTCACCTAGGTTACATACAGCTGACCTGAAATCCTAGTCACCCTCCTCAGGGCAAGACAGGCACACCAGTGGGCAGGACCAGGTGGTTAGGGAACGCCCACCTAGGGGTCTAGACAGCCCGGGTCGGGAAAACAAGTAGATGAAGTCTGTAGTTCAAGTTGAGAGGAGTGTAGGCTGGAGCTAGGTGTAACTCCAGCAGAGGAGAAGCTCAAGTTGAAAAGTGCCAGGGTCGAAGCCCTGGTGCCTTGGCTAGGTGGCAGACGGTGGTCTCCATCAGCAGGAGAAGGGAAGATGGCTCGGCAGATCCGAGGTGGACTAGGACAGGGTTGGAGCACGCCGTTACCTACACCGGAGACCCGACCGGAAAACGTGTACAGAGAGGGTACTCGGACCCTGAAGCCAGGCCCGCAACCAACGGCCTAGCTAATCAACCGATTGAGGGCAGGATTATAGGTCCTGTCCCAACCAAAGTCCCAAAAGCAGACAACCACCCACAGAGAGGGATAGGGCAACCGCCAGGGTCCATAGATCCCACGGGTCAGCATAAGCCGGCACGGCTCCTCAGGCACACACCAAGCCGGGAGTGGACTCCCGTGTTCCATACCGGGAAGTCCAACACAAGCAAACAATGCAGAGAGGAAAAGACGGCGACAACTAGTCTGGGTAAGGGACCAGAGTACAACCGGCCGAGGCGGCTGGCCACCACCACCTTGGTTTACCAAAATACTCGTGTGATTCATTTAATTGTGAGTAACCAAACATCCCCTGGTACGTCCAGGCGCACAAGCCCCTATCATCGCCATACCCTGCACAGAGACACTGGGCCCCGGGGCAACCATCCCTACCCATTGAGGGGTTAACATCCGGCTGCCACTACATCTCCCTCTGGTATCCCACAACAGAACCGATGGTGTCCCACTTCACCACACACCGTGGGTGGCATCACAAAATGAATACAGCCAAGGCTGTACAACTACGTCCCCCTCTTTATTTGGCGTGTCCGCGTGACTAGAGATGAGCGAACCGGTCGTGGTTCGGCTCGAGTTCGGTTCGTGGAACGGAGGTCTCGTTCAAGTTCAGTTCGTCGAACGTTCGACGAACTGAACTCGAACCGCATAGGAAACAATGGCAGGCAATCACAAACACATAAAAACACCTAGAAAACACCTTCAAAGGTGTCCAAAAGGTGACAAAAAACTCACAACACAACACAAACACATGGGAAAGTGACAAGGACATATACTCATGCGAAAACAAAAGAGCAGGACAAGGAAAAAGAGGAGGAGACACAGATATATGAGTATATGCAAGGAAACGTCGATGCCATTACTGTGCAACTTGAGCCCTGCTCATTTTAGGATTCCAATCTGGATAAATTGCCTGAGCTTGCCACGTACGCCTTGGGGATCTTGTCGTGTCCTGCAGCCAGCATTCTCTCGGAACCTGTCTTCAGTGCTGCTGGGGGTCTGCTGGCAGATAAGCACACATGTCTGTCCACTGACAATGTGGACATGGCTCTCAGAGGACTTTTCTTCCCCTGGGTCAGCCAGGGGAGGCGAAAGGCACGCGTGTTTTTGAGAGTGCTTCATGCAAAGCATCTTTTTCTTTTTCAAAAGGGGGTCAACTGATGCCAGTCAAGTGGGGTGTGTGTGGCCCAATTAGTGGAAACGAGGGAGACTGTGGTTGGAGTCCCCTCGCTGTGTTTGTAAAAGAACCAAGATGAACAAGTCATGGCTCTCAGAGGACTTTTCTTCCCATGGGTCATCCAGGGGAGGTGAAAGGCACGCATATTTTTGAGAGTGCTTCATGCCAAGCATCTTTTTCTTTTTCAAAAGGGGGTCAACTGATGCCAGACAAGTGGGGTGTGTGTGGCCCAATTAGTGGAAACTAGGGAGACTGTGGTTGGAGTCCCCTCACTGTGTTTTACATGATTTTCGAAGAGCATGACATGCCTAAGAGGTTGAGTTTCATCATCTGCAACTTGTTGGCAACAGAAAGGCTGCCTTTACACCCTTTTGAGACCGAGGATTTTTGAGACCATATGCCCATTGCAGTGCCCCAAGAGCCGATGGCCAGTTGTCACTCCTCCAAGAAAGGCGTGCCCGCGCTACCACAGCAGGTCGCGCACAACCTCACCGATTCCTTGAGAAACTCTGTGTGTGACAGGGTGCATTTCACCACAGATACTTGGACCAGTAAGCATGGACAGGGGAGTTACATGTTGCTGACTGGGCACTGGGTAACTATGGTGAGAGATGGAGAAGGGTTTGCTGTACAAGTCTTGCCGTCCCCACGACTTGTGTGTCAATCCTTCCTCTGTATGTACAAGTTCCTCCAATGCTTCTGCCTCCTCAACCTCGTGTGGGTCCTCCACCTTGGCCCAAATCCTGTGTGGTCAGGCCACCCTTCCTTGTAACTGTGCCCAAGGAATCCCACACACCTCCTTACTATGCTGGCAGCACAGCTCAACAGCATGATGCGGTCGACTCTTTACTTAGAAATGTCTGGGAAATGTGAGTCACACCGCTGAGGAGTTGTGGACGATAAGCTCTGGAGAGTGAGACCGAGTTTCATCAATGGTTGTCTCCACTCAACCAGCAGCCAGGGAAGGTCGGGTGCGACAATGATGCAAACCAGTCTGCGACCCTTCTTCAGGGCAATGTGACACACGTGCCTTGTATGGCTCACGTGTTGAACCTGGTTGTCCAGCAATTTTTAAAACACTATCCCGGCCTACATGGCCTTCTTCAGAGGGCACGGTGTAATGCCTGCCTGGATTGACACACTCAGATGGGCTGTAAAGGATAGGCTAGAGGCAAGCCACTCACCAAGCTGGACACCCAGAACCCTGAAACCCTTTAACCCCTATACAGTGATTTGGAATTACACAGGGCCCAAGTTGATCAATACCTGTGGAAGGCTGCAGTTCCAGAGAATAGTAGTCATGCAGGGTCAAAAACATTAATTGAGGAAGAGGAACAGAATGGGATGGCCAGGACTTAATCAGAAAACAAGCAGAGGTGAAATGCGGATCGGCCAACGAGGTACATAAACAGCAAGCAGGAAAAATTGTCAGGTAACAAGCACACAAAATCATAAAACTGAACTGGGGGTAACAGTAACAAGAGGTTCATAGCTTTGTCTGGCAGTGGTCTGCAGACAGGAGGGGCCTAAAAAAGGGTGTGGTGTCTTCCCATTGGTTGTAGCTGAATGATGGTACTTCATCTGTGAGATACCCACCACCTACATTCAGGTGGTTCTGTATCTGTCAAGGTAACGCAACCCAGTGGGTGACCATAACCTGCGTCCACCTGCGCCGCTGGCATCAACTCCTTTCCCATCATCAGCACTATGCACGAAAGGAACACGTTGTCACCTGGCGACCGGAGTACAAATTGATTGAGTGGACTACGTTGGTGACTTAACAGCCGTGTGCGGCAATGATGCAAACCTGTCTGCGGCCCTTCGGCAGGGCAAAATGACACACGTGCCTTGTATGGCTGACGTGTTGAATCTGATTCTCCAGCAATTTTTAAAATACCATCCCAGCCTACATGACCTTGTGCAGCGGGCATGCTTCTATGTGCTCACTTTCATCCTTCGCACCCAGCAGCTCAACAACTTTCATCGCTCCTGAAGTCTAAAGGCTGCTTTACACGAGTCGATATATTGTGCAATGCATCGTTGGGGTCACGGATTTTGTGACGCACTTCCGTCATTCGTAACGACATCTTCTCATGTGACAGCTCCTTGCGAGTCCAACCGATGCCTAATCGTTTGAAATTCGGCCATCGTGTACTCATCGTTTAATTCCATAAAATCGTTTAGTTTTGTCTTCATGAACGACACATTGCAAATTGTGACACCGTGTAATCGGCTATCCTCGTAGTTGTTTGTGACGTCATTAAACGTTCAGGGCGTATTTGTTGTTTTAAATAATCACGCCTAATATATTCGGATTGGTTGTAGCAGATGCTTTTGATTGGTTTGTACTGTTATAAAATACGAAGCTGTAGTCCTGATGTTTCAACATTCAGGCTTGCCGTCATGCACAGTGTTTAATAGTGCATTTGTCCTAATTTTTCTTAAGTTTGTTTGTTCGCTGGATTTGTCGCCTTCTCTCCTTGTTATCCATTTTTTGTGGTAAGTTGTTATATGCCAATCTTTCCTTTTTTAATCAAAAAAGACATTTTGTGTCATTATAATGTTGTTGTTTTATATATTTTAAGGTTACAGGATGTTCAGCAATGTCGAAACTGACATTTTATCTGTGGGTCTCCTTATGACCAAGATATTGCAGGAGGAGGAGGACATGGAGCAAAATACACGTATGAATCCTCGGCCCAAAAGATTATGGTCACGCCAATGGCTGCTTCGAAGGGATGAGATATCCCACGTGCGTCTAGTGCATGATTTACAGGAACGCAATCCGCATGATTACCGCAACTATCTACGTATGTCGGAAGAATCTTTCTCATTAGTCCTGACGCGTATCAGCCCATACATAATGCGCAGAGATACTGTAATGCGTAAGGCTGTTCCTGCGGAAGAAAGGTTGCTGGTGACTTTGCGCTATCTTGCCACAGGCCGTAGCCTCACAGATTTACAATATTCTGCCGGTATTTCGAGATCCCTATTAAGTTCATTAATTCCGGAGACTTGTCAGGCAATAATACATGTGTTAGCAGATTTCATGCCTTTCCCCAAGATAACTTCAGAATGGTCTGATATAGCTCATAATTTTGCGACGAGGTGGCAATTTCCCTGCTGTGGTGGTGCGATTGATGGCAAGCACATTAGAATAATTAAGCCCCCAAATAGTGGTTCTTTTTTTTATAACTATAAAGGTTTCTTTAGTATAATTTTATTTGCAGTTGTTAATGCAAATTCTGAATATTTAACAGTGGATGTAGGAATAAATGGCCGTGTTTCCGATGGTGGCGTTTTAGAACAAACTGATTTTGGAAAACGTTTATTTAGTTCACAATTACCTTTGCCTCCAAATTCAGTTAATGAAAATAATTTAAATTTTGTTTTTTTAGGGGATGAGACGTTTCCTCTTCAAAGCCATCTCCTGCGTCCTTATCCCCAGACTACTTTGAGTCCCGAACGTCAAAATTTTAATTACCGTCTCTCAAGGGCACGTTTGGTTGTTGAGAATACCTTTGGAATTATGGCAAGTCGGTTTCGTGTATTCTCAACACCAATAAATCTCAAACTAGAATCCATAGATAGTGTTGTTATTGCCAGCTGTGTTCTCCATAATTTTTTACGCAAAAAGGATGCTGCAACCTACATGCCCCCGGGGTATGTAGACAACATTGGCAGTAATGATTCAGATGTTGTCCCTGGAGCTTGGCGTTTTCGTGATCCCCATTTGCCATCCCTGCCTACACTTCAATCTTTTGGTCGTGTCCGGCATGATGCCATAATGAATCGGGATCGTTTTTGTGATTATTTGAATGCGTCATAATGTTTGTTTTTTTTAACAAAGTATATAAAAAGTTAGTTTTTTTAATTATAACCAACATTATTAATCATTATAGTGTCTTATGGAAGTATGGGCCCATTAACTAAGATTTTTTTTTTTTTTTAAAACAAACATAATTAAATGTAAACTGTCAGGAAACTAATAATTTAATATCTAAAAACAATTTCAATTAGTTATAAATATATGAATACAAATATATTTTACAAAAACATACATGACATAATTTCAAAGCATAAAAACTTTATTCTATGTATGAACATTAAACACTGCCATCACTTCCTTTCACTACAAGGAGGCAGCAAATTTCACTTCCGGATTAATAATCTCATAAACAAACATGTCTGCAAACTTGCGAGCAACTGTCTGGGGAGATGCAGAAATCCATCTTCTTGTCAGCGAAATGGATAATAGAGATTATGATTGTCTACTTATAACTGAACGTCCAAGGGAGCATAAAAAAAAAGTTCTTCGCAAGATTAAGAGAGCTCTTCGGAAAAATTTTGGCCTTCACCGCTCAAAAACGCAGATCAGGAAGAAAATGGCTGATCTGAAATATCGTGGCAAGGAACATCTAGCAGAAATTAGAGCACAAAATGCCACTACTCGAGGTATATTTTACCAAAAATTGTGTGCTTTTCTTTGATTTTTTAAATAAAAAAAAATATTAAAGCATGTGTATAATATGAATCATAAATTAGCTTAAAAAATATGCCATGTTATTAATGTTTTTTTTTTAAAAGATGATTAATATTTTTATAAATTTTTTTTAAAGGATCAGCACATGTAGCTGACCAAGGGAGCGCAATAATCAATAATCCTGGAACTTCATCAGAACCAAATCATGTTTTGTCTCAAAATGTGGTTTCAGAGCAAGGTATTTTTTAAACTTTTTTTTAAAATAAAAAATAAAAAAAAACAAAACTCTATTTAAAAAAACCCAATGTCTTAAACAATTATGTCACTCCCTAGATCACATTGAAGATCATCCTCCTATTGCTGCAAGACGTATTCATGCTGTTGGTTGGACACTCAGTTCTGAATCTGAATCTGAACCTGTGTCTATACAAGTTAGAGCAGGTAATTTTTGTTTATTATCAAATTTTTATGTTAAAAAGATTTTAACTAAAAAATGTATGTTAATGTATTTTTTTATTTGTTTTAAAAAACAGATGACCGACCAAAGCTTGAAGAAGTGTATTATTCAGCATGCAGATTATCCCAGGCAGCACATGATCATGTTCAATTGTTAAAAACATACATGGATGAAAATGCATAATGTTTTTTTTTTTAAAAAAAAAAACATTTTGGATTCAAAACATGTAATGATGTTTGTACCATGTTATTTTGGGTTACATAATGCTTCAAAATTGTATCTGAATGGGTAGCTAAATCACTATATAATAAATATAATTTTAAAAAAAACATATTATGTAATTTCTTTGCCTTCTACATGTTTGGATAATTTTTTTTTTGGTTTTTGGTTTTATGGAAAAAAAACATGACAATAATTGTGTTATCAACATAAAATTTAATATCAAATATATCACAAAAATCTTATGTGAGACAGAAAAATCAGAAAATTTACATATTGTTGACAAATATTTTCTTTGTCTAATTGTTAATGGTAATTTCGGTTACAATTACCAAAAAACGTAAAAAATTTTAAACTAAAAAAATATTACCGACGCATTTTGCTTTTAACTTTTCGAGGTGGTGATAATGAAACAGAGACCCCAAGGGTTGCCACATCGGCAACAACAGTTGTATTTTCTTGAAAAACTTCTTCTTTTAAAACTGTTGAAGATGTAAGGCGATTTTCTTGTGCCGCATGTAGGACTTGGGAGATGATTCTTTCTGCATGTAATTTTTGATTTTTTCTATTATTTTGCAAACATCATCAACATAATGCGCAAATCCGGATACAGGGGGACGGTCATGTTTCTCAAGTATAGACTGACAAATAGACGCCAACTCGTTTCCACGTGCCAATAACGTTGGTCTTCTCATTCTCCTTGGTAATGGCCTTAAAAAAGGTCTTGATGGGGCAGGTGTTTGTTCAGACGCTGTTAAACTAGGATTTTGAGAGCTATTTGGAGTTTGCTGCTCTTGAGAAGTGCTTTCAATAGCATAATCCTAAATTTGGAAAAATAAAAAAAAAAAAAACAAACCAACAAACAAAAAAAATTAAAATGATGTGTGTACACATTAGAGAGAAGATACAACATATTTTGTAAGGCAAATAATGTAAAATCAAAATCAGGTAACCCTTTTGTGTTTAAAACATTTTTTGTTGGTTATTTATTTATTTAAATAAAAATAAAGCTAAAAAAAACACGATCATATCATAAAAAAAAAAATTAATTAAAAAACAAAAAAAACAAACAAGAGATGAATTTAAATTTACAAAAAGAGGATCATAGTGTGTCAAGTTAAATTTATGAATAAAGGTAAATATACCAATTGTGACGTTTGTTCGTTGCCAATCGCCACATTTTGAGACTCCTAAATGGAAAGCATACTTGTTGATGACCTTGGAATCGCTTGATCTCTTGTGAAGTCAAGTAGATCAAAATACCACAGCCGTGGAACATAAAGATCGGCAGTGGCAGCCCCAGAACGTCGTGACTCCTCGACTTTATTGAGTTCCTTTTTATATACAGTGCGTATGCCTTGTATTTTTTTCTTTATAAGATTTACATCCACAGGCTCATTAGGAAAATGTTTTTTATAGATACTAATCAGTTCCGCATAAGCTGCTTGTTTGATGCGTTTGTTACTATATTCATGCGATTTAATTTTCCAAAGACAGGTTAATGTGCGATATTTTTCAATGAAATCACGCAAAAATAATTCGTTTTGATGAGCCGTCATCTGTAAAGGAATATATGACAAGATTTTATTTTAGACTTTTATATTAAACATGTAATCTATTTTTTTTTAAACAAAAAAAAAAATTAAACAAACCAAAACCTTATTATGTTACAAAAAATAATACACGATTAAAAAAAAATAAAAAAAAAATATACAAATTATAAATAAGAGACACAATGTTAACGGGTAAAAATCACAATAAAAACAACATAAAGAACCAAAACTAACCCACCTTTTGAAGATAGATACTCTTAAATCGACATAATCCAGAAAAAAAACAATAAACAAGACTGATGCTAATGAAACACGAGGCAACAAAGACGGACGCACGAGAGTCACAATATATATGGGATTTAACCAATCAACCACATTAGCAGAACTGGATTGAGCAGGTCAGAAGAATTCAGGGCGTGCAACACTCCATACAACGTCACGTAGGGGTGTGTAGTTTGCCTAATTCGCCCATACAAAAGACAGATTGACCAAAGGAAAACATGTGTGAAGCCTTTTGGACGTCCGCCATGGCCAATCAATATATCGATGAGCGCTTTGGTGTCGTTTAACAACACTCAACTAGTGACACATGGACAACTACCTATAAGCGATACAAAACAAAAAAAAAACATTGCCAACGAAATCGCACAATGGATTGGCTCGTGTAAAGCAGCCTTTAGGGTCTGGCGGTTAAACGCCGGAAATGCGATATTCCGACACGCAGGAATTGGAATCTGCACATGTTGCAGCGTCTGTGGCAGCACCGCAGAGCCCTGCTGAAATACGGTCTGACATATACCCTGGGCTAACTTGATCCAGAGGTGGTGCAGATCACGCTGCTGGAGTGGTGTCAGATCAAGGACCTATGCACCCTTCTACACAGTTTACAAATGTCGACGAAGATGTTTAGCAATGGCGATGCCATTCTCAGCGTGACAATTCTGGTCATCTAAAAGATGGAGCACACTGTAAGCATTATTCGGAGTCAGGTGTTGGTCCAAGAGGAAGGGGAGGAAGTACAGGAGGAGTCATATGCAGAAGGGATAATAAGATCTACAAGGTCCAGACGGTGAGCGGCACCTAGGCGGCAGTCATGGTGGGGGAGAGGGATTAACAAGGGCGCATAGTATCAGCAAAAATTGTTGAGGAAGGTGCAGGAGCCCATGAAGAAATGGAGGACGAACTGGCGATGGGCATGGCAGACTCAGCAGATGAGTGAGAGCTTGCTCACATTTTGGTTGTGCGAGGTTGGGGGGAGAGGGCAGAGGAAGGAGGCTCGATTCTCACCTCTCTGCCACCAACACACCAAGGACTTGGTCCTCCTGGATGCACAAGACACATGAGCGCCTTCTTGCTGCACTACCTACAACATGACCCTCGGATTGTACGAATTCGAAGTAATGCTAACTACTGGGTTGCCATACTGTTAGATCCCTGGTACAAGACAAAATTTGGTGAAATAATTCCTGCCATAGAAAGGGACGCACGTATACAGGAGTATCTGCAGAAGGTGGTACGGATTCTTAGATCTGCTTTTCCAGTAAACACCAGTGCTGCACAGAGTGAATCTCAACGCTTTGTCATGGATAGGAGGAAATGGTCTTTTACTTGTCCACATCTGAGGGATCGAGGGCTGGCTGCTGTGCTGAGATGGCATTGAGTACGGTGTCCCTGCAGAGTTGCACTTTTGGTCATATACCAAATGAGTTGAAAAAGGACAGATGCTGGTGGAAAGGGGAACAGTTGTGTTGGAAAGGGGAAAAAAGTTTTTGTCCGTGGGTTTGTTGGTTAAGCAAAAGTAACATTTGATGAAGAAACACCATCTGTTACGGTGGGACTGGCAGATTTGGATAAGGTGGTATATACTATGTTACCGCTATATAACCAAAATTAATAAGAAAAGAAAGAGAAAGGTATAAATCCCCATCAGCAGTCAATGTCCACCGTGCTCCCAGATGGAAAAATAGAGGTTGGCAACTGGAAGGTTAGGTGGAGGATACAGATCTGTGTGGCTATGAAACTAATAGTTGCCTGAACCGAGTTAGACGCCACTGGGATCTGGAGACTGGGAGCCCTGTTAGCGTCACAGGGTCCACACGCCCACCCAGCCCAGGAACTCCCTGTTAACATCACAGGGGCCATTGAGTACGCTGACCATGTGCATTGGGGCCACACCTGTGGACAGCAGGCGCATCAGCAGCAGCAGGCCTGTTAATGCCACTGGGCTGCACAAGCAGGACTTGTAGTACAGGAGCTGGTCTTAACCGTTCTGCGTTACCAACTGTGGTGGTGGCCTGCATCGACGCCATATCCCTGCCTACCTCTGGCCTAAAGCCGCAATGGGTTCAACACATGGAGGTGTGCTCTTTAGGAGCATAATAGAAGACTGCGCACCTCCTTGTTGGCTCCAGCCCGTTTTATAACCTGGGTCCGCCCCAAACCAGGGTGGACAACAATGCACCTCCTGAAGACAAAAACAGAGTGACACGTCATGAGTGGCATAACTAGCGACCTATTTGGAACCGCAACTTCAATAATGACCTCATGGGTGCCACGACACAAACACCTCACCAGTCATCGTCTGACCATCAATAATGAGGTGACAAGTCATAGGGGCGGGCCTCTGCAAGCCATTTGGGAGTGGCCTGGCCACATCGTCAGGACACCTGATGCCCTGTGGTCTATATGGGCCCCCCAAATCAGGGGCAGTGCCAAAGAGTTCATTACCGGACCTAGTCTCTGATGCAGTAAGTGCCTGAGCATGCTCAGTAGCATGAAATACAGTGTCCGAAAAAAGACTATCAGCTTTAGCATGGTGTCTAGGCACAACACAGGACTTAGACCCGGCACGGAGTGCAAGTACCTGTGCAAAGAGGCTTTTCGCACTAAGTGTGGGAGCATGCGCTGTATCCCGAAATGAAGACTTAGCCTCAGGAATGGCACAGTCAGGCTGAGCATACTCACTAGGCGAAACACTGTAGTTAGGCTGCGGCTGGGGTAAATCGGCACACGCATGCGCACTAGCTGCCTCTCCACACTTAGACGTGGAGGAGAAATTGCTCTTCGGGTGTGGACTTGGAGATGCTGTCTATGAACAGAAAGAAAAGATAAAGGAAGCCTCACTTTCTATCCCTCTGAATGATCAAATGCAGCAAGGAATTCCCTGAGTTTGCTATAAAATTAGCGTAGCAAAATATGCATGAGGGTGTCATGCAGAGGTGCTGCAAATAGATTTGCACCAGTGGGACACTAATGGAAGTCCAACAGCCAGTTCTTGTATGCCACTAAATGGCAGCATTTTTTGCTATCATTATAGCTTATTAAAGAGCAGGAGGGTGTTTTGCACAGGTGCTAGAAATAGCTTGGCACCAGTGGGACAATAATGAAATACAACAGCCAGTTCTTGTATGCCACTAAATGGCAGCATTTTTTGCTATCATTATAGCTTATTAAAAACAGAGCAGGAGGGTGTCATGCAGAGATGCTGCACATAGTTTTGTACCAGTGGGGCACTAATGGAGTATAACAGCCACTTCTTGTATACCACTAAGTTTACTCAATTTTTGGTATTATAATGTCTTAGTGACAATGAGTTTGAGTGTGCAATGCAGGCAGACGTGCTGCAAATATCTTTGCACTAGTGGGACAATACAGAAGTCCAACAGCCACGTTTAGGATGCCACTAAGTTCACTCAGTGTTTGCTAGTATAATGGCTTAGTAACAATGAGTTTGAGTGTGCAATGCAGGCATATGTGCTGCAAATATCTTTGCACTAGTGGGACAATACAGAAGTCCAACAGCCACGTTTAGGATGCCACTAAGTTCACTCAGTGTTTGCTAGTATAATGGCTTAGTAACAATGAGTTTGAGTGTGCAATGCAGGCAGACGTGCTGCAAATATCTTTCAACTAGTGGGACAATACAGAAGTCCAACAGCCACGTTTAGGATGCCACTAAGTTCACTCAGTGTTTGCTAGTATAATGGCTTAGTAACAATGAGTTTGAGTGTGCAATGCAGGCAGACGTGCTGCAAATATCTTTGCACTAGTGGGACAATACAGAAGTCCAACAGCCACGTTTAGGATGCCACTAAGTTCACTCAGTGTTTGCTAGTATAACGGCTTAGTAACAATGAGTTTGAGTGTGCAAAGGGCAGGAGGGTACAGTGGCAGGGTTGTGGGTCTCTGGGTAGAGGAAAGGAAGCCTGCCTTTCTATCCCTCCTAATGGGGAAATGCAGCGAGGAAATCCCTGACCTTAGCTACACAGATGCTGTCATCTTGTGTAGCTGTTAAACTCTGTTTTCACGGACCTGTCACCTATGGCTCTGACCCTGCTGGTATTAGCCCTTAAAAGGACTGATAGAAACTTCTATCCCTATTCTGTACAGCGCTGTGTATAGAGCGTACACAGCAGTATCGGAGATAGGCGCTGCGCCAGCGGTGACTGACACCAAGGACGCAAAAGAGATAATGGCGTCCGGACGGGCAGATACTCGTTTTTATAATGCAGGGAGATGTGACATGGACATCCTATCACACATGCCGTTGCTTCTCTGGCTAAAAGTACACTTAGCTGTTTGTGTGTCTGGGATTGGCTGACATGCTGGCCTGCCCCACTACACGCGCACGCTTAGGGAAGGAAGACAAGGAAAACAAAAAAAAAAACGGCGATCGCCATTATCCATACAGCAGTGATCTGAATGCGCTGTTCCCGCACACTATACACTGAAATTTCATAATAGTGTGAGTTACAGAGTGACTTACACTATTACAGCGGAAAGCCAGCTAGTAATTAGCTGGTCTTTTTGCTGCTAGAACCGTTCTCGAACGTATCTAGAACTATCGAGCTTTAGCAAAAAGCTCGAGTTCTAGTTCTATCTAGAACAGCCCCCATAATCACTCGAGCCGCGAACTGGAGAACCTCGAACCGCGCTCAACTCTACGCGTGACCCCCGTGTCCGTAGTATCGCTCGAACCACACAGCAGGTCAGGATCCCATTAGCTCGGCTGCTGCCGGCGTGGGGGCGACACATTAGTTTATGCTAGATCACTTCTCAAACCTTCTCCAGTCACTTATATGTGCCAACAAATAAATGTTTTTTCTTGTGAAGTCCAATAGCATTCCTACAGAGTACAGTACAGCTACCAGGCCCCCACATATAGTATTATACCTCTATAGTATATTCGTCCGCACACAGTATAACTTTGCACTGTCCATACACCGTATAATGCACCACACCGTATAATGCACCACACCGTATAATGCACCACCCTTCAACACATAATAATGCTCCCACAGCCCCCCTCCCCACACACACAGTATGGTGCCCCTACAGCTCCCCTCTCAATATGTCCAAGCAGCAAGTCCACATAGTATGTGCCTCTACTGCACTCACACAATATGATGCAGCTACAGACCATCAAATGTTTCTCTGCTGCCCTGTTATGTGACATAAGAAGATCTTGTGATCTCAAAGGTCCTTGAAGGGCCTCCAGTGCGTACATGAATGGAAAGGTGAGGCAAAGACCTGTCAGCTTCCTGATGCACCATTGTGATCAATTTTGTGTCCTGAGCAGATGCATCAATAGCATCAAAGACTCGAGGCGCCAGCCCCAAAATTCTTGTGCTGGATCTCCTGTGATGGCCACAATGAACTATGCCTATTTGGCACTTTGGACCTGACTGGCCCCGGTGAGTATAGTAAAAGTTCTTTTTTCGTTATACAGAGCGGCCTGGGCTCTTATATACAGTACAGACCAAAGGTTTGGACACACCTTCTCATTCATATACTTTTCTTTATTTTGCTGACTCTGAAAATTGTAGATTCACAATGAATGCATCAAAACTATGAATTAACACATGTGGAATGAAATACTTAACAAAAAAGTGTGAAACAACTGAAAATATGTCTTATATTCTAGGTTCTTCAAAGTAGCCACCTTTTGCTTTGATTACTGCTTTGCACACTCTTGGCATTCTCTTGATGAGCTTCAAGAGAATGATTTTCACTTTATGGTTTTCCTTCACTGGTGTGCTCTGTCAGGTTTAATAAGTGGGATTTCTTGCCTTATAAACGGGGTTGGGACCATCAGTTGTGTTGTGCAGAAGTCTGGTGGATACACAGCTGATAGTCCTTCTGAATAGACTGTTAGAAATTGTATTATGGCAAGAAAAAAGCAGCTAAGTGAAGTGGCAAAAACCATCAAACACAACAAAGAAACTGGCTCACATGAGGACCGCCCCAGGAAAGGAAGACCAAGAGTCATCTCTGCTGTGGAGGATAAGTTTATCCAAGTCACCAACCTCAGAAATTGTAGGTTAACAGCAGCTCAGATTAGAGACCAGGTCAATGCCACACAGAGTTCTAGCAGCAGACACATCTCTAGAACAACTGTTAAGAGGAGACTTTGTGCAGCAGGCCTTCATGGTAAAATAGCTGCTAGGAAACCACTGCTAAGGACAGGCAACAAGCAGAAGAGACTTGTTTGGTCTAAAGAACGCAAGGAATGGACATTAGACCAGTGGAAATCTGTGCTTTGGTCAGATGAGTGAAAATTTGAGATCTTTCAATCCAACCACTGTGTCTTTGTGCAACGCAGAAAAGGTGAACGGATGGACTCTACATGCCTGGTTACCACCGTGAAGCATGGAGGAGGAGGTGTGATGGTATAGGGGTGTTTTGCTGGTGACACTGTTAAGGATTTATTAAAAATTGAATGCGTACTGAAACAGCATGGCTACCACAGTATCTGGCAGTGGCATGCTATTCCATCCGGTTTGCATTTAGTTGGACCATCATTTATTTTTCAACAGGACAATGACCACAAACACACCTTCAGGCTGTGTAATGGCTATTTGACTAAGAAGGAGCGTAATGGGGTGCTATGGCAGATGACCTGGTCTCCACAGTCACCAGACCAGAACCCAATCGAGATGGTTTGGGATGAGCTGGACCGCAGAGTGAAGGCAAAAGGACCAACAAATGCTAAGCATCTCTGGGAACTCCTTCAAGACTGTTGGAAAACCCTTTTCGGTGACTACCTCTTGAAGCTCATCAAGAGAATGCCAAGAGTGTGCAAAGCAGTAATCAAAGCAAAAGGTGGCTACTTTGAAGAACCTAGAATATAAGACACATTTTCAGTTGTTTCACACTTTTTTGTTACGTATTTCATTCCACATGTGTTAATTCATAGTTTTGATGCCTTTAATGTGAATCTACAATTTTCAGAGTCATGAAAATAAAGAAAACACTTTGAATGAGAAGGTGTGCAAACTTTTTGTCTGTACTGTACATTATTCTAGAATGCTGTATATAAGAGCTTATTGGTGGTGGCTGCAGCTTATAGGGGAAAATCTGGTGACAGGTTCCCATTGTTTCAATAATTTAAAAAACAGTGTGTCATCCCCTCTTTTTTGATAACCAGCCAAGGTACAGCTGACAGCTGGGGTTGCAGACTGGAGCTGACACTTTACCTCTGCTGGTTGAGAAAGTTTAGAGGTGGCCCTGTCATTTTTTCTAAAATCATTTACTATTTCTGCTGAATAGCTGAATGAGCTATCTATCTATCTATCCATCTATCTATCTATCTACAGTATCTACAGTATCTATCTATCTACAGTATCTATCTATCTATCTATCTATCTATCATTTCTCTATTTAGCATTTATCTATGTTTACACATCTTTTACACCCTTTTAAAAACATTAATTACAGTATTATGTTTTTTTTTTCCAGTACCGACCGCATGGATGACACATGGATGTTACACTTGCAGACACGGACGACACACGAATGACAGACAGATGACACACATATACATACGGATGGCCACACGGATGTACAAAATGGACAGTGTAACAGATGCGTTTTTCACACGGACGTATAATATGGCTCATTTAGACATTGAATCATCTTCTGTCAACATTCTATTTATCCAGATGTCCATTTTGTCTCTGAAGGACTTCAATATATCCTTCAGTCTCTACAGGAATCTTTCAATATCTCCCACGAATAACAATATATTGTTGACATACAGCCGCGATTTCAAATTCAATAATTATTCTATCCTGGCAGATCACCTGAACTAGTGGTTCAGATGCCTAAGTAGATAAGATGGGGACAGTGATGTTTCATTCCTATTTAAATGGGAACTTCTGATACCTTTTATTATTTAAATTTACACAGACCCTTTGATCTTTGAATCTCTCAGTGAAATCAAAGATTTTATAACTTTCTGTATATCAAATAAGGCCACTCTACTGAGGATGCGGTTCAGACAGCATCTAGGAAAAATGTAACTTTGCAGCCCCCTTTGTATCTTAAGAAATAGCTTATGTATATCAACCACTAAGTTTTAGCCTGGGTTAAAACCAGTCTGATATTTTTTTATCACATCTGTTACAACCTTTTAACAATCTGGTGTCTAATATTTTTGGAATAGTTTTCAAATAAAAGAATATTTACAGATATAGGATGACAAGATAATCTATTTGTCTCTTTGCCATACATTAATTCCTTCACGACCGGCTGATTTTGCGCTTTCGAGTTTTTTTTTTCACCTTCCTTCTTCCATAACTTTTTTATTTTTCAGTCAATATGGTCATGTGAGGGCTCGCATTTTGTAGAACAAGCTGTAATTTTATATGAAACCATGAGTTTTACCATATAGTGTACTGGAAAATGGCAAACAAATTCCAAATGCGGAAAAATTGCAAAAAAAAGTGCGTTTGCACTATTGCTTTTGAAATATTTTATTCACTGTGTTCACTATATGGTAAAACTGATGTGTCAGTGTGATGCCTGAGGTCGGTGTGAGTTCACAAACACCAAACATGAATAGGTTTACTTTTATTTAAGAGGTTAAAAAATTCAGAAGTTTATTAAAAAAAAAGTGGCATACCTTTTGTGCCATTTTCCACGACCCGTAACGTTCTCATTTCTTTGGGATCTATGGCTCAGTGACAGCTTACTTTTTGCATCTCGGGCCAACATTTTTAATGGAACCATGTTTGCGCACATGCTACACTTTGCCCGTAATTGCATTTTGCGCAAAATTTGCAGTGACTAAAAAACATATTTTTGGCATTTAGATTTTTTTTGCCGCTACGCCGTTTACCGATCGGATTAAATGATTTTATATTTTGATAGAGTGGGCATTTCTTAACACGGTGATACTAAATGTGTGTATTTTTTTAATTTCTTTAGCACTTTAATTTTTAATGGGGCGAAAAGGGGGTGATTTGAAAATTTAGGGTTTTTTTTAATTTTTCAAAACTGTTTTAAACTTTTTTTTATTTTACTAGTACCCCTAGGGGGCTATAATGATCAGCAGTCTAATCACTCATTATTTTCTCCCGATCAGAGCAGCACCGCTCAGATCGGTAGAAATGATCATGTATGTTACCTGCAGTACTTGGCTGCTAGTTACAGGACCTGAGTCATGTGAGCTACAGGAGTCATCACATGACCCTGTGCTACAATGACAGCCATCGGATCCACGTGATCACATCACGTGACTTCCGGTGACTGCCTGTGAGTATGCAATTAACGTAATCGCCGTTGAAATGGTGCTGTCACATCTTGACATCGCCATTTAAGGGTTTAACAGGTATGTGTGGTTATCAATTCCATGCATACCTGTGAGGCACACATGTCAGCTGTACAAATCAGCTGACATTTGAGCGGATCCCCACTTGCAGCTCGCAGCAGCAGGTGGGGATTAACACTATGACCGCAGGGACGTATGATTACTGTGGTCATTAAGGGGTTAAAAGAAGAACAATTTTGGATTCAGTCAATGATTGAAGAAGCTTCTGTCTTCAATGTATTTGTTTACTCATTGGCGGACACAGACAAAAATTGGCCCCTTTGCAAGAAAAATATATGGGCCGTTTGTAGCATTCAACAAAATGCACATTTCCACCTGCTTTAGAGGTTACACCAATGATATGTCCGCCCTTGTCTTTAATTGCCTCCAATAATTGCTAATACTTTCTTGGGAAGTTCAGTGTCTGTTATATTGGGCGGATGCGTTCCATACGGCAGATGCGTTGTTTGTCTGACCATTTTGTGCTCTGACTCTTTCTCTGATTCTTCTGGGCATAAGGTGTTTTCAATTAAGAAACATATTACTTATATATCGCGTGTCTTAATATATTATGCTACTTGCCCATAACGTAAAATTTATGTTGGCCTTACAACACGCCAATTAAAAGTGAGAATCAGAGAGCATGTGTTGGGCATCTGCAGCTGTGGACACATCCTCCCCCAAAACATTACCCAGACAGTTTAAACTGTTCCATCAATCTGATGCTATGGGTCTTCAAGTAAAAAGTATTGGCCTATTAAATATTGACTTAAGGGGTGGAGCTATCAGAAAACTTTTAGCGCAACTTAAGGCCAGATGAATTTGGACATTGAATACTACACATCCATCTGGCCTCAATGAGAACAATAGCTTTGTTTCTTTCTTATAGTGTTTTTAGTGGTTTGTGGTTAATTCCACATTTGTGTGTGTTTTTATTCATTTTAATTTTTTGTTCCTTGCCTTTTACACTTACCTGTTATGAGTCTTCTGTGTCTTTGGGTCACACGAGTGCCGTCCACTCTCCCAGGGTTATGCGTCTGTGATCCATCTTTAGTTCATGTGGTCATCATTCATCACCTTGGCATTTGTTCATTTTTTTTAAATATTGCTACATATGATGTACAAGATAGTTTTGGTATTAAATTATATTTAAAAATATTGTTATCAGTGCAATACTGTGTATGTTATATTATCATGGAAGTATTTTATATTATTTCTGGAGTAATTAATATTAATTTTATAATACGTATCTATATTAATTATACGTACCTTTCTATATTTTACATGAAATATTCATTGTATGTAGCCATGCATATTATAATTTGTGCTGGTATGTGCATGTCTATGCATATTATTGTGCATGCATTTGTACATATTGCCTATATTTGCATTCTCTATGTATGTATTTATTTTATTCCTGTGGATATAAAGAGAAAGAAACTTTTCTGTATTTTGATGTATTTGTATCCTTCACTATTAGTCAACTTAGTTTGGAATTTACATGCTCCTGTTTATTGATACTTTGGGTTTTCTATATACTGTTATTCACATATGCCCTATATGCCCTATATTATTTTTGTTATTGTTATTATTTTCATATATTCATTTTTTTGCCCGATTTATAACTGGGCCTTTGTATTACTATAGTGGACCCCTATGCTCTCCATGAAGCTAGAATAACAGATTCCATGTTATGTTTCTTCTTATAACATTCTGTTACGCTCACCAGGGGTGGACCCACTGGACTGTGCACTGGACTCCCTTGAGGAAGTGACCAGCAGCGAACCCCTATAGAGGGACTGTGCGGCCCTTCCACCAAAAGGCCTAAATGCATGGTGGCCAGGGACCACAGGGGGCAGTCTCTTATAAATGGATATAGTAACAATGTCCAGGACTGGAGTCCAAGATATAGCGGCACAAAAATGGAGGCAGAGATGACACGACACTGAAGAGTAGGTTTGGACAAGATGGCACTGTGGTGGAGGCTCAGGTGATGTGACAATCAGGAGATGGTTCAGACAGACAGCGCTGCAGTCAAGGCACTGATGTGATGGCACACAAGCGATGAAGGTGATGACACTCTAGGATGAGACAGTGGTTAGTAACTTGGGACAGGTACAGGGATTAGACACAATAACAACTGGGGACCTGAGAACTAGCAACGCGCTACTGGCAATGTTGCTCAGGCACCTCCTGTTAGGGGAGGCAAGCTAAAATACCCTTTAGGTAACAGGTGACCTCTGAGGTCACTTCCAGCAATAGGATGCTACCACTTTAAGAAAGGGGGCGTGGCTGCATGCACACCCTACAATCACTTACTGAAGACCTGCATGTGGCTCAGAATCAGGAAGGTGCTGCTGCAGCAGACCCTGGAGCAGAGTGCAGGACCCGGGAGTGTGAGAAGACCACGACAGGACCTGAATCAAGAGAGGAGGCTGCAGAGCCGTGGGGCAGGTAAGAGGAAGGACGCCTTCGCCGGAGGCTGGGAATGGAAGCACGAGTGGGAGCCACGCTGGAACCGGGCAGGTGAGACTAGGAGCTCCCCCCCCTTCCTGGGACCTCTTGGGGACTGGCGCTACACATTCTCTCACATACCCTGGTATCCACTCTCAGCAACTCGTAAGTGCATGTTGTCCTGTCTCCTAGCGCCCCATCTCTATGGACTGTGTGTAGTTGGCTCATTTAATCCACCCTCACTGCTCCTTGATGCGTCTAGTGTCCATCGATGCCATGACAATGCATATGTCACTAAAGGGCTTGCTATCTCTGGATTGGTGCATGGCTCGATTTCAACCTCCCCTTCTGCACACATAATACCGCCCCCTGACAAAGGTTTCGCCTGCTGAAACGCGCATTGGGCCGCACACTGCTCTCTTGCCTCTCCCTGCCTGCTTTCCACCAGTAATTTTGAATTTGGTGCCATTTTACCTTTATATTTAATCCTGTGGTCTACAGGTTTATATTGCCCTTGCTTCCAATTTAACAGTGCAATATACCCCTTATCCTTTATATTAAATCTATTGGTTTATTTTTTGCTCAGTATACTTTAGCTCTTGTGAGTGTATGTTAAAGCCTTAGTGACGGAGCTAATTTTCACCTTAATGACCAGACCAAATTTTGCAATTCTGACCAGTGTCACTTCATGAGGTTATAACTCTGGAACGCTTCAACGGATCCCGGTGATTCTGAGATTGTTTTTTCGTCACATATTGGACTTCATGTTAGTACCAAATTTAGGACAATTTTTTTGCGTTTATTGAAGAAAAAAATTGAATATTGGCAAAAATTTTGAAAATTTAGCAATTTTCAACTTTTGAATTTTTATACTGTTAAACCAGAGATTTCTGTGACACAAAATAGTTAATAAATAACATTTCCCACATGTCTACTTTACATCAGCACAATTTTGGAAACAAAATTTTTTTTTGTTAGGAAGTTAGAGGGGTTCAAAGTTTATCAGCGATTTCTCATTTTTACATCAAAATTTACAAAACCATTTTTTTAGGGACCACATCACATTTGAAGTGACTTCAATAGGCCTAGATGACAGAAAATACCCAAAAGTGACACCATTATGAAAACTGCACCCCCCAAAGTACTCAAAACCACATTCAAGAAGTTTATTAACCCTTCAGGTGCTTCACATGAACAAAAGCAATGTGGAATGAAAAAAAGCAAAAATTAAATTTTACCTAAAAATGTTGCTCTAACCCAAATTTATTCACTTTTAGAAGACCTAACACAACAAAATGGACCCCAAAACTTGTTCCCCACTTTCTTATGAGTGCGCCGATACCCCACATGTGGTCAGAAACCTCTGTTTGGACAAATGGGAGGGCTCGGAACAGAAGGAGCAATATTTGAATTTTGGAAAGCAAATTTGGCTGAAATAGATTGCGGGCACCATGTTGCATTTACAGGTCCGCTAAGGTACCTAAACAGAAGAAACCCCTCACAAGTGACACCATTTTGGAAACTAGACCCCTCAAGGCTTCTATCTAGGGGTATAGTGAGCATTTTAGATCCACAGGTACTTCACAGATTTTGTTAACGTTACGTTGTCATACTGAAAATTTTAATAATTTTCTCAAAAATGTTGCTTTAGCATCAATTTTCTCACTTTTTCAAGAGGTAATTCCAAAAATTTGACCTCAAGGTTTGTTAACCACTTTTTTATGAGCGCGGTGATACCTCACATGTGGTCTGAAACCTTTGTTTGGACAAATGGGAGGGCTTGGAACGAAAGGAGCAATATTTGAATTTTGGAAAGGAAATTTGGCTGAAAAAGATTGCGGGCACCATGTCGCATTTGGAGGTCCCCTAAGGTACCTAAACAGCAGAAACCCCACACAAGTGACCCCATTTTGGAAACTAGGCCCCTCAAGGAATTTATCTAGATGTTTGGTGAGTACCCTGAACCCCCAGGTGCTTCACAGAATTTTATAACGTTGAGCCATGAAAAAAAAAAAAAAAAATTTTACCACAAAATTGTTATTTCAACCAGGTAGCTTTTTTTTTTACAAGAGTAAAAGGAAAAAATTCAGCATAACATTTATTGTGCAATTTCTCCTGAGTTTGGCGATACCTTATATGTGGTGGAAATCAACTGTTTGGGCGCATGGCAGGGCTCGGAAGGGAAGGAGTGCCATTTGACTGCAAAATTGGCTGGAATCAATAGCGGACGCCAGGTTGCATTTGGAGAGCCCCTGAGGTGCCTAAACAGTGGCGGTCCCCCACAAGTGACTCCATTCTGGAAACAAGACACCTCAAGGCTTTTATCTAGGTGTATAGTGAGCAGTATAAATCCACGAATACTTCACAGAATTTGATAAGCTTAGGTTGCCATATTGAACATTTTCATTTTTTTCACAAAAATGTTGCTTCAGCATCAAATTTCTCACTTTTTCAAGAGACAACAACAAACCGTGGACCCAACAGGTTGTTATCCAATGTCTTATGAGCACAGGGATACCCCACATGTGGCCAAAAACCTCTGTTTGGATAAATGGGAGGGCTTGGAATGGAAGCAGCACCATTTGAATTCTGGAAAAGTTGAAATAAATTGCGGGCACCATGTCACATTTGCAGGGCCCCTTGGGTACCTATACGTCAGAAAACCCCCACAAGTGACCCCATTTTGGAAACTGGATTTTATTCAGGAGTATAATAAGCATTTTGAATCCACAGGTACTTCACAAAAATGTTGCTGTAGCAACCAATGTCTCACTTTTAGGCTATGTGGCCATGAGCCAGTGACACGGCGTCTAGTACACAGTGTCAGCCTCCTGCAGAGATGTGAGTGTTGTCCACGGGAGAACGCAGCTGCCCATGCCCACGATTTGGGTTCAGGCCGCTGTGGAGCTCTATGCTACCTGCAGAGAACACTCATCTCCGCAGCATAAATTGACATGCTGAGGCTCGGGAAGCTGCGCCACAGGTCAGTTTATGTGGCGGAGAAAAGAAGCACATTGGGCAAGCACATTGGGCATGGGATTTCTAAAAATCCTTCCACTGTGCTTCTACTGCACAATGCAGCGTTATGGACAGAGGGAAAACACTCTGCGCCCAAAACGCTGCAAATCCCGATTGTGGGCGCACAGCCTAAAATGCTACAATGGATGAATGGATACATGTCAAACATATATAACGTCCCACCCCCTGCATATTCTAAGCTGGCGCCCTTTAGTGCCTTTCATGTGGCACTAAAGGGTGCCTAGCCTTGTATTTAGCCCCCCAAAAAAATAATAATTAAAATAAACGACGTGGGGTCCCCCCCATTTTTGATAGCCAGCTAGGGTAAAGCAGACAGCTGTAGCCTGCAAACCACAGCTGACAGCTTCACCTTGGCTGGTGATCAATTTGGAGGGCTCCCCAGGCGTTTTTTTTTAAAAAAAAAAAAACGTGGGGTCCCCCCCAAATTAGATCACCAGCCAAGGTGAAGCGGACAGCTGGGGTCTGGTATTCTCAGGGTGGGAAGAGCCATGGTTATTGGACTCTTCCCAGCCTAAAAATAGCAGGCCGCAGCCGCCCCAGAAGTGGCGCATCCATTAGATGCGCCAATCCTGGCGCTTCGCCCCAGCTCATCCCGCGCCCTGGTGCGGTGGCAGACGGGGTAATATATGGGGTTGATACCAGCTGTAATGTCACCTGGCATCAAGCCCTGGGGTTAGTGATGTCACGGCATCTAAACAGATACCCGACATCACTAACCCAGTCAAGTAATAGACAAAAAAAAAAAGACAAAAAAAAAATTTATTTGAAAAAAAAACTCCCCGAAACATTCCTCTTTCCCCAATTTATTGAAAATAAAGAAATTACGGTCGCTGTAATCCGCTGTAATCCGTGAGGTCCCACGCCGACTCTGGATCTTCTAGAATATGGGGGGCACGTTCAGGGAACGTATCCCCCATTTTCTGGAAGAGCAAGCTCTCCATGAGCAGTGTGGGTGCAGTAATCTGAGAATACTGCACTCACACTGCCCCGGTCCAACTTAGGGCAGAGTGACCTGCAGTAACCTCATTCCAGAATATGAGGGGCACGCTCACAGAACGTACCCCCCATTTTCTGGAACAGCAGTCTCTCCATGTGAGGACCACACTCCTCACATGGAGAGACTGCTGATTACTGCACTCACTCTCCCCCGGTCCACAGTGGAGCAGCCTGTGCATCAGCGACGTCAGCGTCCCTGCAAGACTGACGTCGCTGATGCACAGGCTGCTCCACTGTGGACCGGGGGAGGAATCCAGCTGACAGCCGCTGTCTGCGCATGCGCCGTCAGCATTCAAGAAGGAGGCGGCGTGATCGCGGGACGGATCACCAGACAGGTAACGTATGACCGGGGGCTGGGGGGGGGTGATGGGGGGTGACCTAGTGGGACCTGGGGGGACCTGGGGACACCTTTCTGCCGCATGTGACGTGTCACATGCGGCAGAAAGAGCAGAATGAATGCGGGGGAGGGGGGGTGGCTCTGGAGACCCGGAGGGGGCTCCGGTGACCAGAGGACTCCGGTGGACCGGAGGAGGGGTCAGGGGGAGGACATTTCCCTCCGATCTGAAATGTTTGATCATTTCAGATCGGAGGGAAATGAATGCAGAGCCGGCGGCGGCAGTTTTCAGCGCGCGTCGGCGCCATCTTGCACGCTCCGGAGGGGGGCTCTGAAGAACTGGAGGGGGCTCCAGGGACCAAAGAGCTCCGGTGTACCGGAGGAGAGGTCAGGAGGGGGACATTTCCCTCCGATCTGAAATGTTTGATCATTTCAGATCGGAGGGAAATGAATGCAGAGCCGGCGGCGGCGGGAGTTTTCAGCGCGCGTCGGCGCCATCTTGGATTTTCCGGGGGGGGTTGGATGGATTTCTCCGGTACCGGGGGCTGTGGGGGCACTAAGGGCTCACATTTATTTCTCATCTGACATGTTTGATCACGTCAGATGAGAAATAAATAGATTTTACCAGCCATTTTTTTTTTTTTTATGTTGTCGCCGGTATACGGTGTATACCGGCGATCGCATTAACGGGGTGCATAAAAAACACCCCGATTCATAATCTGGGGGGGTCTCAGCTACCCCCGGTAGCTGAAACCCCCGAGATTTTTCGTCACTGGGCGGCGCTACAGGGTTTTTCCGGCCTGACGTCTCAAGACGTCGGAACAGAATAAGTACCCTGTTTTTCCGACGTCTTGAGACGTTAGGCCGTCGCTATGGGGTTAAGGTATCTGTGCATCTGTTTATCTGCTGCAGTTTTTTTTATGGGTATCCCTATATGCTGCTGTTTGGGCACTGTGCAATATGCTTATCCATTCTTAAAGCTACATTGATCTCTTTTTTCTATTGCTCTTAGTAGTAAAGTATCTGCTTTGGATACCCTTATGTGCTGCTGTTTGGGCAGTGTGCAATATGTTTATCCTCCTTTAAATTCATATTGACCCATTTTTCTCTATTGCCCTTAGTTTGTCTATTACGTAATGCTAATTATCCTGTGCTGGATTGCTGGTACTGGTTAATGGATTTACGGTTTTCAGGGACAATTATGTATTTATTTCTGATATAATAATTCTGATATTATTTAAGTATTATCATCCACGAATTGTATCTGTTTCTGAGATATATATATTTTTTGCAGGTTAGTGGTAATTTGTGTCACTACTTTTTGTGTATCAATTCTTTTGCTTTTTTTTTTCCTGTGTCCTTTATTAGTAAAATTTATATTTGTGTGGACGCCTGATCGCAACCTGGTCTTCCTTTTGTTCCTCCAATAATTGCAGAAACATAACCTGTGGCAATCACTTATACACTTTTATGAGTAAGCCATCTAGACCAGAAGCTTTTTTAGAAGATATTTCTACTGGCCTCAATATCTCACCCAAGGTTATTTGAACATCCATACCTTTTTCAGTATTGTTTGCGGTAATGGCAAACCCTGTAGAACATTAATAATATCTTTATTAGAAAACTGATAAACTAATTGATAATTACAAGGTCATCTCAATACATTAGAATATCATCAAAAAGTTTATTTCAGTAATTCAATACTAAAAGGAAACACATATATTATATAGAGTCATTACACACAGAGTGATCTATTTCAACTGTTTATTATTGTTAATATTGATGATTATGGCTTACAGCCAATGAAAACCCAAAACTCATTATCTCAGAAAATTAGAATATTATATAAAACTAACTGAAAAAATGATTTTAAACTGAGCAATGTTGTCCTACTGAAAAGTCTGTACAGTAAATGCACTCAATATTTGTTCGAGGCTCCTTTTGCATGAATTACTGCATCAATGTGTCATGGTTTGGAGGCGATCAGCCTGTGGCACTGCTGAGGTGTTATGGAAGCCCAGGTTGCTTTGATAGCAGCCTTCAGCTCATCTGCATTGTTGGGACTGGTGTCTCTTATCTTCCTCTTGACAATACCCTATAGATTCTCTATGGGGTTTAGGTCAGGCGAGTTTGCTGGTCAACCAAGCACAGTGATACTGTGGCTATTAAACTAGGTATTGGTACTTTTGGCAGTGTGGATAGGTGCCAAGTCCTGCTGGAAATGAAATTCCCATCTCCAAAAAGCTTGTCGGCAGTGGGATGAGCATGAAGTGCTCTAAAAGTTTTTTAACTGCATGAGAGGACACACTCTAGCTAGGGACCCCAACGTAGAGAAATACTTTGGTGTAGTGTTGGGGCTCTGTTGCATTGATCAATTCAATTGCTAAATTTCTCTTTATTCATATGTTCATGGCAGCAATGCAGATTCCATTTTTCATACTTTCACTCTTACATATAGCTATTGGATTTTTCATGTCAGTATTCACACAGCAGTTTCTGCTTTTCATATATTCCCCTTACATAGTCACTGGTGTGCATACCTTCTCTTCATATAGTGTAGATTTTTTAGGTTTTTGCACCCAGTTCAGACTCAGAATGGTGTTCCAGTCGTTATTTCTTGAACGATGTACATGGTGACTGTAACATGTGCATGCACAGGGACACCTCAGGCTTATTGCGACTGTAAGTTGTGGCCTAGCGTGAAGGGGAGTTAGAAATAAGTAGTGCTGAGGACCAGATGGCTCATTTCAAGCATTGAGGTAGCCAGAAATGTAAATGGTGAGGTGAGTATTAGTTGTTTTTTCTTTTTCTTCCCAACGTCTCATATTTATTATGCTCTATCGCAGGGTTATCAAACTCCAGTCCTCAAGACCTCCAACAGTGCATGTTTTCAGGATTTCCTTAATATTGCACCGGATAATTTAATTACCTCCACAACAACTATGCAATGCTAAGGAAATCCTGAAAACATACACTGCTGGTGGTTCTTGAGGACTGGAGTTGGAAAACATTGCTCTAAGTTATTCAGAGACCCCATAGCATAAATGGGACTTTCATTTTACAGAACATAAATTAGCTGTAAATTGAATTTCACAGTCAAATCTGAGCAAACAACTTGCATCTGACAGGAGATTTACAAAAAGTGGTAAAGCTGGAATGTATAATATCCTAGAAACATGCACTGTATAGACATCAAATGAAGGGAGATGGTTATGTCATAAGCAATGGAGATCAAAATTAAAGAACTACACAATTTCCTAAATGTTGCGGTCATTGTGTAATTCTATGTGATTAAATCCTAACATGTGTATACTAGCGGTAATTTAAGCTTATTTCATAAATTGATTTTTTTTCATATGCACATAATAAATTGTGAATGAGAGAAATGAAAAAGAACACTGATCAAAATTAGAGAACACTTTCAGATACAGTACCTGCAAGTTATTAGTGTTAATCTGGCACCTGATGCTAATTTCCTTAATTATCTGACAACCCTATTTAACTGGCAGCCTAAGTTTCCAGTTTGCAATGATACTGCAAAAATGGTGTGCAGCTGCAAAGTGACTGAAATCCTCTGGCAGCACGTTGTCCTGATGAAGGCTAAAGGGGTGACCCTATCAGTCATAGCAAGAGAGGTTGGTCATTCCAAGTCTGTGATTTCAAGAATATTGCATCTTTACAACATTACAAACTCTTTCAAATCCCTCAAGAAGGCTGGTCGCACCCGAAAGACAAATGTAAGAGAGGACAGGATAATGTGGAGAATCTCCATGGGTCATCGTTTCAACACTGCAGCTGGAATTGCTCACCAGTTCAGCACTGAACAGGGTAAGGATCTGTCTCGTTATACAGTGTTACGACGTTTAAGAGTCTTTAGACTGAAAGCCCACTCTGCAGTGACCAAACCTCTTATTAGCAGAAAGAATCATAAGGAGCATGTTGTGTGAACAGAGGAGAAGTGTTCAACAGTTCATGAAAGCAAGTTTAATTTATTTGGGTCTGATGAGAAGCATTATGTTCATTGTCAAACTGGGAAAAGACTGAACCCAAAGTGTGTTAAGAAGTCAGTGAAAGGTGGTAGAGGAAGTGTCATGGTTTGGGGAATGTTTTCTACAGCAGGAGTTGGACCTCTCATACAGCTTCATGGCAGAGTGAATGCAAGTGTGGATCAGAACCTTCTTAAACAACACATGGTTCCTTACTTGTGTTCATCACTCAATTAGCCAGCAATTTTCATGCAGGACAATGGCCCCTGTCACATAGCAAAACGAGTAAAGCAATTCCTTAAAACAGAAAACATTGAAACAATGAAATGGCCAGCCAAGAGTCCTGATCTAAACCCAATAGAAAACCTCTAGAAAATGATTGGTGACAAAATTATGGTTAAGAAACCCACAACAGTCAAAGAACTGTGGAAGAGACTTGATATATAGTGGACCAAAATCACAGCAGTGCAATGTGAGAGACTAGTGATATCTTGTGGCTGCAGATGTGGTGAAGTCATTCAAAGCAATGGCCTGTACACTTCTTACTGATTGGTGACTGTTGATACCTTCAGAAAATGTAGTTATAATTAGAGTTGAGTAGAGATGAGCGAACCGGTCGCGGTTCGGCTCGAGGTCGGTTCGCCAAACGGAGCTCCCGTTCGAGTTCGGTTCGTCGAACGTTCGACGAACCGAACTCGAACCAATAGGCTATAATGGGAGGCAATCACAAACACATAAAAACGCATTATGAATGTACACATACAGTTAATAAACATTGCCATAACACTTACCGGTCCCCGTGATCCCTCCTGCACTCTGTCTCCTGCCGCTATTCCATCCAATGATCGCTGAATCCTCCCGGTGACCGGCACTGCCAGCAGAGATGCAGGACCTATTGTGACGTCAAAATAGCCATGGGACCAGTCACGTGGCTATTATCTCATTGGCTACAGACTGGTCACATGACTATGACGCGTCATGTAGGACCTGCGAGTGCATCTCTCCGGTACACAGTGCACATTTGTGTATCGCCGTGTACCGGCGACATGCTCTAGCACATGGTCGACTTTCCGTTCCGTTAGGGACCGGCTGACACAGCCGGTCATTAACGGAGATCACCGTTGCCATAGCAATGCAGTTAGCGGTGACGTCACCGCTAACCGCGGCTCCGGGAGCACCGTTGCTATGGTAACGCGTCTGTCAGCGTTACCGCTGTTACTGCTAGCAGCACTGATCACTCACGGAGTGAAGGCTGCACGCTGCTTCTCGTGCAGCTTTCACGGAGTGAATGCTCCACGGGAAGCAGTGTCTTCCCCCATGCAGCAGTGATGGAGCAGAGCTGCATTTGTTGAACGAGGAAGACAGAAGACCATGGATCGTGGAGGGCTGACAGGGGGTAATAAAGATGGAGTCTCTAATGTGTCTGTGTATTTATTTCTATTAAAGTATTTTTTCTCTGTGTGGTGTCTTTTTTTAACCCTTTATTGGAGATTCTTAATGGCCGGGTCAAACGTGCCTGACATTAAGAATCTCTGGCTTAATACTGGCTAGTAAAACAAAGCCAGTATTAACTCATGATTACCCAACAAGCCACCTGGCTCCAGGGCTGTTGGAAGAGTTGGATACAGCGCCAGATGATGGCGCTTCTATGAGAGCGCCATTTTCTGGGATGGCTGCGGACTGAAATTCGCAGCAGAGGCGCCCAGAAACCTCGGGCTAACCTGTGCTGCGGATTCCAATCCCCAGCTGCCTAGTTGTACCTGGCTAGACACAAAAATGGGGCGAAGCCCACGTCATTTCTTTTTTAATTATTTCATGAAATAAGTGAAATAATTAAAAAAAACGGGCTTCCCTATATTTTTGGTTCCCAGCCGGGTACAAATTGGCAACTGGGGGTTGGAGGCAGCCCGTGGCTGCCTGCTGTACCTGGCTAGCATACAAAAATATGGCGAAGCCCACGTCATTTTTTTGGTGGGCAAAAAACTTCTGCATACAGTCCTGGATGGAGTATGCTGAGCCTTGTAGTTCTGCAGCTGCTGTCTGCTCTTCTCCATACAGACAGACAGCAGCTGCAGAACTACAGGGCTCAGCATACTCCATCCAGGACTGTATGCAGAAGTTTTTTGCCCCCTGAAAAAATTATGTGGGTTTCGCCATATTTTTGTATGCTAGCCAGGTACAGCAGGCAGGTACGGCTGCCCCCAACCACCAGTTGCCTATTTGTACCCGGCTGGGAACCAAAAATAAAGGGAAGCCCTTTTTTATTATTTCATGAATTTCATGAAATAATTAGAAAACAAATGACGTAGGCTTTGCCCCATTTTTGTGTCCAGCCAGGTACAACTAGGCAGCTGGGGATTGGAATCCGCAGCACAGGTTGGCCTGAGCTTTCTGGGGCCCACTGCTGCGAATTGCAGATGGCAGCCGCCTCAGAAAATGGCATTTTCATAGAAGCACCATCTTCTGGCGCTGTATCCAACTCTTCTAGCACCTGCCTGCTATACCTGGCTAGCATACAAAAATATGGCGAAGCTCACGTTCTTTTTTTGTAGTTTTTTGGCAAAAAAAATAAAAAAATGCTTCCCTGGATTTTCCATTGCCAGTGAAGGTACCACCAAGCAGTGGGGGTTAGCAGCCAGTAGCTGCTTGGATTACCCTTAGCTAGCAATACAAAAAATGCAGCGGGAGCCCATATATATTTTTTTTAATTATTTATTTAAATAACTAAAAACAAAATGGGCTTCCCTGTATTTTGATTGCTTGACATCACAGTGCTGTAAAAATAAATCTTTAAAAAAATGACGTAGCGCTCCGCGGTATTTTTGATTCTCAGTGCAGATAAAGCAGACAGCTATGGGTTGCCACCCCCATCTGCCTGCCGTTACCTTGGTTGGCAATCAAAATACAGGGAAGCCCATTAATTTTTTTCTATTTAAAAAATAGTTAAAAAAAAAAATGACGTTGGGTCCCTCCATTTTTGATAGCCAGCTAGGGTAAAGCAGACGGCTGTAGCCTGAAAACCACAGCTGGCAGCTTTACCGTGGTTGGGGATCCAATGTGGAGGTCCCCTCAGGCTCTTTTTTATAATTATTTTATAAATATTAATAATTACACAATAAAAGTAGGGTCCCCCCCAAATTGGATCACCAGCCAAGGTAATGCGGACAGCTGGGGTCTGGTATTCTCAGGGTGGGAAGGTCCATAGTTATTGGGCCTTCACAGCCTAAAAATAGCAGGCCGCAGGCACCCCAGACGTGGCGCATCCACAAGATGCGCCAATCCTGGCGCTTCACCCCAGCTCATCCCGTGCCCTGGTGCAGTGGCAAACGGGGTAATAAATCGGGTTGATACTAGCTGTAAAGTCACCTGAGATCAAGCCCAGCAGTTTGTGATGTCATGGCGTCTATTAGATACCCAACATCATAAACTGTCAGTACTAACAAAAAAAAAATCGACAAAAGAAATTTATTTGAAAAAACAGTCCCCAAAACATTTCCTCTTTCACCAATTTATTGTAAGAAAAAAAATAATAGAATATGGGGGGGAGACACTCAGGGAACGTATCCCCCATTTTCTAGGAGTGCGGACCCATCATGTGAGGAGTGTGGGTGCATTGAATCTGCACTCACTCTCCCCGGGTCCACAGCAGCAGAGTCCATGTCGTAATGGTTGCTACCAAAGCTGCAATGCCCTGCTCATGAGGTAAGGGCATGCCTAATCAGGAGAACTACTGTAGAGGAAGCTCTGCTCACTGGTATATAGGTGCTCAGAGGTAATAATAGATAAAATTAGTGAGTAACCTCGGCACTCTAAATCTCCCAGACTAAGTCAGTAAGTCACAACGGATAGTAATGCAAAATCACTCTTTATTGGTCCGTATTAAGAAAAATTTTTTTTTCATAAGAATATATGTTTTTGTCCTATACAAGTTACAAATGACGTTTCGGCCTGAGCCTTCGTCAGATTGGACTTATCTGCATGTAATCATGAAAAATGACAATAATCAGTATCACATAAGAGTGAGAGAACAATAACATAAACTCGAACAATGTAGAGATACAATTGGGATGCAGCAAAAAAATTGCAACACAGCAAGAAATGAAACACATGATACAAATGTCATAATACAGTACAAGGACAATATAGTAATGACAAATATGGGGTCAGAGTAGGCTTAGACAGCTCTGGTACGAAAGAGATGTCAATCATAAAGTAACATGTGCAGTAGGTGTAGAGCTACACTATGCATGGCAGAGCTAATGAGTAGACCGACCAAAGAAAAAGAGCGGAGAAAAAGTGGAGAAAAAGTGGAGAAAAAGTGGAGAAAAAATGGAGAAAAAGTGGAGAAAAAAATGGAGAAAAAGTGGAGAAAAAATGTAGAAAAAGTGGAGAAAAAGTGGAGAAAAAGAGGAGAAAAAGTGGAGAAAAAATGGAGAAAAGGTGGAGAAAAAGTAGAGAAAAGGTGGAGAAAAAGTGGAGAAGTGGAGAGGAAGTGGAGAAAAAGTGGAGAAAAATTGGAGAAAAAGTGGAGAAGTGGAGAGGAAGTGGAGAAAAAGTGGAGAAAAATTGGAGAAAAAGTGGAGAAAAAATGGAGAAAAAATGTAGAAAAAGTGGAGAAAAAATGTAGAAAAAGTGGAGAAAAAGTGGAGAAAAAATGGAGAAAAAGTGGAGAAAAAGTGGAGAAAAGGTGGAGAAAAAGTGGAGAAGAAGTGGAGAAGAAGTGGAGAAAAAGTGGAGAAAAAATGGAGAAAAAGTGGAGAAAAAGTGGAGAAAAAGTGGAGAAAAAGTGGAGAAGAAGTGGAGAAGAAGTGGAGTAGAAGTGTTTGTTCATGCCAGATGGGAGATAAATAATTTTTTACCGGCGCTGTCATTTACTGTAACGTGATCATCGGTGTACGGTGTATACCTGTGATTACGTGAGCGCGGACCGGAAAAACCGTCCTGAATCATGATCTCCAGGGTCTCAGCTAGCCCTGAAACCCCGGAGATTTTCTGATGCCGGGGGGGCGTTATTCACTTATTTCTGCCTGCTGTTTATAAACGGCAGATCAGAATAAGGCTACATTAACACGACCGATCCATTTTTGCGGTCTGCAAAAAACAGTCTGTTTTTTTTCACGGGTGCATCCGTGTGGCATCCGTTTCCGTTCCGTAGACGGTCCGTATGTCATCTGTTTGTCATCTGTGTGCCTTCCGGTTTTTTTTTGTACTGCAAAAAAACTGAAGGAGGGTAAATGCATAAATTTACCCAGGATCCATAGCTTCATCCTACATGAGGCGGTCACATGTTCAGTCCAGTGCCATTTTCTACTGCTTTTCACAGCGTAGAGCGCTCTGGTGATTTTCCTGTGCTTCTACACTTCATATCAGTCTTTTCTGTCATTATAATGGCAGAAAGACACATAATGTCCCACTCCCTGCATTTTGTAATTTTGCACCCTTTGGTGCCTTTCATGTGGCACTAAGGGGTGCTTAGCTTTGTATTTAGCCAAAAAAATGAAAAAAAAAAAATGACTTAGGGTTCCCCCTAGTTTTGTAGCCAGCTAGGGTAAAGCAGACGGCTGCAGCCTGCAGACCACAGCTTGCAGCCTCACCTTGGCTGGTAATCCAAAACTGAGGACACCCCACGCTGTTATTTTAAATTAAATAAATAATTAAAAAAAAAACACGTAGGGGTCCCCCCAAAATTGGATCACCAGCCAAGGTAAAGCAGACCGCTGGGGTCTGATATTCTCAGACTAGGGAGGTCCATGGTTATTGGACTCTCCCCAGCCTAAAAATATCAGGCCGCAGCCGCCCCAGAAGTGGCGCATCCATTAGATGCGCCAATCCTTGTGCTTCGCCCCAGCTCATCCCGCGCCCTGGTGCGGTGGCAAATGGGGTAATATATGGGATTAATACCAGATGTGTAATGTCACCTGGCATCAAGCCCTGGGGTTGGTGAGGTCAGGCGTCTATCAGATACCCGACATCACTAACCCAGTCAGTAATAAAAATAAATAGACGACAAACACATTTTTATTTGAAAAAACACTCCCCAAAACATTCCCTCTTTAACCAATTTATTAGAAAGAAAAACAAATCCAGGTCTGGTGTAATCCAAGGGGTTGCCATGACGATCCACACTGTCCCAGTCAATGAAGAGCAGGATGTTCCCCATTGGCTGGGAGAGCAATGCAGTGACCTGAGCTAACATCAATGGGTCAGCCCAGATCACTGCAGGGGATGACAAGTGCTGCTGTCAGCGAGGTACATTACCTGCGCTAATCTCCAGCACACTGACAGCACCTGTCACTGAGTTCAATGACCACCGCCTTCCCAGCCAAGTTTCGCGAGAGGCCCGTGACGTCACCGCTAGTCAGTCTCGGGTCGGAAGTGAGAGAAGGTGATGTGACAAGCGGCGGCCATGGAGGACAGTGACAGCGCTGAGGTCGGGATGGCGGGACTTCATCACCGCAGGTAAGCCGAGCGGGACCATGTGTGCAGAGTGTGTGTGCAGAGTGTGTGTGTGTGTGTATGTGTGTACATGCCGCGGGCAGGAGGGGGCGGAGCGAGCTGAGCGGGGAAGTGTGTGCTTCCTGCACGTAACTAGGATAAACATCGGGTTACTAACCAAAGCGCTTTGCTTGGATACCCGATGTTTATCTTGGTTACCAGCTTCTGGCAGGCTGCCAGCGATGGCTCCTGCACACTGTAGCTGTAAAAAGCCCTGCTTTTTGCTGCTAGAACCGTTCTCGAACGTATCTAGAACTATCGAGCTTTTAGCAAAAAGCTCGAGTTCTAGTTCGATCTAGAACAGCCCCCAAAATCACTCGAATCGCGAACTGGAGAACCGCGAACCGCAAACCACGCTCAACTCTAGAGTTGAGCGATGTTTGAGGTTCGAGGTTCGCCAATTTCATGTTTGAGTGATTTTTGGGGGTGCTCGAGATCGAACTCGAACGCGAGCTTTTTGCTAAAAGCTCGACAGTTCGAGTTATGTTCGAGATTGGTTCGATCACCAAAAAGCCAAGCTAGTTACTAGCTGGCTTTTCACTGTAATAGTGTGAGTCACTGTGATTCACGCTATTATCAAATTTCAGCGTATAGTGTGCGGGAAAGACGCGGTTTAGATCTGTGGTGAACTGCTGAGAGAATGCCGATCGCCATTTTTTTTTTTCCTAAGCGCGCGTGCAGTGGGGCGGGCCAGGATGTCAGCCAATCACATACACACACACAGCTAAGTTGATTTTTGCCAAACAAGCAAGTGCATGTGTCATAGGCTGTGAATGTCACATGTCCTTGCCTTATAAAATACGGCCATTTTCCCCGTCGCCGCCATTACCTCCTTTGTGCATGTGGGTGACAGTCACCGCTCATGCTGCTGCTGCCAATCCTGCTGTGTGCGCTATAGACATAGTGCAAGCTACACAGCGCTCTAGGGATTAGGGACTGATGGTTATTTCAGCCCTTTTAAGGGCTGATTTCCAAGGCGTTCATATCCATAGCTGCTAGGCAGGTCCGTGCAAACGCTGTGAACAGCTTTAGATAACAGCGTCTGTGTACCTCAGCTCAGGGAATTCCTTGCTGCATTTCATCATTAGAAGGGATAGAAAGTGAGGCTTTCTTTTCTGCCCTGGTACCCACAGAACCCGGGCACTGTATCCACCTGCCCACTTTTGCCACGCAATTTTATTTGCCTAAAGAGCTGACACTTTTTCTGCCATCCTAAAAGTGTCTGGAATAGTAACTTAGTTTTCCTTTCCTGTCCTGGTACCCACAGAACCCAGGCACTGTACCCACCTGCCCACTTTTGCCACACAATTTTATTTGCCCAAAGAGCTGACACTTTTTCTGCCATCCTAAAAGTGTCTTGAATACTAAGTTACTGTTCCTTTCCTGTCCACTAACCCACAGAACCCGGGCACTGTACCCACCTGCCCATTTTTGCCATGCAATTTTATTTGCCCAAAGAGCTGACACTTTTTCTGCCATCCTAAAAGTGTCTGGAATAGTAACTTAGTTTTCCTTTCCTGTCCTGGTACCCACAGAACCCTGGCACTGTACCCACCTGCCCACTTTTGCCACGCAATTTTATTTGCCCAAAGAGCTGACACTTTTGCTGCCATTCTAAAAGTGTCTGGAATACTAAGTTACTGTTCCTTTCCTGTCCACCGACCCACAGAACCCGGGCACTGTACCCACCTGCCCACTTTTGCCACGCAATTCTAATTGCAAACTGTGCTGCCACTGTTAGGGGCATGCAAAAATAGTCTGTGATAGTCAGTGTTGGTTGTTCAGCTGTCTATAAAGCTAGACCACCTCTGCATTGTACACACCTGTCCATTTTTGATACGCAATTCTAATTGCAAACTGTGCTGTCACTGTTAGGGGCATACAAAAATTGTCTGTGATAGTCAGTGTTGGTTCTTCAGCTGTCAATAAAGCTAGACCATCTCTGCAATCTCCACCAACTCAATTTTTGCATCCACATTTTAAGTGGCCAATCTTGTTGCTAACAAAATGAGTGGCAAAAGGACAGATGCTGGTGGAAATGGGAACAGGCGTGTTGGAAAAGGAAAAAAAGTTTGTGTCCGTGGGGAAGGTGGAAAAGCTGCATTAACATGTGCTGAAGATAGACCATCTTCCAGCAAAAGTAAGATGTCTACTACTTTCCGTGGACAATCCGATGTGCTCCCTTTTTTACGGACCCGAACAACTGTAACAAAGGTAGATGATGCACAAAAAAAAACATGCTTGAATGGATCTCAAGTGCTCCAACAAGTACCCTCTCCTCCACCTCAACTTCAACATCCAAACAACAACAGTCCTCTGAGTTGTCATCCCAATCACAATTGCTTTTTCCCAGCTCTCAAGTCTCCACCCACCCTGCAGAGTATGGTGTAACAGAGATGTCTGAGTCTGCAGAGCGGTTCAGTCACACTATAGCCTGGGAATCATAGGTCTACTCCCAAGCTACAGTGAGTACAGACCAGGAAATGGTCTGCAGTGATGCCCAGAAGCTTAGTGACTCAGATTCTGGCCCTGATGATCAAGTTTCTGAGCATAATGTACACCCTCATTCCCAAACTGTAACACCTGTTGGTGGAGACAATGAGGAACATACTGATGACGATGAGACGCAGATACCTGATTGGGATGACAACTTAAATATTCGGTCAGGGCAGGATGAGTTTAGGTCTGAGGGTGAGGAAAGTGCAAACAACGCTTGATGATGAAGTTCTAGATCCCACTTACTGTCAACCCACAGTCATGCACTCGAGGAGGTCACCATAGGCGGTGGAGGAGGATGCAACTGACGACGAAGTTACTTTGCACCTTCCTGGACAGAGTCAGAGTACTGCAAGCACGTCTACAACTGCATCCTCAGCCACAACTCTGCCTCTGAGCACAAGTCGGGGTGGCTCTGTAGGTCGCATGGCCTCTAAGCCTTGCCTAGCCTGGTCCTTTTATGACCTTGCAAAGGCTCTCTCAAATCAAGTGATCTGCAAAATTTGTCGGCAATCTATAAGTAGAGGCCAAAAACTCACCAGTTTGACAACTTCTTCAATAAATCGTCACATGAATAACAATCATAAGTCCCAGAGGGAAGCTCACCATGCTGCAATGCAGCCTAGCGGAGCGGGCTAAACACCGTCTGCCCCTTCAAGTTCCTCCGCGCGCTCTTCATCTTGTATGACTGTGGGGACAGCTGTCACACCTGTTTTTCCACGCAGACCTTCTACCACTTTAACCACAACAGGCAGTTTGCTTGGTAGGTCGTCAGTTGGTTTGGAGGTGGAAACAAGTGCTGGTGTAGAGCTCTCTCAGACATCGAGAGTGTGACGCCCTGGACACCCAGGGGTCACAGGTCACTACACACACCACATACACCCCAAACCATCAGTCAACCAAAAGACCTGACTGCCTCACTTAGAGTCAGACAGGCACACCAGGTGGGTGGAGTCAAGCGGAAAGACACGTTCACCAAGGAGTCTGCTGGCCTGAGGCAGGAAAACACAAGCAGATTAAGTTTGGAGAGAGGAGTGAGAGGAGTACAGTTCTGTGTGGGGCTTGGGTTGGAGCCTAGGACCCCAGATCAGTCAGGCAGGCAGACGGTAGTGGCCGCCTGCAGGAGACCGGGAATGCGACCAGCGGAACTGTAAGGGACCGGGACAGGGTAGTGGCCCACCAGAACTGAAGCGGGGAGCTAACTGGATACCGGAGCACCAGGCAGGGTACTCAGTCCCCGACTAAGCTATAAGCAACCACCATAGTCAAATCAACTGATTGTGGTCTGGACCTCAGGGGTTCATTCCCACCTAAGTCCCGATTGAAGGCAACAGCCCAACCCGTCCAGATAGTAGCCACCGCCAGAGGCCAGAGATCCAAGGGTCAACGTCTGCGGACAAATGGGCTCCTACGACACATACACGCCGGGGAGCGGGCTACCAGTGCCCAGGCACGGTAGCCAACATCACATAAAGGTGCAGGAGAAAGGCGGACACTACCAACCTATCTGGAGAAACTGCAGCCGGCTGCGGGCCCCGTTCGTCACCCTGTTTGGTTTACCAGTGTCTCTGTGTGGTTTAATCGTGAGTACACCAGTGCCATCAGGCACCGCACCGTGCTGCACTGCAACCCTGCCCCTGCACCCCGGCCTTCACCACCGGTAATCGTGACCAACATCACCTACCCACGGAGGGGTCAACACCTAGCTGTGCCCCTACACCACTCCCGGGATTCCCCGTAACTTTACCGTAGCGGTGGTGTCCACCATCACCACAACCCGTGGGTGGCGTCACGAACTTTCCAAAAAACAACAACCCCCTCACCCCTGCGTGCACCGCCACTACTCCCTTCCAGAGCAACGTGACCCTCGGGTCTGAAGGTGCTCGAGCCACCGACAAACGCGAGCCCGGACCCGAGCTGCTCGGCGGTTGCAGCCAAAGCTGCGGGGTGGTACAAGAGCACCAACTTTGGCTGAAGGCAACATCATGTCTCCACCTGAACTTTGCTCGCAGACCTGCAGTTTTCCAGGGATACCCTACTCACCACCATCTACACACAGCACACACAGCAGCCAGATCTCTGTCCCTCAGATGTGGACAAATAAAAGGCCATTTCCTCCGAGCCATGACAAAGATAAGAGGTTGACATGTAAGCTCTTGGCTGCCGAAATGCTGCCTTTCCGCCTGGTGGACACAGAGGATTTTCGAGACCTTATGTCCGTCGCAGTGCCCCAGTACGAGATGCCCAGTCGCCACTACTTCTCCAAGAAAGGTGTGCCTGCGCTACACCAGCATGTCGCACACAACATCACCGCTTTCTTGAGAAACTCTGTGTGTGACTGGGTGCATTTCACCCCCGATACTTAGACCAGTAAGCATGGACAGGGGCGCTACATGTCGCTGACTGGGCACTGGTTAACTATGGTGATAGATGGAGAAGGGTCTGCTGAACAAGTCTTGCCATCCCCAAGACTTGTGAGTCAATCCTCTGTAAGTCGAAGTTCCTACACTGCTTCTGGCTCCTCAAACTCGTCTGGTTCCTGCACCTCCGCCCCAAGCCTGGCTGGTCAGGCCACTCGCGTTGTAACTGCGCACAAGGAATCCCGCACACCTTCTTACTATGCTGGCATCAGAGCTCAACGGCATAGGTGGTCTTAACCTCGAAATGTCTTGGAAATAAGAGTCACACAGCGGAGGAGTTGTGGTCAGCTCTTGCAAGCGAGTTTCGTAAATGGTTGTCTCCACTCAACCTGCAGCCAGGAAAGGCTGTGTGCGAAAATGCTGCAAACCAGGGTGCGGCCCTTCGCCGGGGCAAGATGACACATATGGCTCACGTGTTGAACCTTGTTGTCCAGCAATTTTTAACCCAATATCCCAGCCTAGATGGGCTTCTGCACAGGGCACGGTCACTCTGTGCTCACTTCCGCCGTTCAACCGGCGCAGATGACCGACTTGCATCGCTCCAGAAGTCTTTCGGCCTGCCGGTTCATCGCCTGAAATGCGATGTGCCAACACGCTGGAATTCGACTCTCCACATGTTGCAGCAACTGTGGCAGCACCGCCGAGCACTGGTGCAATACGTTATGACGTATAGCCTGGGCCAACGAGATGCAGAGGTGGGACAGATCACGCTGCTGGAGTGGTCTCAGATCAAGGACCTATGCACCCTTCTGCACAGTTTCGACATGGCGACGAATATGTTTAGCACTGAGAATGCCATTATCAGCATGACAATTCCAGTCATTTACATGCTGGAGCACACACTAAACAGTATTCGGAGTCAGGGGGTTAGACAAGAGGAAGGGGAGGAAGTACAGGAGGATTCATATGCGCAAGGGATACCAACATGTACAAGGTCCAGATGTTCGTCATCACCAAGGCGGCAGGCATGGGACGGTGGGGGAGAGGGATTAACAAGAGCGCATGGTAGCAGCCAAAATGTTGAGGTAGGTGCAGGAGACCATGAAGAAATGGAGGACGAACTCTCGATGGACATGGAAGACTCAGCAGATTAGGGAGACCTTGGTCAAATTTCAGTTGAACGATGTTGGGGGGAGATATCAGAGGAAGAAAGCACGGTTATCACCTCTATGCCACAAACACAGCGAGGACTTGGTCCGCATGGATGCGCAAGACACATGAGCGCCTTCTTGCTGCACTACCTCCAACATGACCCTCGTATTGTCAAAATTAAAAGTGATGATGACTACTGGGTTGCCACACTATTAAATCCCCGGTACAAGGCAGAAGCTGTTACTCAATCTTAGCTCGGCTTTTCCACCAAACGCCAGTGGTGCATGGAGTGAATCTCCCATTTGTAACTTGCCAAGCATGGGACTGTCTCGTCATTATCAGTCAAACCATACCAGCAACACCATATCTGGTGCTGATAACAGCAATTTTATGGAATCGTTTCATAATTTTTTAAGACTATCCTATGCAAGGCCACAAGTGACAAGAAGTCTGACACATAGTCAATGGCTGGAGAGGATGATACAAGAGTATCTCCAAATGAACATCAATGCCATGACTTTGCAACTGGAGCCTTGTTCATTTTGGGCTTCAAATCTTGAAAAATGGTCTGAGCTCGCCACTTACGCCTTGGAGATCTTGTCGTGTCCCGCAGCCAGCATTGTCTCTGAACGTGTCTTCAGTGCTGCTGGGTGTGTGCTGACAGATAAGCGCACGCGTCTGTCCAGTGACAATGTGGCCAGACTAACGTTCATCAAGATGAACAAGTCATGGATCCGCAAGGACTTTACTACCCCTGTGTCATCCTGGGGAGAGTAATGGCTGGCGTATTTTTGAATGTGCTTGATGCAAATAACCCTGTCCAGTTTGCAACTGGGGCACAAGTGCTGCCACTGAAGTGGTGTCTGTGGGGCCCAATTTTCGGAAAAAAGGGAGACTCTGCTTGGAGTCCCTTTGCGGTGTTTTTAAGAATGAGCCAAGATGAACAAGTGATGGTTCAGCAAAGACTTTGTTACCTACTCTGGTGTCATCCTGGGGACAGTTAAGGCTGGCGTATTTTTGAATGTGCTTGATGCAAATCTACCTGTGAAGTTTGCAACTGGGGCACAAGTGCTGCCACTCAAGTGGTGTCTGTGGGGCCCAATTTTTGGAAAAAAGGGAGACTCCGCTTGGAATCCGCTTGCTGTGTTTTACATGATTTTAGAAGGGCATGCCTTGCCTATATCTGTGCCTCCTCCTTTATTCCTCGTCCAGCTATTTTGTTTTCGCAGGAGTATTTGTCCTTGTCACTTTGCTATGTGTTTGTGTTGTCTTGGGAGTTGTTTGTTACCTTTTGGACAGCTTTGTAGGTGTTTTCTATGTGTTTTTATGTGTTTGTGATTGCCTCCCATTGCTTTCTATGGGGTTCGAGAGGTTCGTCGAACGGCTCGCCGAATCGAACTCGAACGCGGCCTCCGTTCGACGAACCGAAATCGAGCCTCTAGCGGGTGTCTCATCTCTAGTTATAATCTTTCTCTGTACTACAGTCATTGCTTTTCTCTAGTGATGGGCGATCCCCCCCCCGATGTGGTCGGGATTGGGGAGACTCACCCAATTGTTTTGTAAAGATCGGGATCGAGACAACATATATATATATATATATATACATATATATATATAATATATATATTTATATAATGTATATATATATATATATAATATACACAAAGCGGATTCCTATGGGCTGACATTCCCGTAATACTGGGAAGCCCAATAATTTTTCTTTTTACTATTTAAAAAAATAATTTGAAAAAAAAAGCATGGGCTCCCGCAGAATTTTGATCGCCAGTCAAGTAAAGCCAGGCAGCTGGGGGTTGGGATTCTTGGCAGCTCGCAGCCGCCCTTGGAAATGGCACATTGTTCGTAGAGCCATTTCCAGGCGCTTTACCTGCTCATTCAGTGGCCCTGATGGCGGTGGCACACTAGGTAATAAAGGGGTTAATACCAGCTTTGTATTCTCAGATAGTACTAAGCCTGAAATTCATGGTGTTACACCAAATTAGACATGACCACCATGAATTTCTAGTAAACAGTATAAAAAAACACAACACAGATATTTTTTTTTTTATTAGAAATAAAACAAGAAAACATTTAGAGACTCCTTCTTTATTATAAAATAATCCTTAGTCCAACATTATCCACAGGGACAGCAATGTCAACTCTGCTTCATCACTCTGTAAAGACACAGTCTATACACAATGAGAAGCAGAGAGTATTGTCAACTCTTCTACATCACTCTTTACAGAGCAAGAAGCAGCCTGACAGTGAGGGTATGATTGCACTAGCATGTCGCATTGCATCACCGCGCCCCTGACGCTCTCTGGACAGATGGAAACACATGCAGATGAACAACTCCTTTGGGGTGATTGTGCGCTGTGATGCGATGCGACACTTGCACAGTGACAATGAAAGTTCAGTTACCAGAACCTTTGATGACATCATAGTCATGTGACCTGCCTGTAGCCAATGAGGTAATTCAACATTCACTAGCAAGGAGAAAGGACGGGACTCAGCACCAATTCCAGGATAGGAAAAATAAAAATCCAACGAAAAATATATAAAAGTGTAGAAACTTTATTCAACGATTAAAAATCCAAGAAAAACATCATCGGTTCCATGAAAAAATCATGGCCATGATTTTTTCATGGAACCGATGATGTTTTTCTTGGATTTTTAATCGTTGAGTAAAGTTTCTACACTTTTATATATTTTTCGTTGGATTTATAATTTTCCTATCCTGGAATTGGTGCTGAGTCCCGTCCTTTCTTTTTGCTATTGCCTTTACGGACCTGCCTATCCGGTGGACATCCTGCATCCCATCTGAACTGAGCGGATACATATACGGGTGAGCTGAATTTTTCTTTCTTAATTCAACATTCACACCTGACTGGTCAAATGGCTTTGTTGTCACGGAAGTTCCATTTAGTCACAGGTGATTACCAGGGGGCAGAGCAATATGATCGGATGGACGCGGAAGCAAAAGCGGACGGGAGACAGGGTCTGCAGGACGTGTCGCAACACCTGTAAGTATGATCATAATGTTTTTTAATAATGTGGGTTTTTTTACAGCCCCTGGACTCGAACTGGACCTAATCTATAACACGAGCTTCCCAGGAAAGTTCATGATCGGGATCGTGTACACAATCAATATGTAATCGGTAGGATCCCCGATCTTTACAGATCGGGATTGCCCATCACTACTGTTCTCTAATTATGATCATCATGTTTTGGGCAAAATAAAGGTTTTATGTTGATAAACTTTAAATCTTTTGTAAAATACTGTTACAGTGGCATGGTGTTTCAATTACAAAAAACACCTTCAAATGCGGATCAATGTAGATTTCATTATTTCTGAAAAAAACAAGTGATCATACATTGTTTAATTTTGATTTCATGTGTACAGTTATTAGCAAGAAATGAAATGGAATTATTTTGTAATAAGAATTTCCCCTTAGTGGACACCCCATATTGTTCCCATGGTCTCTATCATAAACCAATGCCAAAGCCTATCAGTGTGTAATAAAGCTCATAATATTATAATAAATCAAACCTGTAACTCCATCTAAGAAGGAAAGTAGTTGTGGTATCATTTACTATTAGATAACAATAAGCCATATCATTCTACAATGTAAGTTTCTAAATATATCCAAATGGTTTGCAATTATATTTAAAAAATGTGATAAACATAGTAATTAAATATCATGTATTTAATTCTGCCCTTTAGGCATGCAATCTCCTAATGTGAAAAAGAATATTTCAACAGCACAAATTCAAAGTTTTAAACATTGCCATTTCCATTTTCTGTGTTAGCCTATAATGAGAGGAAGGAACAATAAAGTATAACATTTGCACGTTGCATAAAATATAGGAAGGTCTGGAATGGTATTACCACTATAATGTCACATCTATACCCATGGATAAAGCAGCTCCATATTTTAAGGGCACCCGCACTTTCAAGTAACTTTTCAGAATAAGCTGTCCTATGTCTATACATAAGGAATAACACTATATCTGGCCATGATATAACTTGTATCCATTTTTTTCTCTAGTTATTCCCTCTGCAGGATCTTTTACATTTTAAAAATTTCAAAAAAGAAAATGGGCCAATGCACGTTTGGGCACCTTTGAAGATTTATGTGCTCTTAGACCAAGGTTTCAGATTTTAATTAGTCTTTTAGGGTAATGGCTTGTTCACTATCATTGTTAGGAAAAGCCAGGTTGTAACACCCATACCGACGCCCCCGCACTGGCTTGTCTCCTTTCACTAGAGAGGATACCAGCACTCTCACATTCCTGGGTGCTTCATCCCCGATCCATGTTGCTATCTCCCTGGCCTCCTGGGAATGCCCATAGGGTCTGGGCATGGACATGCCCCTTTTCTTAAAGGGTTAATACACCCTGACCTGGAAGTTCCTCTGAGCTTGGCTGAGAGGCATGAGGTATTTAAGGCACCTTCCCCTTAAGGTAGGTGCCTGGACAACAAGTTCTATATGTTGCTAGTTCTCAGGTCCATTATGCTGCTGCTTTTTTTGTGCTGTATGCTGTTACTGATTCATATCTGTGTTTCAGCGCATTACAAGTCTACTATTCATGCAGACTGCCTACTACGATATCCGCTGCTGCAAGTATACACGCTGCCCGTCTAGTATGATATCTGCTGCCAGTGCTACAAGCATCTATGTTGCGTTACCATCCGCCCTGGAAGAGAGCACAATTCCGCAGTGGTGGCTCTCCTCATAGCCGAATACCACAGGTGGCGTCACGAGACAATTACTCTCAACATCTTCCCTACCATCAACCCCCTTCCTTCATCCTTTCCTTTCGTGGACACCTCGGGGTCACAAAGCCAGACCAGGCTGCAGTGACATCTCCAAAAACCCCTTCATCACTGGCCCAGTGACGAGTAAAGAAACCCCAGCCCCCTGGGGTGCTTTAGATATAGTCATTCAAGTATGTAGCCAAAGAACTAAGATAAAGTTTGATATGTGAAACATCCATAAACTTGTCAGACAGAATGGAGATGCCTATGATCATCCTTTAAAGACAAATGCAGCTTTAGAATTAAGCTATAGGTGTTGTTCATGCTGTCATGTTCCTTTATTTTGCAATCCACTGGAATCTAGGGTAGGAGACTAGTTACTGTAAACTCTCTGATATACAAACATATAGCGATTCCTACTGTTAATGTGTGTCTCCCAGAGCTATGGGGTACTCGGTCCTAGGCCATTTATGTATGGGGATGCTGTGTCACAGGTGTGCTATGGCCATTGCCCTGTTCTGTGACCCTGGGGATGCTTTTAAAAAGGGTTTGTATACAGGGGAGATGAAAGAGTCTATATCGTGACGCCACTTGCGGTTTGCAGCTAAGTACTTGGAGCCGCCGCTGCACAGTTTATATCCACTGGGGCTGGTGGTGATGGCAGCTGGGATGTTGGGCCCTCTGCAAGTAGGGCTGAGCCCCAGGGTGTAGATGATGGGGTGCGGCATGGGAAGAACGGAGACCACATGATGGGAATGCAGAGTAACTCTGGTTTTTACTCACAGCAGATGGTGCTGATGGACGGCTGTTTCAGACCTATGGTCCCTGTAGTCCCAGTGCCGTTGTGGTACCCTGATGGCTTCTTTCCCCTGCACCTCTTATTTTGTGGAACCCCATAGTTTGGAGTGTCTGGGAGTCCCCTACTATCAGTTGTCAGGCTCTCGTGCGTACGGCGGACAGTGTGAACTCTGTAGGGCCGATATTCGGTTCCGGTCCCTGGCTCAATCGTTACTGCTGGTGCCCCCAGATTCTTGGGTCAGTGAGGTCCGTGAAGGTCCCCTCACTATGCAAGTATTTGCTAGGCAGTTTAAAATGTTCGCCTAACCTAGGGCCCTGTGCCCCATCGGGGCCTTGGTTCCCGGGGTACCATGTCATATCCTCACTGGCAACCACACTCCTGTACCAGTCAGATCACTGTGACATGGCCCCGTCTTGAAACACATCTGTCTCCTTCACTCTACTCACTCTCACTGCCTACTGTCTCTTCTTCTCCGCCCAGGTTGTTGGCTAGTGGACTGGATCGGCTCCAACCCTAGGTGGCCATCCATTGGGTCCCCAACTAGTCAGTCATCCCTTTCTGGGTGAGGGAACTGGGGATGTTATGTGTGTTGATTGGTACCGGCATTGAGCTTCCAGGTCCCTGGGGGTACGCCCTGCATCCGTGACCGGATGCAGTACCTAGTAGTGCCCTGAACGGTTCAGGGGTGCTGCATATGCATTATTTAGCACACAGATGATAGCAACAGGAACATGTTGGCTATTACATAGCAGTACTGAGCTGTTGGATATGAATCAGCCCTTGAGTGTTGTTAGATTCATGTTAGAAAGTTTACTTTGATCTTTTTATGTTTCCCTCTGCCTGTTTCCTCTCCTTTCTTTTCACTCCTCCTCTGCCTTTTGCCTTTCCTTCCCCTTTCCCTTGATAGGCTGTGTCATATAACATCCCTGTAAGCCTGCAGCCTGCCTTGTCTGAACAAGACAGATGTGATATCTTTTTCAGAAGGGATGACAAGTTCTGTAGGTAGGTAGGCAAGAAGGAAGTGACTGATAAGTATGGAAGGAAGCTGGTTACTCTGAGATATACTAAAAATTCATTCAAGGATTGATGAAAGTACTGTTCAATTTTATATACTACCTGTCGCATTGTGCGTGTACTTCTATGTAAGGGAAGAATGTTAAATACTTCAAGAAGGTGAACAGATACAGCTTTTCATGTTTGTTTGGAAAAGCTTTTGTATAAGTTGTATTTTATTCATTAAAACTCCTGCTTGTTCTATACTTTGGAGTCCAGACGGATGTCCTGATTAATGAATGACAGCGATCTGATCTCTGCATGCCCAATCATATAGGGAAGGTTGAATATTTTCCAACCATTTTCAAGGTTCCTTCTCCTCCTTCTACTTTTTAATATTCTACTTTCAGATCAAACACCATAAACAATATATAAGTCCTTCAAAAAACAAATAATTTAATAAACAATATCATCATGGAAGCAAAAGCATCTGTATCACATTTTAAGTTATCGTAATTACCTGTAGAATAAGACTTCATTTAGGATATATTGTAGCTTTGTTTATCAGTCCATACTTATTCTATTTGTGAAGGTAGGATTGCGCTGCAGTTCTGCTTTACCTAACTTTCAGCACCCTAGGGATCTGTAGCCCTGTATAGAGCCACGTACAGAATTTTTGTGATTGTCAGATTTTTTTTTAAACTGATTGATAAATTTATTGTATTGAATCATGTAACTGTTTGTTTATAGTAAGAACAAAAGTAAACCCAAAAAAGTCTGTTTCTGGTCTGAACTGATCTATACAACAATCCTATTTATCCCGTATAATGAACACTGTAAAAAAATGCATAAAAAATATTTTAAGAGATAGAATTTTTCATCATACTGACATACAAAAAATGGAATTAAAGGTGAACAAATAGTTACATGAAAGAAAAGATCTTATCACTGAAAACATTTTGTTAAACAAAAAACAAGTTATAATTAGTGGTGGGCGGACTTGCAGATACTCGGGATTGGCCGATCCAACCGGGAATAAAAAAAACCCTGGTTTGGGCCAGGAATTGATCCAGGATATCAGGCTAGATGCCGGTCACGATATAAGCCTATGGGGACCAGAATCTGGCTCTTTAAAATGGTTGTAGAAGGTATGGTAGGATTGGAGAAAGCGTGTTATGCTTACCAAGTCTCCTGTGCGACTGTAACACTACTTCCGGGGCCGCTCATTATCTCTCATGCATATGCACTGCTTCCCTATCCTACCATGCCCGCCCGCCATGTCTGAATGATTTCCATCATAGAAGCTGTGTGCGTCTCTATTTGGTGTAAAAATAAATAAACAAATAAATAAGTGGCGTATGGAGAATATAGAGATAAAAAAAAATCATTGCTTGTAAAAAATTATTTTAGCGTGCAACAGAAGCATACCATAAATTAAATTGCAAATGTGTTCATACTGACTCATATAACAAAGCTGTCCTATTACTTTTACCTTTCACTGAGCAGTGTAAAAAATATCATTAAAAAAATTCATGAATTTCTGTTTTTTGTTTACCTCAGTAAAATAAAGTTCTAAAAATAAATGTTATGTAGTCTAAAATGATACCACTAAAAACATTGCTCATCTCACTAAAAAGAAGCCCCCATACATCTCTTTCAGTGGAAACAAAATAGTTATAGCTCTCAGAATACTGAGATGCAAAAATAAATATATTTTTAAATGAAAGGGTTTATAGAGTACACAAATAGCTTTTTATTTGTTCATTCTGTCTCCTAAAAATCAGAATAAAGTGATTTAAAAATGTTATTTAGCCTATGACATCAATAAAAACTGCAACTATTCCTGCAATAAAACAGCCCCTTCTCAGATCTGTTGTCTTTCAATGGAAACATACAGGATCTCCATGGTACTAGTAGTGCAAAGGTGTCACATGCTGTTTGCTATAAACTTGCTGTAGATGCTGTTCAGACTACAGACTCTGACACTCTACACTATGCTTTCTCTGGTGCTCCTGAGTTGCACAGGCAGGTTCGGGCATCGACCAGCTGTGTGCTCATTAGGGACTGGACTTGCAGGATTTAAGGTTTGCTAGCCTACTGGTTACCTTTTGGATCACATGTTGTGGGAGTCCTATCACAGGTACTCCTTATCTTTTACATGGAGGAATCTCTCTTCCCATGATGACTATAGCTTTTGCTAACCCGGTCCCTGTGCTGTTATGTTACAGTTCCTGGTTATTTTTTGTGTGCTGCTTAGTGTGATGTGGAATCCCTCTTGTTGTTTGGTTATTTCCTCCCTGCTGTTTATTTCCTCCTTAGCAGGCAATGTCTTATATCGCCGTGTGTGCTACTTGTGTGATTGTTTTGTTTCCCCCATTTGTCCATATCTGTGTGTTCAAACACTCTTGTCATGGCCCTTGCCTGGAGTTAGGAAAAGGGGTTATTAGTGCAAGGCAAACCAGGAGCAAGACAAGTAAGGCAGCCAAGACATATTCACCATCAGAGGTATCTATGGGATAAGGAACAGCTACAGCCCACTAAGCCTGAAAGCCAGATTAGGAGCCCTGGTCCCCTATTATTCCCTCATACCTGGTGACAAAAGGTGATGGAAAAGCAACGGGGCTCCTACAAATTCCACGCCCCCAAAGCCAAACATTCTTTCTTCTTAGCCCACCAGCGGGCCCAGCCCACAGTTGACGTTGACACGTATTTCACTTCTGCTGTTGGGAGAATGGGTGTAAAGGTGTTCTCCAGGTGGAATTTTGATGATTGGATAGTTACCGTTTATGAAATTGGTGAGCATCTGACACTTGACACACTTACTGATCAACTGAAAACTGTTCCAGAAATAGCCAGAAGTAAATGAAACGTGTGTAACACAGCGCCCCTTATATTGCATGGCAATCACTGATGAGGAATGCACTTTATCTCCTAGTGAATGTGCGGCAATACTTACAAGTGACCACCAAGCCATGTATGAGGCTGCTGTTTTTCGCCTGTCATCACTTAGTTTGGTACGAGCAGCTTTATGTTTTATTTTATTTAACTCTCTTATATAGCACCATTAAAGCCACAGCGCTTCACAGACATCATCTTCACTGTCCCCATTGGGGCTCAAAATCTAAATTCCCTCTCAGTATTTCTTTGCAGTTTTATACTGTATTAAGATGGGTCATAATTATTAAGTCCTGGAAAAGCTGTTTAACAATGCATTTATTAATATTATTATTAATATTTATTTATAGAGCACCATTAATTCCATGGTGCTGTACATGAGAAGGGGGTTACATACAGAATACATATCCAAGTTACAATAAACAGACTGGTACAGAGGGAAGAGGACCCTTCCCTTGTGGGCTTACATTCTATAGAATATTGGGGAGGATAGAGTAGGTGGGGTGTTGTTTGGGCAGCAGCTCCACACGGTGGTGAGGCGGCAGCTCCGCGCGGTGGTGAGGCGGCAGCTCGGCGCAGTGGTGAGGCGGCAGTGGTGTATGGGTGAATTTCTCCAAAGGTCCTATTGCTTTCTATAAGCATACATTTGTGGCATTATAAACTTATGTCCCCATATACATTAGACTAATGCTGGCTGAAAGGTTCCAACAATCTAATGTGTATGGGGGCCACAGACTTGGGGTAGATAAGGATCCGACTTGTCTGAATTTGAATTGCCTATCCTATATTTCTCTAAGAGGTAAGCCGCCATAGATGTCTTTCAAAGAGAACACAAGTGTTTGTCAGAAGGAGCGCTCCTTTGTATGGTAGAGTTGGCGAAATAGTGTAAAACCGAAGGATCATCCCTGCCATCGTTTGGCTGTCAGGAATAGTATCTAAAATGTAATAGAGGGCTTTATTCTCACTATTCGTCAGCCCCTATCCAGCAGATGCGTTAATATGTTAAAAGGAATGTAAAGATCCTACTGGAAAATCTTGTATGTCGCTGTCAATCAATGTATGTTTTTTACATAAAGGTAATCTCAAGTGATACCAGGAGTAAGAGAAATAAATACTAAAGCATATGTAATATACTAAAACAGATAAGTGTTCTATGTGAAGGTTGGTATTATCAAATAGAGAAGTAATCAGAATTTTCATGGCAAAAGATGTGTCTGTTCTACTTTAACGGTATATAGCAAATGCTATTGATACATTAGCCTTCGTCAAGCTCTGCGTCTTGGACTTGGTATACAAGCATTTTCACATTATTAATGCTGGAATATTTCTGGAATACGGCCAAAGCAACTGCAAGATCAGTTCAGTGCAGATTAAAATGGATTAAGTGTAGGGAAAAGTCTACTGCATAATATAGTTTTGAGGAATATATTACATTAAAGCATCCATTAAGTTAAGCATTAGCCTCTCTGAATTATTTATTCCTGATAAAATTCAATCTATTTGAAAATCTTAAGCTTCATTATTTACTTTTTAACTCTAAATTTGATAGTTGCTGTATAAGTTATTATATCAGTAAAGCACAATATTCATTTATAGAGGACTGAAACTAAAGCTTCCACTTTTAGGTCAAACATAATCATATTTGCTGAGGAATATCCTTGATTGGCGTCTGTTTTCTTCTTGGCTGACACAACAGCAAGTACGAATTGCTTTATCTTGGGCAACAGCTAAAAATGTATTTCCATATTTGAAGCATTTCGGAAATTAAATTACTCATTATTAAATAGTGTGCATTATTGTTGTTAGGTGATATAAACTTTAACGAGTTGTCCACTACTTGGACACATATCAATCACTATATTTCATGCATGTAAAATACTAACAGCTATTCTCAATACAGGAGCCATTCCAGCAATGTCGGCACCTAGTCTCCCAGTTGAACCCTGTGGTCATATATGGAATCAACGCGACACCTCTCTAGGTAGGCATATGAACAGCCACCATGGAGGGGACATTCACCAGGTTCATTTTAGAGTTTTGGAGGTAGTCAGGAGTAATCCTAGAGGAGGTGACCATGATAGGGCCCTCCTCAGAAAGGAATGCGAATGGATCTTTAGAATGGAATCCGTACATCCTGGTGGTCTGAATGAACAGATATCGTATGCCTGTTTCCTCTGAAGCCTGTGGTTACCGTGTTGGGGTTCCACAACTGCTGGTTTGTATCCCGCCATAGGGAGGTAAACATATTTATGTATCAGACTAAAAATTAATTAGTCATAGACTGTAGGAAAGTACCCGGGGTGACTGGTGTGGCCCCTGTGCCCCCCTTTTGTCCATTTGCCTCTCTCCCCCTCCTCCTCCCCCTTCTCTCCCCTCCGCCTAAACTAAATTCCCCCTCATCTATGGGGTATTTGATTATCTAGGTGGTTTTTGCCACTAGTGGCATATATGACTAGGGGAATATTTCTCATACTAAATAAATCTCCTCCCTTTGGTTGGGTGGCTATTTTTGTTATTGTTTTTTATTAGTGCTTGCAATATGTGGTGGAATGCAGGCCAGTATGGAGTATAGACAAACAGCCAGCAGCACATACTATCTAGCATCTCCACTTCCGGTTTCCCGAGTGTCACATGAGTGGGACATGTGATATGCGGTGGAACACAAACCAGTGTGGAGTATGGACAAACAGCTAGCAGCACATGCTGTTTAGCTTTTCCACTTCCGGTTTCCAGGATATCACATGAGTGGGTCATGTGATATGTGGTGGAACACAAACCAGTGTGGAGTATGGACAAACAGCTAGCAGCACATACTGTTTAGTTCTTCCACTTCCGGTTTCCCGAGTATCACATGAGTGGGTCATGTGATATGTGGTGGAACACAAACCAGTGTGGAGTATGGACAAACAGCTAGCAGCACATACTGTTTAGTTCTTCCACTTCCGGTTTCCTGAGTATCACATGAGGAAACTAGTATGGAGTATAGACAAACTATCAGTAGCACATACTATCTAGCACCTCCACTTCCGGTCTCTCGTATGTCACATGAGCGGGTTATGGAATGCTGTATAGACAGAGACATGCGAGGTTATATATTGCACCTAAGTCTGCATGATGTGAGTAGCGCTTTATACTAAAGTTTAAGGAGCCACTTTATTATTTATTATCTATACTCGGAGATGGGTGTTATGTCTGTGGGAGGGGTGGAGCTATAAGGAGAGAGGCTAAGGGGGGAGGGTGTAAGACTGGTCACATCCTGTCTAGTATACTATTTAAGGAGACTCCATTACATCAGGTCCCCTCCTCCTCATCATGACATTATGGCATCCTGTTGTCGCATGATTTAGTATCAAGCCTCCTGATGAACCGCTGATGGAGAAACGCGTTGAGGCAAATTTGAGGCATCACTGAGACGCACATGTGACCTCAATACGATAAGTGATATTGACTACCTCTTTTTTGTTTGGCTACTATCAACTCCACTGCATCTTATGTATTGGCACACTATTTAATAAGCATTTGCACTTTAAAGGACAGCTGTACCTCAGTATATGAATTGTGAATGGGATTATGTGCATTAGATTGTAGTAGCATGTTGGCTTTTTAATCATATGCACTTTGCACTTCTATCCATTGATTGCTAATTTTTGCTTGTGCTTATCAACACAGAGAATAGAGGTTAACAACTAGGCTGCTTTTTACTTTGCTGCACTTCTATGCATTAGCACCTTATGTGATGGACATTTACATCTTAGAGGACAGCTGTACCTGACCGTGTGCACTGTGAATGGGGTCATGTGCATTTAACTATAGTAGCACTCTAGTTCCTGAATCATATGCACTTTGCACTTTTTTCCATTTATTGCCAATATTGTGGTAGCTCTCTTGTCTATATCTATCAATATTAAAGATAGGGGGTAGCAACCAGAGGTAGTCCTGTTGGGGTATCAGACACTTTATCTATATGGTCTGACCCCTTGTTGGTTTGGACAACGTTACAAGGTCCCAATTGTGTTCTACTGTGGACTCGCTCCTATCCAACAATCAATATCAGCATAAGTTGAGGGGTATTTGAGTGTCTTTTTATCCTGTCCACTACATTAAGCATACCCTACCTATCTGTCCTTTAATATCATAACTGTTGGAAGGGCCGTATAGGGCTTCCTTAGGGACAGCCGCCGTTGAGTGGGGGCGCCATACTCGTATCAGGCCTAGGGTGCCGACCTCCGCGGTAGGTAGAGGACAGGAGGGAGGGGAAATTTTTAGGGTGAACACTATACCCTCCTCCCTTTTACTTCTATTTTTGTATATATATTTTTGTGATTTACATTGGGTGATTTTTTAACGTAAATTTAATAAAGGCTGATTTTTAAAGGGTATATTTTTGGTTATGTAACACGTCCCTTTGTCAATAATATTTTGAACCCTGTGGTCAAGCAGCGTTTGCTCCACTCTTGCTTCCTTTGGATGAAACAGAAGGTTTTTTTTTACTCTCTATGGATGTCAGTCACATTTGAAGGAACTGAGTGTGAAGTGGCTTCTGATTGGATACAAGGCTTGTATGACATAATAATGTCACACGATCCCCGGGAGACAAGGTGCTCACATCTCTAGAATTGTGCCCGCATAAGAGGTGAGTACAGGTTTCTATTATTTTACATGGGGAAACATACTGATTGAGAAGGGGATGTCTGTGTAGTGGAAAAGACAATTAAGGGTTTCCTTCATATGTCCCTTTGGTTTCTTGTATGCACAAAAAAATAGACATTTTTTCTTTCCTGTGCTGAATCTGATTTTCAGTTGAGGATATTCGTGAATCTGATGAAATTTGAATTCACCAACTTTGCCAAATTTTACCTCAAAAGCTTGTTTTGCACCAAATAAGTTTGAACAAATTTCCATACAGGAAAGCTTGCAATTGATCATAAAATACATGTGTGGGAGAGAGGATCTTACTGCTGACTATAAGAGCTTACACTTTACAGACAAGAGAGAGGACTCTGCTGTCCATAAGAGCTTACACTCTCCAGAAGAGAGAGGATTCTTCTGACCATAAGAGCTTACACTCTACAGAAGGAAGAGACTTTCCAAGTCATTCTAGAGATGGAAATTGACTTTAATGTCCAAACTATGCTCAAATAGAGACTTTTGATCTGTGCTGGCCCAGGTACTGACCACCACTGTGCAAAGTATGCTAATCTGTAAGATGTCCTAGCTGCAGAGCAATATACAGAAGTTGGGGCTCTATTGCATTGATCAATTCAGTAGCTAAATTTCTCTTGATTCATATGTTCATGGCAGTAATGCAGATTCCATTTTTCACATATTCACTCTTGCATATAGCTATTGGATTTTTCAAGTCAGTATTCACACAGCAGTTTCTGCTATTTCATGTATTCCCCTTACATAGTCACTGGTGTGCATACCTTATCTCCCCATAGTGATGTTTTTTTAGGTTTTTGCACCCAGTTCGGACTTAGAATGGTGTTCCAAATGTTATTCCTATTTGTTAGTATTTTTTCGTTTGTGAACCCTCCCCAACCACACCTATTGCCAATCCATATCATACGCATAAATAGCCTGGGTCTCAGCTTCCCATACACGGTAGGTTTTTTAACTGCATGAGAGGACACAAACAAGCTAGGGACCCCAACGTAGAGAAATACTTTGGCGTAGTGTTGGGGCTCTATTGCATTGATCAATTCAGTAGCTAAATTTCTCTTGATTCATATGTTCATGGCAGTAATGCAGATTCCATTTTTCACATATTCACTCTTGCATATAGCTATTGGATTTTTCAAGTCAGTATTCACACAGCAGTTTCTGCTATTTCATGTATTCCCCTTACATAGTCACTGGTGTGCATACCTTATCTCTCCATAGTGATGTTTTTTTAGGTTTTTGCACCCAGTTCGGACTTAGAATGGTGTTCCAAACGTTATTCCTATTTGTTAGTATTTTTTCGTTTGTGAACCCTCCCCAACCACACCTATTGCCATTCCATATCATACGCATAAAAATACTGCGTCTCAGCTTCCCATACACAGTAGGTTTTTTAACTGCATGAGAGGACACACACAAGCTAGGGACCCCAATGTAGAGAAATACTTTGGCGTAGTGTTGGGGCTCTATTGCATTGATCAATTCAGTAGCTAAATTTCTCTTGATTCATATGTTCATGGCAGTAATGCAGATTCCATTTTTCACATATTCACTCTTGCATATAGCTATTGGATTTTTCAAGTCCGTATTCACACAGCAGTTTCTGCTATTTCATGTATTCCCCTTACATAGTCACTGGTGTGCATACCTTATCTCCCCATAGTGATGTTTTTTTTAGGTTTTTGCACCCAGTTCGGACTTAGAATGGTGTTCCAAACGTTATTCCTATTTGTCAATATACAGAAGCCAGTGCAACAATGCAACATGACATTTACCTGCTCTCTGATGTTTCATCAGTGTGGAAAATACTGCCGAGCAAGTTTTTGTGTGCCGCCCCTGCAGAGGATTGAATGGCTCAGATCCGGGTTGATTACTTGTGGCTCAAGGGTGTCCGGACCCGGGGGCCTGGGGCCACTCTAAATGTAAAAAGGGGGAAGTTATTTAAAGGGGAGTTGTAGTTCGTGACGTGAAGGAAGGGATACCGCCGCTGCCGATGGGAGTATCCGGGGTCATGGAGTAGGGCAGCAAGGTGTCGTTACCCTCCACAGGTAGGGGGGAAGGCCCTGGGACTCGTGGGATACTGTGGGATGCAGGGGTCACTCAGGTACTCACTCAGTCATTAAGCAGACGCTGACAACTGGGTAAACCAAGTCTCTGACTGCCGTTGTCTCTCAAAGGGGAGCTCGTCTGGGTCCCATCCCCTACAGTGTTGCCTGGATATCCGTGACCCGCCTCCGGGCATAAAGTTTAACTTCAATGTACTGGCCCAGTAGTCTGAAACTTGCCAGGCCTTGCTCCCCACTGTGACTAAGTGTGGGAGCCTGCTCTCAGGGCTCACGCTTGGGATTTTCTTGGGCTGTTTCATTGGAAGGCCCTATCTCCCTCGTTGTGCTAGTGCCCCGATTCTGGAGCGGGTGGGAACAGATCATAAAGGCTCCGTTCTCCTCAGGTAATTGCCGGGTTGCCTGAAGCTTCTCCCCAAATTAGGGTCCGTGTACTCCACTGTGCCTTCGGTCCCGGACTGGTGACAGTGCCAGGCTGCTGACTGTCCTCCTTGACAGGTCCCCAGGCACCTAGTCGCAATCCCCTGTGACCGGGGGTCTGACTCCTCTAGGTCCAGACTACTGTCTGCAACCTAGACAGCTTCTCCTGGGAGCCACCACTCCTAACCTCCTCTGAGCTCCTCACAGCTCGAGGGCTACTTCACTTCACTCCTCTCACTGACTAACTAACTACACTCCTCACCTCCCCTCCCTGACCCCCCCAAGTGGGCAACTCTATTCCGCTCAAGCCATCCACTGTTGTGCCTTGTGGGTGTGGTGCAGAGTGTATCTAGGATTTGATTTGCTGTTGGAGGCAACACTGATAGATAGGAACCCAGAACCATGAAGGACTTGGAATACTGCATGGAAGAACAGTTTGTGCAGTACCCTGTGACGATCTGATAGTCCAGGGAAATCACATTTGCTTGCAAACCGTGAATCAAATTTTATAATGTTTCAATTCATGTGAAAACACAAGTTTCAGGAAATTCGACTCAATCTCAATCCTTCTTGAATCAATCTGATCATCTATAGTCATCTGTAGTTGGTTCATCTTTACTGAGATATATGTGTCAACAGTTTTTAATCTTTTAAAAAATGATAGAGAATTACCAAGCATCTTCTAGCATTACTAAGTGGAAACGACCAGCACAAGAATGCAACTCGGATGGCATAACTTTTTTTTGGGGACCAATTCACTTAAATGGACAACATTAATCTTCAAAATCGGACATGTAACTGAAGCCTGAGTTTCCTGCAGTCTATAGTTTGCCTGCTATACATCTTATAAATGATCTTTTGGTTAAATAGGTAAAAATCCACTAATAAAGTCTGAAAACCTTTCCTGAAGATTAGAGGCTCTCAACAGGCCTAAATCCATTTTACCTCCCATTGAAATGAGGCTTCCAACAAGCTTATAAAGATGTGATAGTCAGGTCTCCTTTTATTTTTGGCCAAATAATGGAAGTTTCTACAACATGTGGTGCACCTTTATGTAGTCGATAAGTTTTTGATGTGTTGTTTACTTGCTTTTTTGCAATCTTTTTTCAGTTTTCCTTCTATTATAAGATTGCTATTTAGCATTTGCTTTCCTTCTTTTTTGCATTCCCATGAATGATGATTCTGTCTTCTCTCAGCTCTGGAATCAATGTTTTACCTGTTTTTTTTCTTTTTACTGACCTTTTTACTTATACAAGTTAGATTTGATTTATTTTTCTATCATTTGTTATATGTAATTTATCAAGTGCATATACTGAAAGAAAAAAACGCTTCACATTTTTTATTTGTCTCTTCATGGTGTTGTCTCTACTTTGGCACATTTTATTTCATCTGTGATGAGTATATTGGAAAATTAAAATGTTTTATTTGAAAAAGTATGATTTAAAGTAACTGCTAAAATGGAGATATAAGGTTATGTTGTCATTATTTACAAGTAAGACAGTTATGTTCTAGAAAAAGGATTTATTTCTGTTCACTTTTAATATGGTTAATAATTATTTATCTATGGTGAAGAAAACCATAGCAGCAATTTCAATGCGTACTAATGACCCTATTATAATGGGTAGGGGGTCACGCTGTTTCAAATTCATAAAGTTTAATTCAATGGAAAATAGTCATGTTCAACAGATTTGGTCTATACTGCTATACAATGTCATACCCCTTTATACTGTAAACAAGTAAGGCTCCATTCCCTTTTGTGCTGTAACTTCTGTGTTTAATAGAAGCCAAACAACTAGACAGCGTGTCTACTGTATATGTCTCGCCCCAGGGTTATGGGGTACTCGGTCCTCGGTACTCGGTCCCGGGTGGTGTATTGCCCTGGGATGTCACTGGGTGGCTGTTGCCCAGTTCTGTGACCCTGGGGACTGCTTTTAAAAAGGGGAATATTAACAGGGGAGATTTAATAAATGTTTTTGTCGTGATGCCACTTGCAGGTTGCGGCTATTTGAGTGGAGCCGTCGCTGCACAGTTCTCATTACTGGGGCTGGTGTTGGTGGCAGCCTGGATGTTGGGCCCTCTGCAAGTAGGGCTGGGGCCCCAGGGGATAGATGATGTTGTTGGGCGAGGAAAGAATGTAGGCCACACAAGGGATTGCAGTGTAATTGTTTACTTTTACTCATAGCGTTGTTATGGCTGGTAACCCAAGGAAGGCTTGTCCTCACCACTGGTCCCATTAGTCCCAGTGCCGGTGTGGTAACCTGGTGGCTTCTTTCCCCTGCTCCTTTCTCTGATTGGTGGGTCCCCGTGGCTTGGAGCGTCTGGGGGGTCCACTCCTGGTTCTCTTTCAGTCTTAAGGCTGCTTTACACTCAACGACATCGCTAACGAAATGTTGTTGGGGTCACGGAATTCGTGACGCACATCCGGCCTCGTTAGCGACGTTGTTGCGGGTGAAACGCACGAACGACCGTTAACGATCAAAATTACTTACCTTATCGTTGATCGTTGACAAGTCGTTCTACTCCCAATTATCGCTGCTGTTGCAGGACGCAGGTAGTTCGTCGTTCCTGCGGCAACACACATCGCTATGTGTGAGACCGCAGGAATGAGGGCAGGATGTTCCGCCCGCTCATCTCCACCCCTCCGCTTCTATTGGGCGGCCGCTTAGTGACGTCGCTGTGACGCCGCACGAACCGCCCCGTTAGAAAGAAGGCGGTTCACAGGCCACAGTGACGTCGCTAGGCAGGTAAGTACATGTGACCGTTCTTAGTGATGTTGTGCGCCACAGGCAGCGATTTCCCCGTGACGCACAACTGACGGGGGCGGGTGCTTTCACCATCGACATCACTAGCGATATTGCTGTGTTTAAAGTACCCTTTAGTCCGTGTAATAGGTAACTTGAACCCTGTGGGGTCATTTTCTCTGGTCCTGTTCCCCGGTTCTCCCGTTGCTACTGTGTCCCGAACTTTACGGTCAGTGAGGTCCTGGATGGTCCCTTCACTGTGCAGATTTTATCAGGTCTTCCTGGAGCGTTTAGTAACCAATAAGACCAGATTTTTATTATGTAAACCATTTTATGCTAACTCCATATAGCCATTAGTTTTCAAAGAAGAGAACGGAGTACTTCCGCATGATATAAATAGAAGAGATTTTACTTTATTTATGAAACAATACACAAAAGTGATGGACATACTACATGAACATTAAAAAAGGCAGTGTTACAGTGTGCAGAAAGACACAATGATGCGGGGGCAGAGCATGCTGATTTGGAAAACAGGGTGACATTAATACATATTGCTGATGTTAGTACGGGGTACATTCATGATAATCAAGCATTTCCTGTGAAAACACCTTTATAATTATAGCTATGCCAGTAATTCGCATTATATCCATCAATTTAGTATAAGTATACATGTGTATTAATGTGAACAGGGTGTCATGTTGGACTCTGCATAGCAGAAGAAAAAAGGTACATAAACACAGTTTATATTAAGGTGCTTAGAAACGCTAAGGCATATATGGTTGTGGCCAGCCTCACTCTGAAGGTTTTACTACAGGGTGTGTAACTGCTCAGCCATTATATCCACAGTATGTACAAAATTGACAGGCATACAATCATAAAATGACTAGCTAATCACAAACCAGGGCTAAGTAACCCAATGGCCTATACTTCACATCAGCATGTAATACAATAATTCCTATTGTTTACCCATGATAACATCAGTGGTTCAGCTGCGCTCTACCACCACCCCTATGTACATTTCGCCAGACTGCTTCCTCAGCTCTACCTGGAGCGTTTGCCTGACCAAGGATTCTGTACCCCGTTGGTGCTATGGTTCCAGGAGTACTCCACCGTACTCCACCGGCAACCACATGCCTCGGCCCTCAGGTCACCGTTACACTCTCCTGTCAGTGTGGTTACGTCCATCTCCTCTCACTTCCACTTACTGACTGTCTGACCCCCTCCTCCCTGGTTGTCGTCTAGTGGACTGGATCGGCTCCACCCCTATGTTACCATCCATTGGGTCCAATCCTAGTCTATCACCAGTCTTTGGGAAGGGAAAAACAGGGATTTTAATGAATGTTTTGGAGTTACCGGCACTGGTCTTCTGGGTTCCTGGGGGTAAGCCCTGCATCTTTGACAGGATGCAGTACCTTGTGTCTCCTGATGGCTTCAGGGGCGCTACATATACAACCAGTTATAGGGTTGTCTGGGACTTTAACACTGGGATTGGTGAGGATGAGACACCCATGAACCTTGCCGATCAACTATTCTTGGTACTGCTGTCAGCAAGTACTACTTACTACTAAGTTGCTTAGCTGCACAGTTATTTGTATAGCAGCCATTGCTTGGTACTACATATCCACCCCCTATTGATTCAAATACTGCATCCAGCCATGGCCACTATACATTTGTCAGAGTTGTGCTGTGCAGTTCCACAAATGAAAAGTTCCTTCCGGCGGTGGCACCGAGAACAGCTGATTGGTGCTGGGTGTCACACCTTCACTTATCTGTGTGAGGGTGCATGGGGTGGCAGTTATTGGTAGGGCACAATTCTCATTTGTCCCAGCACCTCACAATGGAGTTGTGGTCCTTGCTGGATGTGTGGACTTGATGTCATGCATGGAATAGGAGTTGTCTGCATGTAACGCGTGACACACGCGATCATACCGAGGGCGTCTGACGCACTACAAAAACACCACAAAAAGAGGGAACACCGGGGTCATGATACAAAAGGGATCCCTGCTGCTAGGGAGTGGGGTGAGGGGGCATGTCCTAAACTCACCTCAAGCTGACTACTGAGCTCCCTAGAATCGCTATACAGGTTCTTTCAACATGTGAGCGAGCAGGATACATGGGTCCCTCAGCTGGCCCTTAACTCACCCTGCCTAGAGTAGGCCAATGAGTACACGAGACTCGCCATTACACTAATAAACACGGAGGAAAAAGAAAGACAGATGGGGGTAATAAACAGAAGGATACAAAACACAAAACTTCACTGTAGGAGACAAACTATAATGTAGCAGGTGGATGTGCACAGTACAATACCTCTGCAGTTCCTTCCACCAGGCAGGCCAAAGCAGAAATGATTCTAACAGCAGCAAGAACTGCTCCAGATTTAACTTGGGTGTGTACCTAAAGCAACTACAGCTGAACGTCACTGCTCTGAGCTGCTGGCCACAAAACCTGGAATTAACTCATGCAACAACAAAGGAAACTTCATTTAAATGAGGAGTCAAGATGGAAATGGGAGGCTCCAGTACTAAGGCTGTCACTTGTCTAAACACAGCAGGAAGACGACAGTAACAGTACTTCCCTTTTAACAAGAGGCCTCCAGACACTCAAAACTATTAACAACATCCACCTCAAAAGTGAACAGGCCCCTCCAATTACCAGTTGGAGACACAACACCCTTCCGGAGCACAGAGTAGAGATGAGCAAGTCTCTAGAGGTTCGAGTTCGGTTCGTCGAATGGACGCCGCGTTCGAGTTCAGTTCGGCGAGCCGTTCGACGAACCTCTTGAACCCCATTGAAAACAACGGGAGGCAATCACAAACACATAAAAACACATTATAAATGTGCACATACAGTTAATAAACATTGCCATAACACTTACCGGTCCCCGCGATGCGTCCTGCACTATGTCTCCTGCCGCTATTCCTTCTAATGGTCGCTGCGTCCTCCTGGTAACCAGCACTGATGATAGGACCTATCATGACGTCAAAATGCAGCTGCTGTCTGCTCTCCTACATACACTAGTGAATGGAGCATGCTGAGCCTTGTCGTTCTGCAGCTGCTATCTGCTCTCCTCCATACAGACAGACAGCAGCTGCAGAACTACAAGGCTCAGCATACTCCATCCAAGACTGTATGGAGGAGTTTTTTGCCCCCCAAAATAATTGTGGGCTTTGCTATATTTTCATATGCTAGCCAGGTACAGCAGGCACCTACGAGCTGCCCCCAAACCCTAGCTGCCTATTTGTACCCGTCTGGGAACCAAAAATATAGTGAAGCCCTTTTTTTATTATTTCATGAATTTCATGAAATAATTAAAAAACAAATGACGTGGGCTTCGCCATATTTTTGTGTCCAGCCAGGTACAACTAGGCAGCTGGGGATTGGAATCCGCAGCACAGGTTGGCCTGAGCTTTCTGGGCCCCTCTGCTGCGAATTGCAGTCCGCAGCCGCCCAAGAAAATGGTGCTTTCAGAGAAGCGCCATCTTCTGGCGCTGTAACCAACTCTTCCAGCTGCCCTGGTGATGGGTGGCTCGCTGGGTAATAATGGGGTTAGGGCTAGCTGTATATTATCAAGTGGCCCTAAGCCCGAAAGTTATAGTGTCACGCCAATATTAGATATGGCCACCATGAATTTTTAGTACCGATAAAAAGAACCACAACACACAGAAAAATATTTTTAGTATAAATAAAACAGAACACAATTAGTGACTCCATCTTTATTGAAAAAAAGAACCCCCCTCCGCAGTAATCCTGGGTCAAGGGTCCAGCACCGTCCAATCCGGATCCAATATCATCTAACCGGTTTGCTGGAAGGCAAAGTGATCAGATGATGTGTCAGGTTCAACGGCCTGAATCACATGACACACCAGCTGATTGTATAAACGACTTATATACAATCAGCTGATGCATCAGTGCAAAAAAAACAAAACAAACTACACACTTCAGTGCAGACTCCTGTCTGACAGCATCAGCTGATAGTTTAGCCGGCCGGGCGGTAAAAAGCCGGCCTCACCGCTCGACTTATAGTGTCAGCTGATTCCGTCAGGTGACCGCATCAGCTGATCATCGCCAGGTCTGAGAAAGAGAAAGAAGAGAGAGAGAGAAAGAAGAGAAAGAAAGAGAGAAATAAGAGAGAGAAAGAGAAAGAAGAGATAGAAGAAAAAGTAGAGAAAGATGAGAAAGAAAGGAGAGAGAGAAAGGAGAGAAAGAAAGGAGAGAGAGAAAGGAGAGAAAGAAAGGAGAGAGAGAAAGGAGAGAGAAAGAGAGAAAGAAGAGAGAGAAAGAAAGAAGAGAGAGGAGAGAGAAAGGAGAGAGAGTAAGGAGAGAGAGAAAGAGAGAATAAAGAGAAAGAGAGAGAAAGAGAAAAGGTAGAGAAAGAAGAGAGAGAGAAAAAGAGAAAGAAGAGAGAGAAGAGAAAGTAGAGAAAGAAGAGAAAGAAAGGAGAGAAAGAAAGAAGAGAGAGAAAGGAGAGAAAGAAAGGAAAGAGAGAAAGGAGAGAGAGACAAAGGAGAGAAAGAAATGAGAGAGAGAAAGGAGAGAAAGAAAGGAGAGAGAGAGGAAGAGAGAGGGAAAGAAAGGAGAGAGAGAAAGAAAAGAGAGAGAGAAAGAGAGAAAGAAGAGAGAGAAGAGAAAGAGGAGAAAGAAGAGAGAGAAGAGAAAGAGTAGAAAGAAGAGAGAGAAGAGAAAAAAAGAGAAAGAAAGGAGAGAAAGAAAGGAGAGAGAGATAAAGGAGAGAGAAAGGAGAGAGAGAAAGGATAGAAAGAAAGAAGAGAGAGAAAGGAGAGAGAGAAAGGAGAGAGAGAGAGAAAGGAGAGAGAGATAAAGGAGAGAGAAAGGAGAGAGAGAAAGGAGAGAGAGAAAGGAGAAAGAGAAAGGAGAGAAAGGGAGAGAGCAAAAGGAGAGAGAGAAAAGAGAGAAAGAAAGGAGAGAGAAAGGAGAGAGAAAAAGGAGAGAAAAAGGAGAAAGAGAAAGGAGAGAAAAAAAGGAGAGAGAGAAAGGAGAGAAAGAAAAGAGAGAGAGAAAGGATAGAAAGGAGAGAAAGAGAGAGAGAGAGACAGAGAGCTCACAGCTGATGTCTGGCTCCTCCCCTCAGTGCATAATTAAATTATAGTTATAAATATATTATAAATATAATTTAAAATGAAAAATAAAAAAAGGGAAAAAGGAGAGAGAGAAAGGAGAGAGAGAAACGAGAGAGAGAAAGGAGAGAGAGAAAGGAGAGAGAGAACGGAGAGAGAGAAAGTAGAGAGAGAAAGGAGAGAGAAAGAGAGAGAAAGAAAGGGGAGAGAGAAAGGAGAGAGAAAGAAAGGAGAGAAAGAAAAGAGAGAGAGAAACAAGAAAGAGAGAAAGAGAGAAAGAAGAGAGAGAAGAGAGAGGAGAAAGAAGAGAAAGAAGAGAAAGAAAGGAGAGATACAAAGGAGAGAGAAAAGAGAGGAGAAAGAAGAGAAAGAAAGGAGAGATACAAAGGAGAGAGAGACAATGGAGAGAAAGAAATGAGAAAGAGAAAGGAGAGAAAGAAATGAGAGAAAGGAGAGAAAGAAAGGAGAGAAAGAAAGGAGAGAGAGAAAAGAGAGAAAGAAATGAGAGAGAGAAAGGAGAGTAAGAAAGGAGAGAGAGAAAGGAGAGAGAAAGGAGAGAGAAAGGAGAGAGAAAAAGGAGAGAGAGAAACAAAAGAGAGAGAAAGAGAGAAAGAAGAGAGAGAAGTGAGAGATGAGAGAGAAGAGAAAGAAGAGAAAGAGAAAGAAAGGAGAGAACAAAAGGAGAGAGACAAAGGAGAAAGAGAGAGAGAAAGAAGAGAAAGAAAGGAGAGAAAGGAGAGAGAGAGAGAGAAAGGAGAGAATGAAAGGAGAGAAAGAAAAGAGAGAGAGAAAGTAGAGAAAGAAAGGAAAGAAAGAAAGAAAGAAAGAAAGGAGAGAGAGAAAGGAGAGAGAGAGAGAAAGGAGAGAAAGAAATAAGAGAGAGAAGGGAGAGAAAGAAAAATGAGAGAGAGAAAGGAGAGAGCGAAAGGAGAGAGAGAGAAAGGAGAGAAAGAAAGGAGAGAGAGAAAGGAGAGAGAGAAAGGAGAGAGAGAAAGGAGAGAAAGAATGGTGAGAGAGAAAGGAGAAAGAGAGAGAGAAAGGAGAGAGAAAGGAGACAAATAATGGTGAGAGAGAAAGGAGAGAGAGAAAGAAGAGAGAGAGAAAGAATGGTGAGAGAGAAAGGAGAGAGAGAAAGGAGAGAGATAATGGAGAGAGAGAAAGTAGAGAGAAAGGAGAGAGAGAAAGAGAGAGAAAGAAAGGAGAGAGAGAAAGGAGAAAGAAAGGAGAAAGAGAAAGGAGAGAAAGAAAGGAGAGAGAGAATGGAGAGAAAGAAATGAGAGAGAGAATGGAGAGTAAGAAAGGAGAGAGAGAAAGGAGAGAGAGAAAGAGAGAGAGAAAGGAGAGAGAAAGGAGAGAGAAAAAGGAGAGAGAGAAACAAAAGAGAGAGAGAAAGAGAGAAAGAAGAGAGAGAAGAGAGAGACGAGAAAGAAGAGAAAGAAGAGAAAGAGAAAGAAAGGAAAGCAAAAGGAGAGAGACAAAGGAGAAAAAGAGAGAGAAAGGAGAGAAAGAAAGGAGAGAGAGAGAAAGGAGAGAGAGAAAGGAGAGAAAGAAAAGAAATAAGAGAAAGAGAGAATAAAGAGAAAGAAGAGAGAGAAGAGAAAGTAGAGAAAGAAAGGAGAGAAAGAAAGAAGCGAGAGAAAGGAGAGAAAGAAAGGAAAGAGAGAAAGGAGAGAGAGACAAAGGAGAGAAAGAAATGAGAGAGAGAAAGGAGAGAAAGAAAGGAGTGAGAGAGAGAAAGAGAGAGGGAAAGAAAGGAGAGAGAGAAAGAAAAGAGAGAGAGAAAGAGAGAAAGAAGAGAGAGAAGAGAAAGAGGAGAAAGAAGAGAGAGAAGAGAAAGAGTAGAAAGAAGAGAGAGAAGAGAAAAAAAGAGAAAGAAAGGAGAGAAAGAAAGGAGAGAGAGATAAAGGAGAGAGAAAGGAGAGAGAGAAAGGAGAGAAAGAAAGGAGAGAGAGAAAGGATAGAAAGAAAGGAGAGAGAGAAAGGAGAGAGAGAAAGGAGAGAGAGAGAAAGGAGAGAGAGAAAGGAGAGAGAAAGGAGAGAGAGAAAGGAGAGAGAGAAAGGAGAAAGAGAAAGGGAGAGAGCAAAAGGAGAGAGAGAAAGGAGAGAAAGAAAGGAGAGAGAAAAAGGAGAGAAAAAGGAGAGAGAGAAAGGAGAGAAAAAAAGGAGAGAGAGAAAGGAGAGAAAGGAGAGAAAGAGAGAGAGAGACAAAGAGCTCAAAGCTGATGTCTGGCTCCTCCCCTCAGTGCATAATTAAATTATAGTTATAAATATATTCTAAATATAATTTAAAATTAAAAATAAAAAAAGGGAAAAAGGAGAGAGAGAAAGTAGAGAGAGAAAGGAGAGAGAGAGAGAAAGGAGAGAGAGAACGGAGAGAGAGAAAGTAGAGAGAGAGAAAGGAGAGAGAAAGAGAGCGAAAGAAAGGGGAGAGAGAAAGGAGAGAGAGAGAAAGGAGAGAGAAAGAAAGGAGAGAGAGAAAGGAGAGAGAGAAATAAGAAAGAGAGAAAAAGAGAAAGAAGAGAGAGGAGAAATAAGAGAAAGAAGAGAAAGAAAGGAGAGATACAAAGGAGAGAGAAGAGAGAGGAGAAAGAAGAGAAAGAAGAGAAAGAAAGGAGAGATACAAAGGAGAGAGAGAGAAAGGAGAGATACAAAGGAGAGAGAGAGAAAGGAGAGAAAGAAATGAGAAAGAGAAAGGAGAGAAGGAAAGGAGAAAGAGAAAGGAGAGAAAGAAAGGAGAGAGAGAAAGGAGAGAAAGAAATGAGAGAGAGAAAGGAGAGTAAGAAAGGAGAGATAGAATGGAGAGAGAGAAAGGAGAGAGAGAAAGAGAGAGAGAAAGGAGAGAGAAAAAGGAGAGAGAAAAAGGAGAGAAACAAAAGAGAGAGAAAGAGAGAAAGAAGAGAGAGAAGAGAGAGACGAGAGAGAAGAGAAAGAAGAGAAAGAGAAAGAAAGGAGAGAACAAAAGGAGAGAGACAAAGGAGAAAGAGAGAGAGAAAGAAGAGAAAGAAAAGAGAGAGAAAGGAGAGAGAGAGAAAGGAGAGAATGAAAGGAGAGAAAGAGAGGAGAGAGAGAAAGGAGAGAGAAAGGAAAGAAAGAAAGAAAGAAAGGAGAGAGAGAAAGGAGAGAGAGAGATAGAAAGGAGAGAAAGAAATGAGAGAAAGAAGGAAGAGAAAGAAAAAGGAGAGAGAGAAAGGAGAGAGAGAAAGGAGAGAAAGAAAGGAGAGAGAGAAAGGAGAGAGAGAAAGGAGAGAGAGAAAGGAGAGAGAGAGAAAGGAGAGAGAGAGAAAGGAGAGAGAGAGAAAGGAGAGAGAAAGGAGAGAGAGAAAGGAGAGAGAGAAAGGAGAAAGAGAAAGGAGAGAAAGGGAGAGAGCAAAAGGAGAGAGAGAAAGGAGAGAAAGAAAGGAGAGAGAAAGGAGAGAGAAAAAGGAGAGAAAAGAGAGAAAAAAATGAGAGAGAGAAAGGAGAGAAAGAAAAGAGAGAGAGAAAGGAGAGAAAGGAGAGAAAGAGAGAGAGAGACAGAGAGCTCACAGCTGATGTCTGGCTCCTCCCCTCAGTGCATAATTAAATTATAGTTATAAATATATTCTAAATATAATTTAAAATTAAAAATAAAAAAAAGGGAAAAAGGAGAGAGAGAAAGGAGAGAGAGAAAGGAGAGAGAGAGAAAGGAGAGAGAGAAAGGAGAGAGAGAACGGAGAGGGAGAAAGTAGAGAGAGAAAGGAGAGAGAAAGAGAGAGAAAGAAAGGGGAGAGAGAAAGGAGAGAGAGAGAAAGGAGAGAGAAAGAAAGGAGAGAGAGAGAAACAAGAAAGAGAGAAAAAGAGAAAGAAGAGAGAGGAGAAATAAGAGAAAGAAGAGAAAGAAAGGAGAGATACAAAGGAGAGAGAAGAGAGAGGAGAAAGAAGAGAAAGAAGAGAAAGAAAGGAGAGATACAAAGGAGAGAGAGAAAAAGGAGAGATACAAAGGAGAGAGAGAGAAAGGAGAGAAAGAAATGAGAAAGAGAAAGGAGAGAAAGAAAGGAGAAAGAGAAAGGAGAGAAAGAAAGGAGAGAGAGAAAGGAGAGAAAGAAATGAGAGAGAGAAAGGAGAGTAAGAAAGGAGAGAGAGAAAGGAGAGAGAGAAAGGAGAGAGAGAAAGAGAGAGAGAAAGGAGAGAGAAAAAGGAGAGAGAAAAAGGAGAGAAACAAAAGAGAGAGAAAGAGAGAAAGATGAGAGAGAAGAGAGAGACGAGAGAGAAGAGAAAGAAGAGAAAGAAAGGAGAGAACAAAAGGAGAGAGACAAAGGAGAAAGAGAGAGAGAAAGAAGAGAAAGAAAAGAGAGAGAAAGGAGAGAGAGAGAAAGGAGAGAATGAAAGGAGAGAAAGAAAGGAGAGAGAGAAAGGAGAGAAAGAAAGGAAAGAAAAAAAGAAAGGAGAGAGAGAAAGGAGAGAGAGAGAGAGAAAGGAGAGAAAGAAATGAGAGAGAGAAGGGAGAGAAAGAAAAAGGAGAGAGAGAAAGGAGAGAGCGAAAGGAGAGAGAGAAAGGAGAGAAAGAAAGGAGAGAAAGAAAGGAGAGAGAGAAAGGAGAGAGAGAAAGGAGAGAGAGAAAGGAGAGAGAGAAAGGAGAGAAAGAAAGGAGAGAAAGGAGAGAAAGAATGGTGAGAGAGAAAGGAGAAAGAGAGAGAAAGGAGAGAGAAAGGAGACAAATAATGGTGAGAGAGAAAGGAGAGAGAGAAAGGAGAGAGAGAAAGAATGGTGAGAGAGAAAGGAAAGAGAGAAAGGAGAGAGAGAAAGGAGAGAGATAATGGAGAGAGAGAAAGTAGAGAGAAAGGAGAGAGAGAAAGAGAGAGAAAGAAAGGAGAGAGAGAAAGGAGAGAAAGAAATGAAAGAGAGAATGGAGAGTAAGAAAGGAGAGAAAGGAGAGAGAGAAAGGAGAGAGAGAAAGGAGAGAGAGAAAGAGAGAGAGAAAGGAGAGAGAGAAAAAGGAGAGAGAGAAACAAAAGAGAGAGAGAAAGAGAGAAAGAAGAGAGAGAAGAGAGAGACGAGAAAGAAGAGAAAGAAGAGAAAGAGAAAGAAAGGAGAGAACAAAAGGAGAGAGACAAAGGAGAAAGAGAGAGAGAATGGAGAGAAAGAAAGGAGAGAGATAAAGGAGAGGGAGAAAGGAGAGAAAGAAAGGAAATAAAGAAAGGAGAGAGAGAAAGGAGAGAGAGAGAAAGGAGAGAAAGAAATGAGAGAGAGAAGGGAGAGAAAGAAAAAGGAGAGAGAGAAAGAGAGAGAGAAAGGAGAGAGCAAAAGGAGAGAGAGAGAAAGGAGAGAAAGAAAGGAGAGAAAGAAGGGAGAGAGAGAAAGGAGAGAGAAAGGAGAGAAAGAAAGGAGAGAGAGAAAGGAGAGAAAGAATGGTGAGAGAGAAAGGAGAGAGAGAGAGAGAAAGGAGAGAAAGGAGACAAAGAATGGTGAGAGAGAAAGGAGAGAGAGAAAGGAGAGAGAGAAAGAATGGTGAGAGAGAAAGGAGAGAGAAAGGAGAGAGAATGAAAGGAGAGAGAGAAAGAAAGGAGAGAGAAAGGAGAGAGAGAGAGAGAAAGAAGACAGAGAGTGAGAGAGAGAGCCCACATCTGATGTCCAACTCCTTCCCTCAGTGCATAATTAAATTATAATTATAAATATATTATAAATATAACTTACAATTAAAAATAAAAAAAAAATTCTTTACCGGGTCTAGAACTCGGGACCTTATGCTTCTTAGGTGAGCGCTCTATCCACTCACCTATTGCCTCTAATGTGAAAGATAGGCAGATTTTGTAATCTTGAAGTCTCGATTGCTGAAGTCTCAGATGACCACGTGATTCACTTGATTGCTACGTGGAGCTCATATAGAGCACTCATGTTCTGTAGCAGAGATGAAAGTGTCGTGTGGATTATGTCGGACCTGGAGGGGTATTGGAGGATTTTAATAAAATAGTGAAACTGTGTTTTGTTTGTCTTTTATTCCAAAAAAAGGATTTTTCGCCGTGTGTGTTTATTTATTTTCACTTTAAAAATAGATAATAATTATAATTTAAAATTAAAAATAAAAAAAATAACAAAAAAAAAATTAAATTCTTTACCAGGACCAGGACCAGAACTCCCAACATAATGCTTCTTAGGCAGGAAATTTATCCACTAGTCTAGTCCCTCTAATGATATAGATAGGCTGACTGAAGTCTCTACTAACTGCGTGAGTCACTTCATTGCTACGGTTCCACTACATCTTCAGGGAGCAGCGCTGACAGTGTCGTGTGGATTACTTCGGACCTGGAGGGGTATTTTTGGGATTAATAAAGGGGTGAACCAGGGTGGTTTTTGTCTTTTATTCTAAATAAAGGATTTTTTGTGGTGTAAGTTTCTTTACTTTAACTTTCAGTTTAATCATGAAAGGTATCTCGGGGAGACGCCTGGCATGATTAAACTCATTATTACCCCGACTGCCACCGCACCAGGGCAATTCGGGATGAGCTGAGTGGAGTCCCCCGGGACTGTCGCACCTAATGGAGGCAGCTATTCCGGGCGGCTGCTGGAGGATATTGTTAGGCCCTGTGTGCACTTGCCGTTTTTTGCCGCGGATTTCCTGCGGTTTTGCTGCATGTTTTGCTGCATGTTATGTAATGCTGTGTGCACTATGCGGATTTTGACAGCTGCATGTTTTGCTGCAGGATTTTCGCAGCAAAAACAATTGCATGTCACTTCTTTTCCACACGTCGCTGCGGCATTGCACTTCCTTGACTGCAATGTAATCGTGAAATCCCGCAGGGAATAACTCAGGCAGCAAATTCTGTGCGGTTCACTGCATTTTCCTGTGTTATTCCCTCCAGTATTTCGCGGTTTCGGGACATAATGTTCAGCACTGCCCTGCGGTTTGCAGGGAAGTGATGTCATTATGACAGGAAGAGGAAGCGGAGCAGAGAGTAAACACATATCAGACACACAGACATAGAATACACACATATCACACACGCACACAGACACAAACATAGAATACACATACAAATCAAACGGACATATAAAAAAAAACCACGTGGGCTCCGCCGTATTTTTACCATCCAGCCGAGGTAAGCACACAGCGGCGGCCCGGTATTCTCAGGCTGGGGAGGGCGAGGGCCAGGGTTAATGTCCCCCCCCTCTCGCAGCCGAGAATATCAGCCCGCAGCTACCCCGGGACTGTTGCATCCATTATTCAACAGTCCCAGACTGTCCCCGACTCTTCCTGTTGCCGTGATGCGGTGGCAATCAGGGTAATATAAGGAGATGGCGGCGCATCACTGCCACTAAGTCCAGGCTTGATCATGGCAGCGTCTATGAGACAGCTGACGTGATCAGCCCGTAAGTAAAGTGAATAAACACACACACCGAAAAATCCTTTATTTTAAATAAAACACAAAAAATCCCCTGTTTCACCCCTTTATTAACAACCCCCAAAACACACAGCTCCGGCGAAATCCACGTCCTGCGATGCTTGCATCCAGCCGCGTCTGACACACTGCTGAATGCAGCCTCGCAACGAGACAAACTGCAGAGAGGTAATTACAGGTCATTTCCCACGGCCGGTGATGTGAACACACTACCGCTCGGGAGAAATGCAGCGTGTGCTCACAGGGACTCTCTCTATCTATCTATCTATCCCTCTATCTATTCTTCTGTCTGTCTGTTTATCTATTTGTTTATCTACTTTCTATCTCAGAAGGAAATGACTTTTATTTATTTATTTATTTTTTTTCAATGTACTTTATTGCATTGAATGCATTAAAACACGTGTACCAAGCCGCACACGGCAAAACCGCGGCAATACTGCGAACAATACCGCGGTAAAACCGCATGCGGTTTTCCGGTGCGGTTTACTGCGTTTTTTTACCGCAGTTGCGGTAATCTTTCAGACCCTGCGGAATTTTCTTAAGAAAATTCCGTTTTCCAGTGCGCACAGGGCCTTAGGGTAGTGGGCTTCTGATAACGTGGAGCTCCCAATCCTAACAACACCAGCCTCCAGCCGTGTGGCTTTATCCTGGCTGGTATCAAATATGGGAAAACCGTTTTTTTTTTTTTTTAATTTATTTATTTATTTTACTGCACGATATAGACCCGCCCGCCGGCGGCTGTGATTGGTTGCAGTAAGACAGCTGTCATTCAGCTTGGGGACGTGTCTGACTGAAACCAATCATAAGCGCCGGTGGGCGGGGAAAGCATGGAATAACTAATTGACTAATGCAGCGGCAGCCATTTTCTAAAGAGGAAAAGACGCCACAGATTTGTGACAGATGTGGAGCGAGACGCACGTGATCGGTGAGTAGGAAAGGGAGAGGGAATGTGCTGGGGATGCAGGACGCATGCAGATAGCAACATGTGCACATAGCCTTACTGTGAAAAAGCCATGTTTTTGGTGATCGAACCGTTCTCCAACGTATCTCGAGCTGTCGAGCTTTTAGCAAAAAGCTCGAGTTCGAGTTCGATCTGGAGCACCCCCCAAAATCACTCGAACATTTTTGCATGTCAGAAATGTTTATTTCTAAATTTTGTGCAGTTTTATTGGTTTACCTGGTGAAAATAAACAAGTGAGATGGAAATATATTTGGTTTTTATTAAGTTGCCTAATAATTCTGCACAGTAATAGTTACCTGCACAAACAGATATCCTCCTAAAATTGCCAAATCTAAAAAAAAAACACTCCAACTTCCAAAAATATTAAGCTTTGATATTTATGAGTCTTTTGGGGTGATTGAGAACATAGTTGTTGATAAATAATAAAAAAATCCTCTAAAATACAACTTGCTTAATAATTCTGCACTCGGTGTACATCATATTAGCAACATCACATATCACATATTACATTAGATATCATACTGTACCACATTAAAATACATTACTATTCACATAATGTAACATTTAGAAAAGACGCAGGATATCGTGCACATTACACGATAGCATAATTGGTGTCTTCAGGGGCAGGAATGTGAAAGCACCAGGCCACCACTCTTACAACTACAGCAATTGGCATTAGAGACGAGCTCAGGCAAATGGCCAAATTGTGTAGATTTTCCATGCAGGTTTGTCTTGCAGCGAAGTTATTCTTTGTGAATTGAATTATTATACTCTGGGGTCTCCCGAGTCCCCAGAAAATAATAAATCTAAAATCTTTAACATAACAACAACAACAACATCAACAAAAAAAAATCTTATATTCATTTCATTCTTCACCTATCCAACCCCTCTACTGCTTCCTGCTTGTTATGTGGTCCTCAGAGCCGCCTCTTCTTTCTACCATTGCAAGTCTCTTTTCTCAGCCTGTTCACTCTAGGCCAAAACTGCTAACCATGATCAGGCCTTAGAGGTCACCAAGTATCACCTCTATTTTTGACAATCAGTCAAGTTACAGCTGACAGCTGATGATTGCAGCTAGCAGTTGTTTGCTTTACTTGTGCTGGTTATCAAAAATAGGTAATAGCCCATGTAATTTCTTTTTATTCCCTATCCACATTTATATGCAGGGCAATTGACCCATTTTTCTTCCTTCTGCAGCCCCCTAGCCCTTAGTACTACTATGTTATAGCCATTTTATAGCAGAGACGTTTGGGTCTCCTTTGATATTTATAGGGTTAAGGATCTGGGGTCAAGTTTGGGTCCCAAACTGAATTTTTAACTAAAGTCTGACCTAACGTGGTAACTGTAAACTTCACAAGGCAGCTTATCGCTAGTAGTGAGATGACAGACACAGATGTCATCAGCTGACCCCTGACTGTCATGACAAGTGATTAGCGTCCCGCAATCGCAATTTGAGAGCACCGATAAGGGTTCAGAACAGCAAACTTTCCTGCCAATGAGCATAAAATGCTGCTGTTAGTGATTAACAGTGGCGTTTAGCGGCTTAACAGCCACAAGCGGAACGCTATTCCACACACAGCTGTTAGAGGCAGATGAAGGCTGAATGATTCAGCCTTCATCTGCAGGGAAAAAGTGCGTTCGGTGTGCAAGCCAGCATGAAAGGCAAGGAAACAATGCATAATGTACATTGATCGTGATATGTACAGCATACAGTTAGGTCCAGAAATATTTGGACAGTGACACAATTTTCGCGAGTTGGGCTCTGCATGCCACCACATTGGATTTGAAATTAAACCTCTACAACAGAATTCAAGTGCAGACTGTAACGTTTAATTTGAAGGTTTGAACAAAAATATCTGATAGAAATTGGAGGAATTGTACACATTTTTTTACAAACACTCCACATTTTAGGAGGTCAAAAGTAATTGGACAAATAAACCAAACCCAAACAAAATATTTTTATTTTCAATATGTTGTTGCGAATCCTTTGGAGGCAATCACTGCCTTAAGTCTGGAACCCATGGACATCACCAAACGCTGGGTTTCCTCCTTCTTAATGCTTTGCCAGGCCTTTACAGCCGCAGCCTTCAGGTCTTGCTTGTTTGTGGGTCTTTCCGTCTTAAGTCTGGATTTGAGCAAGTGAAATGCATGCTCAATTGGGTTAAGATCTGGTGATTGACTTGGCCATTGCAGAATGTTCCACTTTTTTGCACTCATGAACTCCTGGGTAGCTTTGGCTGTATGCTTGGGGTCATTGTCCATCTGTACTATGAAGCGCCGTCCGATCAACTTTGCGGCATTTGGCTGAATCTGGGCTGAAAGTATATCCCGGTACACTTCAGAATTCATCCGGCTACTCTTGTCTGCTGTTATGTCATCAATAAACACAAGTGACCCAGTGCCATTGAAAGCCATGCATGCCCATGCCATCACGTTGCCTCCACCATGTTTTACAGAGGATGTGGTGTGCCTTGGATCATGTGCCGTTCCCTTTCTTCTCCAAACTTTTTTCTTCCCATCATTCTGGTACAGGTTGATCTTTGTCTCATCTGTCCATAGAATACTTTTCCAGAACTGAGCTGGCTTCATGAGGTGTTTTTCAGCAAATTTAACTCTGGCCTGTCTATTTTTGGAATTGATGAATGGTTTGCATCTAGATGTGAACCCTTTGTATTTACTTTCATGGAGTCTTCTCTTTACTGTTGACTTAGAGACAAATACACCTACTTCACTGAGAGTGTTTTGGACTTCAGTTGATGTTGTGAACGGGTTCTTCTTCACCAAAGAAAGTATGTGGCGATCATCCACCACTGTTGTCATCCGTGGACGCCCAGGCCTTTTTGAGTTCTCAAGCTCACCAGTCAATTCCTTTTTTCTCAGAATGTACCCGACTGTTGATTTTGCTACTCCAAGCATGTCTGCTATCTCTCTGATGGATTTTTTCTTTTTTTTCGGCCTCAGGATGTTCTGCTTCACCTCAATTGAGAGTTCCTTAGACCGCATGTTGTCTGGTCACAGCAACAGCTTCCAAATGCAAAACCACACACCTGTAATAAACCCCAGACCTTTTAACTACTTCATTGATTACAGGTTAACGAGGGAGACGCCTTCAGAGTTAATTGCAGCCCTTAGAGTCCCTTGTCCAATTACTTTTGGTCCCTTGAAAAAGAGGAAGCTATGCATTACAGAGCTATGATTCCTAAACCCTTTCTCCGATTTGGATGTGAAAACTCTCATATTGCAGCTGGGAGTGTGCACTTTCAGCCCATATTATATATATAATTGTATTTCTGAACATGTTTTTGTAAACAGCTAAAATAACAAAACTTGTGTCACTGTCCAAATATTTCTGGCCCTGACTGTAAGTCATTAAGGGGTTGAGGCAAATGTAAAGTCAACATTTGAATGTTGTGTGTTAAACCTTAACTTGATCTTCAAGTGTTTTGTGCAACAACTATGAACGACAACCATCAAGTTTAACAGAGCTGTCTATAGAGTATTGTAACCCTCAAGCTTCTGTACTCAGAATTGTGAGCTAAAGTCATTTTAGTGTATAAGGACATTGTTATTTGAAGAAAAGAAAGTAAAATATTCTTGCTTAAACAACTTTCATCTACAAATGTCTTTAAAGAGAAACCTTTAACCACAACGTTACATGATTTTATGTCTGCGATTTTCAGTTGATAAGACTAGTTACTCCAGTGTGCTATTATATTGCAAAAAATTGTTTAAAAGAACAGAGAGTCCTCAGTGGTTGATACCTTTTAATGGCTAACTGAAAAGATGGTAATAATTGCAAGCTTTCGAGACTACTCAGGTCTCTTCATCAGGCATGGTATAACACAAAATCTGAAGAGTCACGTATTTATACACAACAGGACTTGGAATAGTGCAGTAAAAAGAAAAAAAAAAAAAAAAAAAAAAAAGAACAAGTTATATGAAACAGAACTATCTCTATGGCAGGGGGACAAGCTGTTCTAGCCATAAATACTGCTGCAGTTCAGTGTGAAAGTTTTATTGTCCTTTGATAAGGGTCTGGTCCAGGGCTGGGACACGCTCGGATGGTCAGAGGAGCACATCTTTTAACTGATGTAAAAAGACATGAATCCATGAGACACATTCATTCCTTCTCTGAATGTGTCAAAGGTCCTTTGACACATTCAGAGAAGGAATGAATGTGTCTCATGGATTCATGTCTTTTTACATCAGTTAAAAGATGTGCTCCTCTGACCATCCGAGCGTGTCCCAGCCCTGGACCAGACCCTTATCAAAGGACAATAAAACTTTCACACTGAACTGCAGCAGTATTTATGGCTAGAACAGCTTGTCCCCCTGCCATAGAGATAGTTCTGTTTCATATAACTTGTTCTTTTTTTTTTTTTTTTTTTTTTTTTTTCTTTTTACTGCACTATTCCAAGTCCTGTTGTGTATAAATACGTGACTCTTCAGATTTTGTGTTATACCATGCCTGATGAAGAGACCTGAGTAGTCTCGAAAGCTTGCAATTATTACCATCTTTTCAGTTAGCCATTAAAAGGTATCAACCACTGAGGACTCTCTGTTCTTTTAAACAATTTTTTTTATCTCTACTGGCTAACACGGTACAAAGATATATTTTACTTGTATTATATTGCAGACACTTTCCTCAGTGCTTGCTTGGCTATATAGAATTAAATAGCATTTTTCTTCTGCCAGTAGGACTAACCCCTACATGATTGATTTTTATATATAAAAACAATTTTACTGATCTCTGTCTATTCTAAGGCAGTTTTGTTCCTTTATTGCACTGCTTCAATCTTGATATTGTACGTCAATAAATCTGTTGTTGCATTATATCCCGTCCATAAAGGCAGTAGAACCTGGAATGCTTCTGATCCGCTTGATAGAGCTAATGGCTGTAGTCTGTCTGTTGTTCAGTGATTTTTATATAAAACTTTTCCTGCTAATATCTACAGACACAAGACCAGCCATTACTTTGAGATATGTGCTGTAGGCCGATTCCACAACAAAGGAGAAAACAGATATTGTTCCTAACGTTGTTCATTTCAATATCTGTGCTGCCTGGTGCAATTCTGTCTTTAATCCCTGCTTTATAAAACCGTCTCTGAATGATATTGTGCTGCATCCGGTCTGCAATCCAATCTACTCTGATCCCATTCAATTCACACTTCCAATAAACCTTTTCGGATACAATACTAAAGGATACGCATCGGGGCTTTATCTCATCCATGAGATAGAGCGCTAGTTTTGTTGATTTTTTTTTTTAATATAAAGAAAAGATGAAATTTGGAGAGGATATTACTTGGCAGAAAGTGGAGGTAACTTTATTAAAATGCGTAAGTCGCAATAATTACCATATAATCGTGAAGAAATAACAACTGAAAGCTTGACTCCTTCATTTCATGTGTGTTATAGAATAAGAGATACAAGCAAACAAAATCAAATAACCAGTCATCATATTAGATTACTTAAAGTCTAGCTGTCATTTCTGGAGGCTTTTCAGAATAAGCTGCCATGTGTCTAGAACAAGAGGAATAACACTATTTTTTGCATATATATACAGTGTCTTGCAAAATTATTCAGCCCCCATTGAATTTTTAACCTTTTCCCACATTTCAGAAAAGATTAAAAAACTCAAAGGGCCGAATACTTTTGCAAGGCACTGTATATAACAACTGTGTACTTTGTAACATTGTGATGAATGTTGCAACGTTCGCCACATTGGCAGGACGCACATTGACTTTCAAGGCCTGGTCAAAACCATAAGTCCTGGCATAGAGTGAAGAACCAGGTGAGCAGTGATGTTTTGGTCATAAGACCTTCATCGGTGTGCGTGCAGAGGGTCCTCAGAAAGTAGAGTAGCATGGCAAGCAGCGTAGCTGTGTATGACGCGGTTTCCACCGCTGTCTATGTGGCACTGCCACGCTACTATACTATACTATACCGTCCAATTGTGTCTGGGTTGGAAGGAATATGTGATCCAGTCTGTAAGTTTATTGACTTTTATTTAAAACCCTTAGTGGAGACACTTCGCTCCTAGCTAAAAGACACAATGGACGTGTTCAATAGGGTTGATGGCATCTACATGGAAATTGTTATATTCCTGTATCCGCCATGAGGATGGCCTTACAGCAACCCACTTCTTTCTCAAAACTTCCTTTCGGGATGATACGATGTGTGACTTGATACTTGAGCTGCTTTGCTTTAACCTAACCTAAAATGAATACTTAAATGTAAAATAATTATATCTGCAGTAGCGCGGCACTGCAATGGGCACAGCCTGTGCGCCCTCGTTCGCTAATCTCTTTCTAGGGTATTGGAAGAGATTCATTTTTGGCGGCGAGGGCAGGCTGGTCATATCCCATGTGCAGTGCTGGCTCAGGTATATTGATGACTTGTTAATTTTTTGGCAGGGTACGGCAGAGCAGCTTGACTCATTTATGGGTCGACTGGGTGTGAATATTTTTTAACATCAAATTGACTTACAAATATGATAAAAAAAAAACAACTTTTTGGATGGACTTATTGAGGTGTATGAGAACAATCTAATCCAGACAGATATCTTTTGCAAATCTACATCTGTCAATTCATTACTTCACGCCTTGTCGGCCCATAATATGTCTACGGTATGCGCCGTCCTGATCGGACAGTTTCTGAGAATGAAGAGGATTTGTTCGTCTAAATCAAGATTTGAAGAACAGGCTGCAGATCTCATGTAAAGGTTCCGTGAAAGGGATAATAGCAACCGCAGTATAAAGTGGGGCTACTTTAGGGCCAAGAACACCCCTAGATCCCAACTCCTCCTGTCCAGGCATAAAGATACATCTGATGAACCAGGAATTAGGTTTATCTTGACGTATAATTATGAATGGCCCAATATTTGGGCCATTCTGAATAAACATTGGTCTATCTTAAAAACGGACTCTGCTCTCAAGGATTCGCTCTCTGATTTTCCTTTAATGACTGCTAGGTGATCATCTAACCTGCGAGATATGCTTGTCAGGAGCCATTATGTTCCTCCCACATCAAGTTTTTTTGGGTCTAGTGATCCCTGTGTCGGATGCTTTCCATGTGGCCACTGTTTGGCCTGCAGCAATGTCCTTTAGAGATCTGTATTTGCATCTACAGATGGCAAGCGTCAGTTCCATATTAGGGATATATACCATGTGGTACGTTAAACGTTGTGTACTATGCTGTCTGTGGACGCTCTTTGATATATACAGTATAGACCTGACATCTCTCAAATTGTGAATACGTGTCAGGGAAAATGTGAGGGACATTGTTGCTGCTTGAACGATGGATGACATTGCCTCTCACAAAATGCTGCCTCACCATTTTAAGATGCACAATGGATGCAACCAGAAAGCATTGTTGGTTCGGGGTATTGAGGTCATCCATGGTGGCATCAGGAGAGGAAACATCATAAAAAGATTATCTCAACGTGAGACCAGATGGATGGTAACGCTTGGTACAGTGGCCCCCTCTGGTCTCAATGAAGCGTTGAGCTTTGCTTCTTTTTTATGACATCAACTCCTCTTTTTTTGTTACCCCCTCTTTTAGGGGATTTTCTTTTATTGTTTTTATTTTGTATTTTTTCTTAGGTTCTTTCCCCTTTCTTTCTTTTTTGTAACTTTTGTGCTCCCTCGACACAGTTATTTAATATATTTTTTCCATACTTTCACCTTCTACAGTTTTAAGGATCCCAGTGCGGAGTATATATATGGAGACCAAGTGTGGAATACATATATGGAGGCCAAGTGACTATGGACTTTTCAAATGGACTTACGTTATCATCTACATGGCATAGTATCCTGATTTGATTAATCCTTCTGCGAAAATATATATGTATACTGTGATGAGCTTTGAATTTGGGATAAGTATTGTCTTTATTTGTTTGATATGTTATTATCTCTATTGTTCTTCTTACTGTGCTGCATTATTTGATCTCTAATAAGATCGCAGCACTGGAGGTTTGATGCGCGCATGCGCGCACAGCGTCACCTGCCCTGCTCACTTCGGCTGTCTCTAGGTGGCGTCCGCGCATGCTCGGGAGCTATGGAGATGCGTCTCTGCTCCCGCGCATGCGCGGATGCCATGACGGCGTGTGGGGGAGTTTGGGTAATGGGATGACGCAATACGTGCATGTGCCGCTGAAATTGATCCTGGTGCACAGATGTGTCCATTAATGGCAGCTGATATAAACCTGCCGCACGGTGAGCACTCCACTCCCCCTGATGAAGTAACAAATCACTTTATTGTGAAGCATATGTTGAAGTCTGTCCTGAGGGGAACCTTGCCTCTTCACCGTTGCCCGCTTGCCTGCACTCTTTAGCACTATTTAAGCCATTTGATATGGTATCTGCAGCTGCAGTTTTGCTATCCTAATTAATGGTAATGACGTGTGCAATAGATTCACAGGGATATGTTATACCATGTCTGCATTCATGTGATTCATCCCAGTATTGCTGTTTGTTCCTGACTTCTAGCTCACGTGTTGGAGATACACTTACATTATGTCTAGAGATGAGCGAACCGGTCCCGGTTCGGCTCGAGGTCGGTTCGCCGAACGGAGGTCCCGTTTGAGTTCGGCTCGTCGAACGTTCGACGAACCGAACTCGAACCAATAGGCTATAATGGGAGGCAATCACAAACACATAAAAATGCATTATAAATGTACACAAACAGTTAATAAACATTGCCATAACACTTACCGGTCCTCGCGATCCCTTCTGCACTCTGTCTCCTGCCGCTATTCCATCCGATGATCGCTGAATCCTCCCGGTGACGGCACTGCCAGCAGAGATGCAGGACCTATCGTGACGTCAAAATAGCCATGTGACCAGTCACGTGGCTATTATCTCATTGGCTACAGACTGGTCACATGACTATGACACGTCATGTAGGACCTGCGAGTGCATCTCTCCGGTACACGATGCACATATGTGTATCGCCGTGTACCGGTGACATGCTCTAGCACACGGTCGACTCCCCGTTCCGTTAGGGACCGGCTGACACAGCCGGTCATTAACGGAGATCACCGTTGCCATAGCAACGCAGTTAGCGGTGACGTCACCGCTAACCGCGGCTCCGAGAGCACCGTTGCTATGGTAACGCGTCTGTCAGCGTTACCGCTGTTACCGCTGATAGCCAGCACTGATCACTCACGGAGTGAAGGCTGCACGCTGCTTCCCGATTGTACTGAGGATTGTACTGAGGATGAGGTTCCCCAGCCCCAAGTGATGAGCTGGTGAACCTCATCCCCACTACAATCGTCACTACTACTTCACTAGTGAGGATTGTACTGAGGATGAGGTTCCCCAGCCCCAAGTGATGGGCTGGTGAACCTCATCCTCACTACAATCGTCACTACTACTACACTAGTGAGGATTGTAGTGAGGATTGTACTGAGGATGAGGTTCCCCAGCCCCAAGTGATGGGCTGGTGCACCTCATCCTCACTACAATCGTCACTACTACTACACTAGAAAGAAAGAAGACAGAAGAGCAGGATCGTGGAGGGCTGACAGGGGGTAATAAAGATGGAGTCTCTAATGTGTCTGTGTATTTATTTCTATTAAAGTATTTTTTCTCTGTGTGGTGTTTTTTTTAACCCTTTATTGGAGATTCTTAATGGCCGGGTCAAACGTGCCTGACATTAAGAATCTCTGGCTTAATACTGGCTAGTAAAACAAAGCCAGTATTAACTCATGATTACCCAACAAGCCACCCGGCTCCAGGGCTGTTGGAAGAGTTGGATACAGCACCAGATGATGGCGCTTCTATGAGAGCGCCATTTTCTGGGATGGCTGCGGACTAAAATCCGCAGCAGAGGCGCCCAGAAACCTCGGGCTAACCTGTGCTGCGGATTCCAATCCCCAGCTGCCTAGTTGTACCCGGCTGGACACAAAAATGGGGCGAAGCCCACGTCATTTGTTTTTTAATTATTTCATGAAATAAGTGAAATAATTAAAAAAAAACGGGCTTCCCTATATTTTTGGTTCCCAGCCGGGTACAAATAGGCAACTGGGGGTTGGAGGCAGCCCGTGGCTGCCTGCTGTACCTGGCTAGCATACAAAAATATGGCGAAGCCCACGTCATTTTTTTGGTGGGCAAAAAAATTCTGCATACAGTCCTGGATGGATAGTGAAACAGGTTTTTGCCCAGCTCACCTGTGCAATGGAAGCCAGTAGTCCTGGGTTGTGCACGGAGAAAGGTTTGGAGAGCCAGTCCATGTGCATAAGGGTAGTTGAAGGATTTCACCAGCACAAAACTCCAGGCATGTTGTACTTTAAAATAAAAACTTCTTTATTTTCTTATCATTAAAAAGTCCATGCTATAGTGGTAAGCCCATGTCAGAGAGGACGCGTTTTGAATATCCAGTTCTTATTCAGTCTCTAAACCATCTAGTCACAGAACTGTTTAAAAAGGGCTGATCCCAAACATGTGATCAAATGCAAGGAGAGAGCAGTGCAATACAAAACTATTAACCCATTAGGGTGAGTCAATCCATATAGTGCCATGAACACTTATACATACATAGTATCAAAGCAAGATTAATATGCAAACATCAATTCATTTCTTTTATTTAAACCCTTGGGAAATCTTGTACCCATTAAAAACATCCATTTTATTTCCCTCTGAAAAAGGATATCTTTCAAATTTCCACCTCTCTTAGGTAGTTTAATTTTTTCAATAGCATTTACTTTCATGCCTTTCAAATCACCTGCATGTACGTCACGGAAATGTTGAGACACTCCTGATAATTTTCTTGTGGTAGCATTATTCACATCATAGATGTGTTCAGATATTCTTTTTCTGAGGGAACGACAAGTGCTGCCTATATATTGTAGCTGACAAATGGTGCAAGATATCAAGTAAACCACATGGTCTGAACTGCAGTTTATAAGTGACATTATTTTATAAGTTTTTTTATCAGTGAATGAAGAAAATTCTTTTACATTTAACATATAACCACATAATCCACAAGATCTATGGCTGCATTTGAATGAACCTGTGCTTGGTAACCAATTACTGGCATTTTTTTCTTCATTGTTGGAACCGCACCTGTTCATATGATCACTAGGTGATAGCATGGATCCCAATGTAATGTTCCTTTTTGAAACAAATTTAACTCCATTTTTTAAAATCTGATATAATGTATCGTCCGTAGTCAAGATGGGCAAATATTTTTTCACAATTTTGATTACATCATAATAGTTTTTACTGTATGTTGTTGAAAAAACAACTGAAAGATTTTTTTGGGGATTTTCTTTGATTTTGTTCATCTCCAAATACTGTGACCTACTCGCTTTATTTGCCTTGATTTTGGCTTTTTGAAGGTTTTTCATTTTATAGCCTCTTGCTAAAAACCTATTTTCAATAATGTTACATTCCACCTCAAAACCACTTTGGGTGTTGCAACATCTCCTGGCACGGACATATTCACCTGTAGGAATGTTATCTATGACATGCCTTGGATGGCAACTTCCCGCATGTAACAGTGAATTGCCTGATATAGGTTTTCTATAGAGGCTGCAATTGATTTCCCCATTATCACCCTTCCCATGAAATTGTATATCCAAAAAATTAATTTTTGATACATCATGAAAAAAAGTGAAAAAAAGGTTATGGGCATTGTTATTGATGTAAAATATAAAATCCTCAATTTTTTTATTTGGGTTTTGCCATACAATAAGTACATCATCTATAAATCTCAGATATAATGCTATGTCCGAGAAAAAAGGATTACATTGATTGAAAATATATTGTTCTTCCCACCAAAACATGAATATGCCCGCTAATGAAGGGGAAAATCGTGCGCCCATTGAACATCCCTGTAGCTGGACATATCCCTTGTTGAGAAAGGTGAAATAATTGTTTTTAAGCAAAAATTCAGTCACATCCACCAAGTAATTTTGTAATTCTAGCGAGTAGTCAGAGTATTTTTTGAGTAAATCTCTCAAGGCAAAAATGGCAAGAGAATGTGGTATGGATGTATACAGTGATTGGACATCAATTTTGGAGGAAGGTGTACATTTGGGTTTAATGGATGAAAAATTGAGAGATTATTTGAATCCCTCTTATTGTTTAATACCATTATTACATGCTTTACCCAAGTCACATAAAAATCAGTTTCCCCCAAAAATGAGACCAATTGTTTCAGGTATCGATTCTTATACTGAGCATTTGGCAGAGTGGTTGGATAACCACCTACAGTTTCTTCCCAAAATGTCTCCTGGCTATGTATTGGATAGCAAACATGTGTTGAATATTATCTCTCAGATGAAATGGCAGGATAATTACAGTTGGTTAATTTGTGATGTCCAATCACTGTATACATATAGCGGGCATATTCATGTTTTGGTGGGAAGAACAATATATTTTCAATCAATGTAATCCTTTTTTCTCGGACATAGCATTATATCTGAGATTTATAGATGATGTACTTATTGTATGGCAAAACCCAAATAAAAAAATTGAGGATTTTATATTTTACATCAATAACAATGCCCATAACCTTTTTTTCACTTTTTTTCATGATGTATCAAAAATTAATTTTTTGGATATACAATTTCATGGGAAGGGTGATAATGGGGAAATCAATTGCAGCCTCTATAGAAAACCTATATCAGGCAATTCACTGTTACATGCGGGAAGTTGCCATCCAAGGCATGTCATAGATAACATCCCTACAGGTGAATATGTCCGTGCCAGGAGATGTTGCAACACCCAAAGTGGTTTTGAGGTGGAATGTAACATTATTGAAAATAGGTTTTTAGCAAGAGGCTATAAAATGAAAAACCTTCAAAAAGCCAAAATCAAGGCAAATAAAGCGAGTAGGTCACAGTATTTGGAGATGAACAAAATCAAAGAAAATCCCCAAAAAAATCTTTCAGTTGTTTTTTCAACAACATACAGTAAAAACTATTATGATGTAATCAAAATTGTGAAAAAATATTTGCCCATCTTGACTACGGACAATACATTATATCAGATTTTAAAAAATGGAGTTAAATTTGTTTCAAAAAGGAACATTACATTGGGATCCATGCTATCACCTAGTGATCATATGAACAGGTGCGGTTCCAACAATGAAGAAAAAAATGCCAGTAATTGGTTACCAAGCACAGGTTCATTCAAATGCAGCCATAGATCTTGTGGATTATGTGGTTATATGTTAAATGTAAAAGAATTTTCTTCATTCACTGATAAAAAAACTTATAAAATAATGTCACTTATAAACTGCAGTTCAGACCATGTGGTTTACTTGATATCTTGCACCATTTGTCAGCTACAATATATAGGCAGCACTTGTCGTTCCCTCAGAAAAAGAATATCTGAACACATCTATGATGTGAATAATGCTACCACAAGAAAATTATCAGGAGTGTCTCAACATTTCCGTGACGTACATGCAGGTGATTTGAAAGGCATGAAAGTAAATGCTATTGAAAAAATTAAACTACCTAAGAGAGGTGGAAATTTGAAAGATATCCTTTTTCAGAGGGAAATAAAATGGATGTTTTTAATGGGTACAAGATTTCCCAAGGGTTTAAATAAAAGAAATGAATTGATGTTTGCATATTAATCTTGCTTTGATACTATGTATGTATAAGTGTTCATGGCACTATATGGATTGACTCACCCTGACTCACCCTAATGGGTTAATAGTTTTGTATTGCACTGCTCTCTCCTTGCATTTGATCACATGTTTGGGATCAGCCCTTTTTAAACAGTTCTGTGACTAGATGGTTTAGAGACTGAATAAGAACTGGATGTTCGAAACGCGTCCTCTCTGACATGGGCTTACCACTATAGCATGGACTTTTTAATGATAAGAAAATAAAGAAGTTTTATTTTAAAGTACAACATGCCTGGAGTTTTGTGCTGGTGAAATCCTTCAACAGTCCTGGATGGAGTATGCTTAGCCTTGTAGTTCTGCAGCTGCTGTCTGCTCTTCTCCATACAGACAGACAGCAGCTGCAGAACTACAAGGCTCAGCATACTCCATCCAGGACTGTATGCAGAAGTTTTTTGCCCCCTGAAAAAATTATGTGGGCTTCGCCATATTTTTGTATGCTAGCCAGGTATAGCAGGCAGGTACGGCTACCCCCAACCCCCAGTTGCCTATTTGTACCCGGCTGGGAACCAAAAATAAAGGGAAGCCCTTTTTTTATTATTTCATGAATTTCATGAAATAATTAGAAAACAAATGACGTAGGCTTCGCCCCATTTTTGTGTCCAGCCAGGTACAACTAGGCAGCTGGAGATTAGAATCCGCAGCACAGGTTGGCCTGAGCTTTCTGGGCCCCACTGCTGCGAATTGCAGTCTGCAGCCGCCTCAGAAAATGGCATTTTCATAGAAGCGCCATCTTCTGGCGCTGTATCCAACTCTTCCAGCACCTGCCTGCTATACCTGGCTAGCATACAAAAAAATGGCGAAGCTCACGTCCTTTTTTTGTAGTTTTTTGGCAAAAAAAATAAAAAATGCTTCCCTGGATTTTCCATTGCCAGTGAAGGTAACACCAAGCAGTGGGGGTTAGCAGCCAGTAGCTGCTTGGATTACCCTTAGCTAGCAATACAAAAAATGCAGCAGGAGCCCATATATATTTTTTTTAATTATTTATTTAAATAACTAAAAATAAAATGGGCTTCCCTGTATTTTGATTGCTGGACATCACAGTGCTGTAAAAAAAAATCTTTAAAAAAATGACGTAGCGCTCCGCGGTATTTTTGATTCTCAGCGCAGATAAAGCAGACAGCTATGGGTTGCCACCCCCATCTGCCTGCCGTTACCTTGGTTGGCAATCAAAATACAGGGAAGCCTATTAATTTTTTCTATTTAAAAATATTTTAATTATAATAATAATAATTGATAGCCAGCTAGGGTAAAGCAGACGGCTGTAGCCTGAAAACCACAGCTGGCAGCTTTACCGTGGTTGGGGATCCAATGTGGAGGTCCCCTCAGGCTCTTTTTTATAATTATTTTATAAATATTAATAATTACACAATAAAAGTAGGGTCCCCCCAAATTGGATCACCAGCCAAGGTAAAGCGGACAGCTGTGGTCTGGTATTCTCAGGGTGGGAAGGTCCATAGTTATTGGGCCTTCACAGCCTAAAAATAGCAGGCCGCAGGCACCCCAGACGTGGCGCATCCACTAGATGCGCCAATCCTGGCGCTTCAACCCAGCTCATCCCGTGCCCTTGTGCAGTGGCAAACGGGGTAATAAATCGGGTTGATACTAGCTGTAAAGTAACCTGAGATCAAGCCCAGCAGTTTGTGATGTCATGGCGTCTATTAGATACTAAACATCATAAACTGTCAGTACTAACAAAAAAAAAAAATCGACAAAAGAAATTTATTTGAAAAAACAGTCCCCAAAACATTTCCTCTTTCACCAATTTATTGTAAGAAAAAAAATAAAGGGGTCCCACGACGACTCTGGACCGTCTAGAATATGGGGGGGAGACACTCAGGGAACGTATCCCCCATTTTCTAGGAGTGCGGACCCTTCATGTGAGGAGTGTGGGTGCAATGAATCTGCACTCACTCTTCTCGGGTCCACAGCAGCAGAGTCCATGTCGTAATGGTTGCTACCAAAGCTGCAATGCCCTGCTCATGAGGTAAGGGCATGCCTAATCAGGAGAACTACTGTAGAGGAAGCTCTGCTCACTGGTATATAGGTGCTTAGAGGTAATAATAGATAAAATTAGTGAGTAACCTCGGCACTCTAAATCTCCCATACTAAGTCAGTAAGTCACAACGGATAGTAATGCAAAATCACTCTTTATTGGTCCGTATTAAGAAAACATTTTTTTTCATAAGCATATATGTTTTTGTCCAAAACAAGTTACAAATGACGTTTCGGCCTGAGCCTTCGTCAGATTGGACTTATCTGCATGTAATCATGAAAAATGACAATAATCAGTATCACATAAGAGTAACATAAACTCGAACAATGTAGAGGTACAATTGGGATGCAGCAAAAAAATTGCAACACAGCAAGAAATGAAACACATGATAAAAAATGTCATAATACAGTACAAGGACAATATAGTAATGACAAATATGGGGTCAGAGTAAGCTTAGACAGCTCTGGTACGAAAGAGATGTCAATCATAAAGTAACATGTGCAGTAGGTGTAGAGCTACAGTATGCATGGCAGAGCTAATGGGTAGACCGACCATAGAAAAAGAACGGAGAAAAAGTGGAGAAAAAGTGGAGAAAAAATGGAGAAAAAAATGGAGAAAAAGTGGAGAAAAAGTGGAGAAAAAGTGGAGAAAAAGTGGAGAAAAAAGTGGAGAAAAAGTGGAGAAAAAGTGGAGAAAAAGTGGAGAAAAAATGGAGAAAAAAATGGAGAAAAAAATGGAGAACAAGTGGAGAAAAAGTGGAGAAAAAGTGGAGAAAAAGTGGAGAAAAAGTGGAGAAAAAGTGGAGAAAAAATGGAGAAAAAATGGAGAACAAGTGGAGAAAAAGTGGAGAAAAAGTGGAGAAAAAATGGAGAATAAGTGGAGAATAAGTGGAGAAAAAGTGGAGAAAAAGTGGAGAAAAAGTGGAGAAAAAATGGAGAAAAAGTGGAGAAAAAGTGGAGAATAAGTGGAGAATAAGTGGAGAAAAAATGGAGAATAAGTGGAGAAAAAAAGGAGAAAAAAATGGAGAAAAAGTGGAGAAAAAATGGAGAAAAAAGTGGAGAAAAAGTGGAGAAAAAATGTAGAAAAAATGTAGAAAAAGTGGAGAAAAAATGGAGAAAAAGTGGAGAAAAAGTGGAGCACCCTTTGGTGCCTTTCATGTGGCACTAAGGGGTGCTTAGCTTTGTATTTAGCCAAAAAATGAAAAAAAAAAAAATGACGTAGGGTTCCCCCTAGTTTTGTAGCCAGCTAGGGTAAAGCAGACGGCTGCAGCCTGCAGACCACAGCTGGCAACCTCACCTTGGCTGGTAATTCAAAACTGAGGGCACCCCACGCTGTTATTTTAAATTAAATAAATAATTAAAAAAAAAAAACACGTAGGGGTCCCCCAAAATTGGATCACCAGCCAAGGTAAAGCAGACAGCTGGGGCCTGATATTCTCAGACTAGGGAGGTCCATGGTTATTGGACTCTCCCCAGCCTAAAAATAGCAGGCCGCAGCCGCCCCAGAAGTGGCGCATCCATTAGATGCGCCAATCCTGGTGCTTCGCCCCAGCTCATCCCGCGCCCTGGTGTGGTGGCAAACGGGGTAATATATGGGGTTAATACCAGATGTGTAATGTCACCTGGCATCAAGCCCTGGGGTTGGTGAGGTCAGGCGTCTATCAGATACCCGACATCACCAACCCAGTCAGTAATAAAAAAAAATAGACGACAAACACATTTTTATTTGAAAAAACACTCCCCAAAACATTCCCTCTTTAACCAATTTATTAGAATGAAAAACAAATCCAGGTCTGGTGTAATCCAAGGGGTTGCCATGACGATCCACACTGTCCCAGTCAATGAAGAGCAGGATGTTCCCCATTGGCTGGGAGAGCAGTGCAGTGACCTGAGCTAACATCAATGGGTCAGCCCAGGTCACTGCAGGGCATGACAGGTGCTGCTGTCAGCGAGGTACATTACCTGCGCTGATCTCCAGCACACTGACAGCCCCTGTCACTGAGCTCAATGACCGGCGCTTTCACACCAAGTATCGCGAGAGGCCCGTGACGTCACCGCTAGTCAGTTTCGGCTCGGAAGCGAGAGGTGATGTGACAAGCGGTGGCCATGGAGGACAGTGACAGTGCTGAGGTCGGGATGGCGGGACTTCATCACCGCAGGTAAGCCGAGCGGGGCCATGTGTGCAGAGAGTGTGTGTGTGTGTGTGTGTGTGTGCGCGCGCGTGTGTGTGTGTGTGTGTGTGTGTGTGTGTGTATGTATGTATGTATGTGTACATGCCGCGGGCAGGAGGGGGCGGAGCGAGCTGAGCGGGGAAGTGTGGGCTTCCTGCACGTAACTAGGATAAACATCGGGTTACTAACCAAAGCGCTTTGCTTGGATACCCGATGTTTATCTTGGTTACCAGCTTCTGGAAGGCTGCCAGCGATGGCTCCTGCACACTGTAGCTGTAAAAAGCCCTGCTTTTTGCTGCTAGAACCGTTCTCGAACGTATCTAGAACTATCGAGCTTTTGCAAAAAGCTCGAGTTCTAGTTCGATCTCGAACAGCCCCCAAAATCACTCGAGCTTAGAACTGTAGAACCACGAACCTAGAACCGCGAACCGCGCTCAACTCTAATTATGTCTCAGGAATTTGTGTTGAATGTGTGCTAATTTAAAATCTATGTAAAAATTTGATCTTTGTAATATCTATTTAAGGCTTGTTTTGCCCTTCTTTTTGTACATCTACCCCTCTATTGTGCTGTTTATATTCAGATTTTTTTAAAAAACTAATTGTAATCACTATTTTTGTCGTCAATAAATATATAGAAATAATGGTTGAGCAAATATTACTTTTGATTCTCTTGTTGTCTCATCTGCTGTATAGAGTATGCTGACACACATGGGATTCCTTATTTCCTGTCTATGTAAATTAGTACAAAGGAAACAGCAGCATAAAGGGTATAATGCAGCAATACTAAGCTGCAGTGTAGCTGTGAATCCAGCTCTGAGTTTAGATAGTGCACACTTGAAAGCACCAGTACACTCAGTTATCCTGCCTTTCTTAAGGCCCCGTTACAAGCTCCGATAAATCGGGCAATATGTCGTCGGGGTCACGGATTCCGTGACGCACATCCGGCATCATTTGACATATCGTGTGACGGCTACGAGCGACTGAAAAGCGTAGCTCTGGCACACCCAAACGAGAAAGACAGATATGGTGGTCCAAAAAAACGAGTTTTTTAACTCCAAGAGGTGATCATAAGAAAGACTATAGGCTATATGCCCAAGGCACAGAAGAGAGCTGCATCAGAAATAGTCAAGGGCTCACACGGAGTACGATGTACTTCCATGTGCAGCATAATAGTAGAGGCAGTACTACTTACCAAGGCCAGATCACCGTATATGCCGGGGTAACACGTGGGGACCGGCGTCCCAACACGTGTTTCGCGATGGTATGCTTCGTCGGGGGAAGCATACCAACATGAAACACGTGTTGGGACGCCGGTCCCCACGTGTTAACCCGGCATATATGGTGATCTGGTCTTGGTAAGTAGTACTGCCTCTACTATTATGCTGCACATGGAAGTACATCGTACTCCGTGTGAGCCCTTGACTACTTCTGATGCAGCTCTCTTCTGTGCCTTGGGCATATAACCTATAGTCTTTCTTATGATCACCTCTTGAAGTTAAAAAACTCGTTTTCTCTCAATTTCTCTGGGACACGTGGGGTTCTTTACCCTTCAGCATTCCTCCTCCTTGTCCTATATTACATTATATTATTTGTTATACCCTATAGCACCCTATCTTAATAAATGTTCTACATAATTCAAATTCATTGCTTGTCTGGGTATTCCTTTTGCTTTCAGCAAATCTAAAGACTCTTTTTTGCTTTGGTTACTATAATTAATGAGTTGTTGCTTTTACCACTATGCGATCTACTTGTTTGTTTCAATATTTAAATGTATGTAAGAGATTATTTGTGATAGGCCTCTAAAAATTATATATTAGGGCATCATGCCCACATCTCCGTCCACATCATCCATATTAGTCGCAAGCTAGAGCACTACAACAATGTCTCATTGATGTGGCTACAGGCTATAGTGAAACTCATTTCTTTAGTTGACACTGCAACAGATAAATTGAAAATTATAACAGACCAAGGGTGTAATGACCGCGGTCGCAGAGGTTGCCACTGCGACTGGCCCCGCAGGGTTATAGGGGTCCGGCAGCCGCTCTGCAGAGCCGGCTGCCGGGCCCCTATGTGTCGTGACCAACTGCGCGACCGTTGGGGGGCCGGCCTGTGAGTCAGGGGGGCCCGGTGTCAGCAGGGGGCAGAGGGGCCCCTGACCTGGAGAGGCCCACCAGGCGTGTCTGATCTGCAGCAGAGCAGAAGTGCTCCTGCACGGCAGACGTAATCCATCCCTACCAGGACCTGCGATGATGTCATGCCCATGTGACTGTGTCGGAAGAGACACAGGATTGCCGGGGAGAAAGCAGGAGAAAATACTTTGGACACATGACTGGTAATGAGAAAAGAGGGAACATGAGGGGGAGGTGGGGTGCAGGGTGAGTGGGATATGAGGGCTGCAGACTGACAGAAGCATGTGAAGGGGTGCAGAGTATTTGAGAGGGGTATGTTGGAGTACAGGCAAGGTGAGATATGTGGGACAGGGGTGTGTGATATGGGGGGGGTGCAAGCTGTATGGGGAGTAGAGTGTGTGACATATGGGGGCATGGGGGCAGGGGCGTAACTACCGCGGTCGCAGGAGTCAGAAGGAGAAAAGAGGTACTTTTTTTTTATTTTGCTGACTGCATGACACATGGAGGCCCTGGGGGGGCTGGCTGCATTACACATGGAGGTCCTGGGGAAGCTGGCTGAATGACACATATAGGCCTGGGGGAAGCTGGCTGCATGACACATGGAGTCCCTGGTGGGGCTTGCTGGCAGGCTGTATGACACATGGAGGCCCTGGTGGGGCTGGCTGCATGACACATAGAGGCCCTGGGGGGCTGGCTGCATGACATCTGGGGGGGCTGGCTGCATGACACCAGGGGGAGATTGCTGCATGACACATGGAGGCCCTGGGGGGGCTGGCTGCATGACACATAGAGGCCCTGGGGGGGCTGGCTGCATGACATCTGGGGGGGGCTGGCTGCATGACACCTGGGGGGGCTGGCTGCATGACACCTGGGGGGGCTGGCTGCATGACACATGGAGGCCCTGGTGGGGCTGGCAAGCTGCATGACACATAGAGGCCCAGGGGGGGATGGCTGCATGACACCTGGGGGGCTGGCTGCATGACACCTGGGGGGGCTGGCTGCATGACACCTGGGGGGCTGGCTGCATGACACCTGGGGGGGCTGGCTGCATGACACATGGAGGCCCTGGGGGGCTGGCTGCATGACACATAGAGGCTCTGGGGGGCCTGGCTGCATGACACCTGGGAGGTCTCGCTGCATGACACATGGAGGCCCTGGGGGGGGGGCTGGCTGCATGACACATGGAGGCCCTGGGGGGCCTGGCTGCATGATACTTGATGGCCTGGGGGTGCTGGCTGCATGATACATGGAGGTCTATGGGACTGCATAATAAACATGAAGGACACCTTATACATGGACTATAGGGGTGCATTATACATGGAGGAGTATGGGGCTGCATAATACAAAATGAATGACACCTTATACATGGAATATAGGGGTGCATTATACATGGAGGAGTATGGGGCTGCATAATACAAAATGAATGACACCTTATACATGGAATATAGGGGTACATTATACATGGAGGAGTATGGGGCTGCATAATACAATATGATGATTCATGGAGCTGCATTATAATACATATAGGACTATGGGGGCTACATTATAATTCATGGAGGACTATGGAGGCTACCTTACACATGCTCTGTGGGGGTTCATTCTAAAACATGGAGGAGTATGTGGTGCAGTATAATATATGGAGAACTATGGGAAATGCATTATAATACATGGAAGACTATGGAGGTGCATTCTAATATATGAAGGGTTATGTGGGACCCATTATACTATATGGAAGGCTATGTGGGGGCCATTATAGTATTTGGAGAACTATATACTAGGGGGGACAAAGATACAAGTATGGGATGGTAATGTTTTGTGCTGAGGGAAAAAGGCTCTTTCCCTCAGCACTTAGCTTTCCCATGCTCTGCTATACATCTCTCAGCACCTAGCTTTCCCATGCTCTGATATGGGAAAGCTGGGTGCTGAGGGAAAGATGTATGACAGAGCATGGGAAAGCTGGGTGCCGAGGACAAGATGGATATCAGTTCATGGGAAAGCTGGGTGCTGATAGAGTGATTTTAGATTATGGGAAACCTGCGTGCTGTGGGTAAAAGCCAAGTGTCAGCATCATTATCCCATACCCTAAGTGTCAGTGTACATGGAGGGGGGCCCCGGTCCAAATTTTGCACCAGGGCCCATCAAACTCTAGTTACGCCACTGTAACAGACCAGACAGAACTGTGACTCTTACCGCTTAATTAACAACTAGGCATGGTCGTGTATGATAATATACGGAATCTGGTGGGGACTCTGAAGCTTGTCATGTGCTCAACTTAGTGGATCAGACTTTCTAAATTAGTACCCAGATTTGTTTGACCTAATTGTGAAGGTACACCATGTGTGCACCCCATTTATGTCCCGTGAATCTCAAAATATTTCTATGTTAGGTAACACCGATTACTGTTTTTTCACCCTTCTCGACCCATGCTACAAGGAAAGTTTTCCATCTCTCCTTTCTTAGGTGGAGAGGGCTAGTAAAATAGTGCAATACCAGAAGGCCCTAGTTGAAAAAATTCCAATTTGACAACGCTAGCTGTAAAAAAGCCGCAAAAAATGTGGGGTGGGAACTCAAGCATGGCACCAAGATACTTGACCAACTATCGAGTGTCTCGGGCAACCCGATGCTCAATTGAATACCGAGCAGTGCCGACCACGATCGCCCATCACTAATAAATATAGCACTACATTTTACCATGTAATACATGGGCATGCAAGCTGCTATAATAGCAAAGGTATGGGAAAGGGGGAAAGGAAAACTCACAAGGTTCTCTGCAAACCCCACCAATGCAAGGACATGGCTGGCTACCCCATATAAGCAGGAAGGAAGGTAATCCAGCATCAGATTCTTTCTTAAAAGGAAGGTGTCGTGCCCAAAAAAAATTTCAATAACTGAAAAAATGTAAAGTATTAATGTTTTAATGTTTTGTTTAAATATTATTATTTGTTTCTAATTGAGCAAAATATAAAAAAAAATTAAAACGTTTGATATTTTCCACTCTTAAACACTAGGGGGAGCAGTTGCTGAAATCCTACAGAAATGCCACTGTAGAAAAATCCTGGATTACAGCTGCAGTAAAGTGGGCAGAATCTGCTCTCCTGTGTGTGATATCACACCTCCCCCTCCCAACCTGAGTGTTTCCAAAAGATAAGAGAGAATGAAGTGTAGGGACACAGTGCGGAACCATTTTGTTGATGACCACAAATGTCCAAAGTGTCACCAAGGACAGCTGCATAGTGCTCCCCACATAACGCTCTGCACGCCTCGATCCAGCAATGCTTTGCCGCAAGCACGCACACCTGCAATGTTCTGCCACATGCACGCCCGCAATGCTCTGCCACACGGATGCACGCAGTGTATGTGAGTGTGTGTGTACACTGTGTATATACTGTGTGTGTGACAGCACCCAGCATGAGGGCAGCGGAGCCAGCATGTGTATATACTATATACCATGTACTGTGTGTATATACTATACTATACTATACTATATACCGTGTGCGCAGTGTGTATATACTGTGTGACCAAGCAGCATGAGGGAGGTGGAGCCAGCGTGTGTATATAATATATACCGTGTATTGAGTGTATATACTATATACTGTGTGTATATACTATATACCATGTGTACAGTGTGTATATACTGTGTGTGACCAAGCAGCATGAAGGAGGTGGAGCCAGCATGTGCATATACTATATACCATATACTGTGTGTATATACTACATACCGTGTGTACAGTGTTTATATATTGTGTGTGTGACCAAGCAGCATAAGGGAGGCGGAGCCAGTGTGTGTATATACTATATACCGTGTATTGTGTGTATATACTATATACTGTGTGAACACTGTGTATATACTGTGTTTGTGACCGAGCAGCATGACGGTGCAATGCTCTGCATGCATAACCACCTGAAATGCTCTGCCACACGCCCGCAATGCTCTGCCACACGCTCACCCACAATGCTCTGCCACGCACGCACAATACTCTGCCACGCACGGACACATAATGCTCTGCCACATGCACGCATATACAATGCTCTGCCACGCACGCACACACAATTCACTGCCACGCACGCACACACAATGCTCTGCCACGCACGCACGATAAATCTGCCACATGCATGCACAAAATGCTCTGCCACATGCACGCACACACAATGCTCTGCCAGGCACGCAGAAAATATTCTGCCACATGCACGCACACACATTGCTCTGCCACGCACGCACACACAATGCTATGCCATGCACGCACACACAATGCTCTGCCACGCCACACGCACGCAGACACAAAGCTCTGCCACACGCACGCACACACAATGCACTGCCATGCACACACACAATGCTCTGCCATGCATGCACACACAAAATGCTCTGCCACACGCACGCACAAATTGCTCTGCCACATGCACTCATGCACAAAATGCTCTGCCACATGCACGCACACACAATGCTCTGCCAGGCATGCACACACAATGCTCTGCCATGCATGCTAACACAATGCTCTGCCACACACGCACACTGCACTGCCACGCACACACACACAAAATGCTCTGCCACACGCACGCACACACAATGCTCTGCCACACACGCACACACAATGCTCTGCCAGGCACGCGCACAAAAAATGCTCTGCCACAGGCAAGCACACACAAAATGCTCTGCCACACGCACGCACACACAATGCTCTGCCACATGCACAAAATGCTCTGCCACATGCACATGCACACGCACACACACACAAGCACAAGCATGCCCGCCGCGGCTGAGGAGGGAGGGGGGCCATACACTACTCACACAGGCCGACAGGTAACAGGCCATGGGGAGAGAGCGTGGGGGTGTCATTGGAGACGGTAGCAGCGGCGGCGTGGGGGGGAGGGGCGCCGGTACACTACTTCCACGAGCTGAATGGGTGGCAGGGGGAAAAGTTCAGCACACAGCATGACCGCTGTGAGCTGCAGAAAGATGGCGCTGATCTCCTCCCTCTGCTGTGACTTTTAAGAAAGAACCTGATGCTGGATTTCCTTCCTTCCTGCTATAATAGAAGCACTGTTTGTGAGACAAGAGAAGAATCATGGAAATAATTATTGACCTGTAGAGGGCTGAAATTTTTTTAAAAAAAGCAATAATACTCACTTTACTGTTCATCTATTAGGCCTCCTCCACTGCTCACCCTGCTATCGGGTCCTCCACACCTCTTCTTTCCGCCATTGCATGCAGCATCTCTGGTTTCTTCACTATGGGCTGAAACATCCCTTCGACACTAGGCCTAAGACATCTTTCCACGTTGTAAGCTCTTGACGTATCTCATAAATAATGTCATGATGTCACAACGTTTATCTCGTTAGCAGAGCATGCAGGGACGTCCGAGGCCTGGACATGATCAGAAGTCCTGGCCTGGAATTAAGAGACTGAACATGCATAAAGAGATGGCAGAAAGAACCAAATGATGGAGGTGGCTAAATAGGTGAGCAGTAAGGTATTTTTTTTCCCGTAGTAGGTTTATTATGCTATCGTGTCTTGAGACAAAGCAGAGAATAATATGGATGATTCAATTCACAGCTTATAACTTTGCTGAATCTAATTTTCCTGTGAAATCAGAGCAATAAGCCAAATTTGAATCTTGCCAGATCCTCTTATCTTTACTTCTGAATTATATGAACATCCCCTTGTGAACACTCAGAAAAATGTAGGTACTTTTCAATACTTTTTGTAAAAGTTAAGAAAATCCCTTAGCGTGTAAACCTTTTTCAAAAATGAATACATATATATGGATATGTCAAAAAACTATGAAGCCTTTTACCAGGTATCCGGCTGGAGACATGAAGCTGAGATGGGTAGAACGGTGCCAAAGTGGGAGGTAAAGTTGGAGTCTGGTAATGTATGTTGCACATTGGGTATTAATAGGAAATTGTCCAGTAGTGAAAAACACTTTTAATTAAAAATAAAATAAGAAAGTTAATGTGTCCTTCCTAATTAGTATGAGACAGATACCGAGAATCTTGTGTAGAACAGTTAACGACAAACTTATGAATTGAAGCTAATTCTCTTTCTGAGCAGATGGATGTAGCAAAAGGTTTTTCCATTTCTGATGCAACGTGCATGAAACACCCTTTGTGAAGTGCCTGACATTTTAGAAAAAGACCCCAGGTTCTAAATTTGCATGTACAATATGTCAATTTGGCACATGTTGAAAGCTGCTAATATAATGTCCTGCCTTGCTGGTTTTCCATCTTCTCAGCAGCTTCTGAACACTTCCTAATCCATATAGTAGAATTAAGTGCCATTTGGCAACTACATATTTAAGAACCTTCCCGATACAGTCAAATAATATTAGCAGTTTTTGTAGTTATATGAGGCCAAGTCATGCTTCCTAATATGACGGACAGGGTGTTGAAGCTCCTGCTGTCGCACAGTGTTTTCCTATTGTGTACGGGCTGCCAGCCAAGGCTGTCATTCTGTAAAAGAATACATATACCATAAGAAATGAAAAAGCCTTTTGAAAAAAATCTATTTCTTTGCACTATTTAAGCAAACTGTGCTATTGTCACATACCAGTAAATGTATATAAAGACACTTATACTTTAGGAAAACATACTTTAATAGTCATACAAATGAATATTGTGCAATGTTCAACATTGTAACCTCTTCAACCTCAGACTCCCAGCAGTCACTATACTTTTTCATTTTTTTCAGGTAGACTCTGAACTCATGGCAAGATGTATACCTGAGTGAGCGACTTAGAATCTGCTATGTGGCTGCGCGCTACCTCCTGGGGATGTACTGATGGTGGAATTTTCCCTATGTTGCACAGGCTTGCTTCTAGCTCAGGAATGCACACAGGATACGACATGCTTTAGTTGTCTGTGATCAAGCCACAGCCCTAGGCTCCTATAATTTTTTAGCTGTAATAACAGAGTCCACTGGTTAACTCTTTCACAAACTAGCACTGTATTTTTTTTTCTTTCGCTTTAGGCCGAATTTTTGGTTATTCTGCACATTGTACAAGTCTATTGTGATTTGGTTTAGAGCAAAAGAGAACAGAATACATATAGGGGTCAGAGATCCACCCAGCATTCATTCAAGTGATCATCTCATGTACCCTAAGGAGATGTTATAGCTGTAGTAAAATTACTTCTACTTGCGTAATGTCAGGTTTACAGAAACCTACCAGTGATTCCATATATCACAAAAGTGAGTATGCCCCTCTCATTTTTGTAAATCCTTTATTATATACAGTGCCTTGTGAAAGTATTCGGCCCCCTTGAATTTTTCAACCTTTTACCACATTTCAGGCTTCAAACATAAAGATAAAAAATTTAAATTTTATGGTGATAAATCAACAACAAGTGGGACATAATTGTGAAGTTGAACGAAATGTATTGCTTATTTTAAAAAAATAATAAACTGAAAATTGGGGTGTGCAATATTATTCGTCCCTTTAAGTTAATACGTTGTAGCGCCACCTTTTGCTGCGATTACAGCTGCAAGTCGCTTGGGGTACGTCTCTATCAGTTTTGCACATCGATAGACTGAAATTCTTGCCAATTTTTCCTTTGCAAACAGCTCGAGCTCAGTGAGGTTGGATGGAGAGCATTTGTGAACAGCAGTTTTCAGCTCTTTCCACAGATTCTTGATTGGATTCAGGTCTGGACTTTGACTTGGTCATTCTAACACCTGGATACTTTTATTTGTGAACCATTCAATTGTAGATTTTTCTTTATGTTTGGGATCAGTGTCTTGTTGAAAGACAAATCTCCATCCCAGTCTCAGGTCTTTTGCAGACTCCAACAGATTTTCTTCAAGAATGGTCCTGTATTTGGGTCCATCCATCTTCCCATTAATTTTAACCATCTTCCCTGTCCCTGCTGAAGAAAAGCAGGCCCAAACCATGATGCTGCCACCACCATGTTTGACAGTGGGGATGGTGTGTTCAGGGTAATGAGCTGTGTTGCTTTTACGTCAAACATATCGTTTTGCATTGTGCCTAAAAAATTTGATTTTGGTTTCATCTGACCAGAGCACCTTCTTCCACATGTTTGGTGTGTCTTCTTTAACTTTAAACAACACATTTTATGGATATCTTTGAGAAATGACTTTCTTCTTGACACTCTTCCATAAAGGCCAGATTTGTGCAGTGTACGACTGATTGTTGTCCTATGGACAGACTCTACCACCTCAGCAGTAGATCTCTGAAGTTATTATTTTTATTATTATTATTAATAATTATTATAGCACCATTTATTCCATGGCGCTTTACATGTGAAAGGGGTATACAAAATAGGGACAGGTACAATAATCATAATACAATACAAGGCACAGACAGGTACAGGAGGACAGAGGTCCCGTCCCTTGAGGGCTCACAGTCTATAAGGAATGGGTGAGGATACAGTTCATCCAGAGTGATCATGGGCCTCTTGGCTGCATCTTTGATCAGTCTTCTCATTTTTTGAGATTAAATTTGTGATTGACGGCCGGGTCCTGGTAGATTTGCAATGGTATGATACTCCTTCCATTTCAATATGATCACTTGCACAGTGCTTCTTGGGATGTTTAAAGTTGTGGAAATCTTTTTGTAACCAAATCTGGCTTTAAACTTCTCCACAACAGTATCATGGACCTGCCTGTTGTGTTCCTTGGTCTTCATGATGCTCTCTGTGCTTTAAACAGTACACTGAGACTATCACAGAGCAGATGCATTTATATGGAGAATAGATTATACACAGGTGTCTTATATTTATCATCATCAGTTATTTAGGACAACATTGGAACATTCAGAGATCATCAATGAACTTCTGGAGTGAGTTTGCTGCACTAAAAGTAAAGGGGACGAATAATATTGCATGCTCCACTTTTCAGTTTATCATTTTTTACAAAAGTTTAAAATAAGCAATACATTTCATTCTACTTCACAATTGTGTCCCACTTGTTGATTCTTCACCTTAACATTAAATTTTTTATCTTTATGTTTGAAGCCTGAAATGTGGGAAAAGGTTGAAAAATTCAAGGGGGCCGAATACTTTTGCAAGGCACTGTATTTTCATGGGTAGTGATGAGGGAACTCGCAGATAATCGGGACCAGCTGAACCTGGTGATCCAGTTTCTAAAATCCGGTTCCAGTCCATGGGAACGAGAATCCAGCAATTAAAAATGGTGGTAGAAGGGATAGGGGAATGGGAGCAGGTGCGCCATATTAACGAGGTTCCGGCATGGCTGAACGCTGTTTCCAGGCCTCACATTCACTACCTGGGCCACTAATTACTGCTCATCCATATGCACTGCCTTCCCCACCCTCCGGCACCTGTGATTGCTTGCAGTCAGATGCGCCCACAGCCTTAGTGACATCGTGTCAGCTAATTCCAAAATATCACAGGCTCCAGGATGGCCGGTGGGTGGGGAAAGCAGTGCTACTGTTTGCGGATCAGTATTGTGGTATTAAAATAAATAAAACAAATGTCGTAGGGTCCCCCCATTTTATGATACCCAGCACAAATAAAGCCTACAGCTACAGGCTGTAGCCCCCAGCTATGTGCCTATCTTGGCTGTGTATCAAAATGAGAGGAACCGCATGCGTTTTTTTTTTTTCTTTTATTTAAATAAATAGTTTAAAAAACATGGTGTGCAGTCCCCCAGAATTTTGTTATGCAGCCATGATAAATCCCAACAGCTGGGGACTGGTCTTCTCGGCCTGGGGAGTCCCATGGTTATTGGGACCCCCATAAGCTAAGAATAGCAGCCTACAGCCATCCCAGAATTGCCGCATCCATTAGATGCGACAAGACCGGCGCTGGTGCAAAGGTTAATAACAGCCCACAGCTGCCACTGAGCTCTAGATTAGTAATGGCAGGCATCTATAAGACACCTCCATTACTAATCTGTAAGTGAAAGTAAATAAACAGAAACACCGAAAAAATCCTTCATTTGGAATAGAAGACAAAAAACCACTATATTTCACCACTTTATTAACCCCTAAAACACTCGTGCAGCTCCAACATAATCCACATGAGGTTTCACAATGATTTAGCTTTACTATATCTAAATCTCACAGCGCATGATCGTAGAACATGACTGCCCACTGTGAGTTCCAGAGAATGAATGAGCCGCAGCGATCAGTGGTGATGTCACTCGGTGTTTGCCGTGGGTCGGCACTGTCAGTGTTAAAGGGGTCAGGGGGGTGCGGGGCATGGATCCACACTTTAACAGTGACAGTGACAGCCGGGGGCAGGGAGTGAGCGGCATCCCTGCACTCCCCAATCACCGGCCAGCACTGTCAGTGTTAAAAGGATATATAGAAGAATTGACTGCACTTCCTAATCTTCTAGTCTGAACTGGTGCAAACTGAGCATAGCATACATTATTAAAAATAGCAGTTGCACTCAAGTAGAGGGAAGAAGAAAAACAAAGAGGTGAACATTGGAATGTGAAAATGCATTACTGCAAAGAAAACATTAAAAATTAAAAAAAAAAATTGGGAGGAAGGAAATGAGTTAATTTCAAGATAAAATTGGCCAAATTTACTCAAGCCCAGTTACCACGCCAAGGTATAATACTCAACTGGGTTCTAATCTAAATTTCTACCTTTTTTGTGTCATTCCTGACCTCTTTATAAGGGCTAGAGAAGAACCTGCAAAAGGAAAATGAAAACACCTGAGGTCACTGGGAGGAGTGTGCAGACAAAGGACAAGACTCCACAATACAAAATACAAGAATTGCCGGCACTTCCTAATCTTCTAGTCTTAACTGGTACAAACTGAACATAGCATACATTATAAAAAATGACAGTCGCACTCAAGGAGAAAAAACGAAGAGATGTATATGTTGAACAGTGGAATGTGAAAATGCATTATTGCAAAGAAAACTTTTTTAATTTAAAAAGAATTTATTAAATTTTAAAAAAAGGAAAAAGGACCGAATTGAGAGTTATACCTTAGTCAGGTAACTGAGCTTGAGTAAACTTGGCCAATTTTATTTGCAAAAAAACTCATTTTTTCCCTTAATTTTGTTTTCATATTTTCTTTGCAGTAATGCATTTTCACATTCCAATGTTCACCATATACGTCTCTTTGTTTTTTTTCCTTCCCTCTACTTGAGTGAAACTGCTATTTTCGATAGTGTTAAAAAGCTGGCGAGGTGCTGGGCATACCTTGGACTTTAAGCCACAGTGCTTCAGGTCACCAGAGGTCATACCGTGGGAACCTGCGTATGACCTCCAGTGAATTGAGTGACATCACTGCTGCAAGCTGGGTCCCCCTTGTCACTGTTTCCTGGAGCCTGGAGAGATCAGACATGTTTTCGGTCTCTCAAGGCTTGGGTGTAGCAGAGCCAGGACAGTCATGGGACGTCATGTGGATTACAGCGAAACTTCAAGGGTTTTTTTGGGGTTAATAAAGAGGGGAAAGAGGGTGCTGTATTTTATTTCAAATAAAGGATTTTTCTCTGTGTTTGTGTTTATTTCTCTTTACTTATAGGATTAGTGATGGGGGTCTCATAGACCCCTAGCCATCACTAATTCTGGGCTTGATGAAAGATGTGCGCTATCATTAATCCCTTATTACCCCGATTGCCTTTGCACCAGGGAAATCGGGAAGAGCCGAATAAAGTTCCAGGATTGTCACATCTAATGGGTGTGACAATTCCAGGGAGGCTGTAGGCTGCTATTCTTAGCCGGGAGTCCCAATAACCAGGGGACTCTCCAGGCTGAGAATTTCAGCCCCCAGCTGTTGGGCTTTATCATGGCTGAGTATCAAAATTGGTAGGACCGCGTGCCATTTTTTTAAATTATTTATTTAAATAATTTAAAATAAAACCAAAAAAGCAGCATGGGATTCCTCTTATTTTTATACGCACCCAAAATAGGTGCACAGCTGGGGGCTAAAACCTGTAGTTGTAGGCTTTATCTGTGCTGGGTATCATAATATGAGGGGGCCTACACCAATTGTTTTATTTATTTATTTCTATACTGCTTTCCTCGCCCACTGGTCATCCTTCTGGCACCTGTGATTGGTTGTAGTCAAATGCGCTCCCAGCCTGTGTGACAGCATCTGACTGCAACCAATCACAGATGCCAGGACAGCCGGTGGGTGGGGAAAGCAGTGAAAAAATAAATAAATAAGTGCACTTGGATGAGCAATGATGAGCGGTCCAGGAAGTAAAGGAGATGCCATGGGAGCAGTGTACAGCCACGCCGGAGCCTCTGTAAATATGAAGCACTTGCTTGAGTCTTATTTTTTTAATTTTTCCTTTATTTTTTTAATTTCCTGAGTGCTGGATCCAGATCAATATCCGGAATTCAAGGCTCAGGTCCAGCACCCGTGCACCATTGAAACCGAGCAGATCTGGACTTGTACAGTCCATGTCCGCCTATCACTATTCAAGGGACAACACTGTAGCTATGTCACTTTGATACAATGTAAAGTAGACAGTGTACAGTAGAGATGAGCGGTTCGGCTCGAGTTCGGTTCGCCGAACGGAGGTCTCATTCGAGTTCGGAACCTCTCGAACCGCATAGGAAACAATGGGAGGCAATAAAAAACACATAAAAAAAACAAAAAAACACCCTCAAAGGTGTCCAAAAGGTGACAAACAACTCACAACACAAACACATGGGAAAGTGACAAGGACATATACTTATGTGAAAACAAAAGAGCTGGACAAGGAAAAAGAGGAGGAGACACAGATATAGGAATGCCCTTCTAAAACCATGTAAAACACCGCAAGGTTATTCCAAGCGGAGGATCCCTTTTTTCCAAAAATTGGGCCCCACACACACCCACCCCTTCAGTGGCAGCACTTGTGCCCCAGTTGTACACTTCACAGGTAGATTTGCATCAAGCACATTCAAAAATACACCATACTTAACCGTCCCCAGGATGACACCGGGGTAGGTAGCAAAGTCTTTGCTGAACCATGACTTGTTTATCTTGGCTCCTTTTAAAAAACACAGCAAGCAAGGGTTACTCCAAGCGGAGTCTCCCTTTTTTCCAAAAATTGGGCCACACATACACACCCACCCCTTCAGTGGCAGCACTTGTTCCCCAGTTGTACACTTCACAGGTAGATTTGCATCAAGCACATTCAAAAATACACCATCCTTAACCGTCCCCAGGATGACACCGGGGTAGGTACTAAGTCTTTCCTGATCCCAACTCTGTTCATCTTGGATCATTTTTAAAAACACTGTAAGCAAGGGTTACTCCAAGCGGAGTCTCCCTTTTTTCCAAAAATTGGGCCCCACACACACCGACCCTTTCAGTGGCAGCACTTGTGCCCCAGTTGTACACTTCACAGGTAGATTTGCATCAAGCACATTCAAAATCCACAAGCATTTACTCTCCCCAGGATGACTCAGGGGTAGTAAATTCCTTGTGGATCCATGACTTGTTCATTTTGATGAACGTTAGTCTGTCCACATTGTCAGTGGACAGACGCGTGCGCTTATCTGTCAGCACATACCCAGCAGCACTGAAGACACGTTCAGAGACAACGCTGGCAGCTGGACACGACAAAATCTCCAAGGCGTTAAGTGGAGAGCTCTGGCCTTTTTTCAAGATTTGAAGCCCAAAATGAGCAAGGCTCCATTTGCAAAGTCATGGCCTCTATGTTCATTTGGAGATATTCCTGTATCATCCTCTCCAGCCATTGTGTCAGACTTGTTGTCTCTGGTGGCCTTGCAAAGGATGGTCTAAAAAAATTATGAAAAGATTCAATACAATTGCTGTTACCAGCACCAGATACGGTGCTACTGGTACGGGTAGACTGTTGAAGATGACGAGACCGTCCCATGTTTGTCAAGTTACAACTGGGAGATTCACTCCCTGCACCACGGTTGTTTGGTGAAAAAGCCGAGCTAAGATCGAGTAACAGCTTCTGCTGATACTCCTGCATACGTTCGTCCCTTTCTATGGCTGGAATTATGTCACAAAATCTGGACTTGTACCGGGGATCTAATAGTGTGGCAAGCCAGTAGTCATCATCACTTCTAATTTTGACAATACGAGGGTCATCTTGGAGGTAGTGCAGCAAGAAGGCGCTCATGTGTCTTGAGCAGCCATGCGGACCAAGTCCACGCTGTGTTTGTGGCATAGAAGTGCTAACCATTCTTTCTTCCTCTGACATCTCCCCCAAACCTCTTTCAACAGCAATTTGACCAAGGTCTCCCTCATCCACTGAGTCTTCCATGTCCATGGACAGTTCGTCTTCCATTTCTTCATGTTCTCCTGCACCTTCCTCAACATTTCGCCTGCTACTATGTGCCCTTGTTGATCCCTGTCCCCCATGGTCCCATGCCTGCTGCGTTGGTGATGATGAACGTCTGGACCTTGGTGATGTTGTTGTCCCTTGCGCATATGAATCCTCCTGTAGTTCATCCCCTTCCTGTTGTCCCATCATCTGACTCCGAATAGTGTTTAGCGCGTGCTCCAGCATGTAAATGACTGGAATTGTCATGCTGATAATGGCATTGTCAGCGCTAAACATATTCGTCGCCATGTCGAAACTGTGCAGAAGGGTGCATAGGTCCTTGATCTGAGACCACTCCATCAGGGTGATCTGCCCCACCTCTGCATCTCGTTGGCCCAGGCTATATGTCATGATGTATTGCACCAGGGCTCGACGGTGCTGCCACAGTCGCTGTAACATGTGGAGAGTCGAATTCCAGCATGTCGGCACATCACATTTCAGGCGATGAACCGGCAGGCCGAAAGACTTCTGGAGCGATGCAAGTTGCTCAGCAGTGGTGGTTGAACGGCGGAAGTGAGCAGACAGTTTTCGTGCCCTGTTCAGAAGGCCATCTAGGTAGGGATAGTGTGTTAAAAATTGCTGGACAACAAGGTTCAACACGTGAGCCATACAAGGCACGTGTGTCACCTTGCCCAGGTGAAGGGCCGCACCCAGGTTTGCAGCATTGTCGCACACGGCCTTACCAGGCTGCAGGTTGAGTGGAGACAACCATTTATTAAACTCAGTCTCCAGAGCTGCCCACAACTCAGCCGCTGTGTGACTCTTATTTCCAAGACATTTCAAGCTAAAGACCGCCTGATGCCGTTGCGCTCTGCTGCCAGCATAGCAATGAGGGGTGCGTGATTCCTTCTGCGCAGTTACAACGCTAGTGGCCTGACCAGGCAGGCTTGAGGCAGAGGTGGAGGACTCAGACGAGGTGGAGGAGGCAGAAGCAGTGGCGGAACTTGGACAGACAGAGGATTAACACACAAGTCGTGGGGATGGCAAGACTTGTGCAGCAGACCCTTCACCATCTATCACCATAGTTACCCAGTGCGCCATCAGTGACATGTAACGTCCCTGTCCATGCTTACTGGTCCAAGTATCGGTGGTGAAATACACCCGCTGACACACAGAGTTTCTCAAGGAAGCGGTGATGTTGTGTGCGACATGCTGGTGTAGCGCAGGCACACCTTTCTTAGAGAAGTAGTGGCGACTGGGCATCTGGTACTGGGGCACAGCGACAGACATAAGGTCTCTAAAATTCTGTGTGTCCACCAGGCGGAAAGGCAGCATTTCGGTAGCCAAGAGCTTACAGAGGGATAAAGTCAACCTCTTAGCTTTGTCATGAGTCGCAGGAAGTGGCCTTTTATTTGTCCACATCTGAGGGTCAGAGATCTGGCTGCTGTGTGTAGACGGTGGTGATTAGGGTGTCCGTGAAAAAATGCAGGTTTGTGAGGAAAGTGCAGGCGGAGACATGATGTTGCCTTCATCCAACGTTGGTGCTATCGATGTCTGAGAGAGCTGTACACACTCACTTGTTTCCCCTTCCAAACCAACTGACGACCTACCAAGCAAACTGCCTGTTGCGGTTACAGTGGTGGAAGTTGTGCGTGGAAAACCAGGTGGGACAGCTGTCCCCACAGTCCTAGAAGATGAAGAGAGCGCGGATGCACTTGAAGGGGCAGGCAGTGGATCGTTCCGTCCACTAGACCGCATTGCAGCACGGTGAGCTTCCCACTGGGACATATGATATTTATTCATGTGACGATTCTATACAGAATGGAAGAAGTTGTCAAACTCCTGAGGTTTTGCCCTCTACTAACAGAATCACAACAAATTTTACATATCACATGATTTGGGCGATCTTTTTCTATGTCAAAAAAAGTCCAGGCTAGGCAAGGCTTAGAGGGCATGCAACCTGCTGAGCCCCCCCAACTAATGCTCAGAGGCAGAGTGGTGGCTGAGGATTCAGTTGTAGACGTGCTACCAGTACTTCTCCTCTGTCCAGGAAGGCGCAAGGTAACTTCGTCGTCAGTAGCATCCTCCTCCACCGCCTCTGTTGACCTCCTCGAGTGCCTGACTGTGGTTTGACAGTAGGTGGGATCTAGAACTTCCTCATCAAGCGTTGTGTTTGCACTCCCCTCACCCTCAGACCGAGCCTCTTCCTGACGTGAACCAATATTTAAGTTGTCATCCCAATCTGGTATCTACGTCTCATCGTCATCAGTATGTTCCTCATTGTCTATAACAACAGGTGTTACAGTTTGTGAATAAGGGTCAACATTATGCTCAGAAACTTGGTCCTCACGGCCTGAATCAGAGTCACAAAGGTTCTGGGCATCACTGCAGACCATTTCCTGGTCTGTACTCACTGTAGCTTGGGAGCACAGCTCTGATTCCCAGGCTATAGTGTGACTGAACAGCTCTGCAGACTCAGCCATCTTAGTTCCACCATACTGTGCAGGGTGGATGGAGACTTCAGAGCTGGGAGAAAGCAAGTGTGATTGGGATGACAACTCAGAGGACTGGTGTTTTTTGGATGCGGTAGTTGAGGTGGCGAAGAGGGCACTTGTTGGACAACTTGAGATCCATTCAAGAATTTTCTTTTTTTGGCCATCATCTACCTTTGTTCCAGTTGTTCATGTCCATAAAAAAGGGAGCACATCGGATTGTCCACGGTAAGTAGTAGACATCTTACTTTTGCTGGAAGATGGTCTATCTTCAGCAGATGTTAATGGAGCTTTGCCACCTTCCCCACGGACAAACCCTTTTTTTTCCTTTTCCAACACGCATCTTCCCCTTTCCACCAGCATCTGTCATTTTGCCACTCATTTTGATTGCGACAAGATTGTACACTTAAAATGTGGTAGTAAAAATTGAGAGGTGGTGTAGATTGCAGCGGTGGTCTATCTTTATTAACAGCAGAATAAACAACAATAACTATCCCTGACAATGCAACTACGGCCCTTAAACTGCCAGCATAGTTTGCTAGTATAATGGCTTAGTAACAATGAGTTTCAGTGTGCAATGCAGAGGTGCTGAAAATAGATTTGCACTAGTGGGACAGTAATGGAAGTCCAACAGACACTTTTAGGATGCCAGTAAGTTTACTCAGTGTTTGCTATTATAATGGATTAGTAACAATGAGCTTGAGTGTGCACTGCAGTGGTGCTGCAAATAGCTTTGCACCAGTGGGACAATAATGGAAGTCCAACAGCCACTTTTAGGATGCCACTAAGTTTACTCAGTGTTTGCTAGTATAAAGGCTTAGTAACAATGAGTTTGAGTGTGCAATGCAGAGGTGATGCAAATAGATTTGCACTAGTGGGACACTAATTGAAGTCCCACAGCCACTTTTAGGATGCCACTAAGTTTACTCAGTGTTTGCTAATATAATGTTTTAGTAACAATGAGTTTGAGTGTGCAATGCAGTGGTGCTGCAAATAGCTTTGCACTAGTGGGACACTAATGGAAGTCCAACAGCTACTTTTAGGATGCCACTAAGTTTACTCAGTGTTTGCTAGTATAATGGCTTAGTAACAATGAGTTTGAGTGTGCAATGCAGAGGTGCTGCAATTAGCTTTGCACCAGTGGGACAATAATGGAAGTCCAACAGCCACTTTTAGGATGCCACTAAGTTTACTCAGTGTTTGCTAGTATAATGGCTTAGTAACAATGAGTTTGAGTGTGCAATGCAGAGGTGCTGCAAATAGATTTTCACTAGTGGGACAGTAATGGAAGTCCAACAGCCACTTTTAGGATGCCACTAAGTTTACTCAGTGTTTGCTAGTATAATGGCTTAGTAACAATGAGCTTGAGTGTGCAAAGGGCAGGAGGGTACAGTGGCAGGGTTGTGGGTCAGTGTACAGGAAAGGAACCTCACTTTCTATCCCTCCTAATGGGGAAATGCAGCGAGGAAGTCCCTGACCTTAGCTACACAGACGCTGTTATCTGTAGCTGTTAAAATCTGTTTCCACAGACCTGACTTTCACCTATGGCTCTGAGCCTGCTGTTATTAGCCCTTACAAGGGCTAATAGAAACTTCTATCCCTATTCTGTATAGCGCTGTGTGTAGAGCGTACACAGCAATATCAGAGACAGGAGCTACGCCAGCGGTGATTGACACCCAGACGCAGAAGAGATAATGGCGTCCGGATGGGCAGATACCCGTTTTTATAATGCAGGGACATGTGACATGGACATCCTATCACACATGCCATTGTTTCTCTGGCTAAAAGTCCACTTAGCTGTGTGTGTGTCTGGGATTGGCTGACATGCTGGCCCGCCCCACTACACGTGCGCGCTTAAGGAAGGAAGACAAGGAAAAAAAAAAAAATGGCGATCGCCATTATCTTAGCAGCAGTGATTTGAATGCGCTGTTCCCGCACACTATACGCTGAAATTTCATAATAGTGTGAGTCACAGAGTGACTTACACTATTCCAGCGGAAAGCCAGCTAGTAATTAGCTTGGCTTTTTGCTGCTAGAACCGTTCTTGAACGTAACTAGAACTATCGAGCTTTAGCAAAAAGCCCGAGTTCTAGTTCAATCTAGAACAGCCCCCAAAATCACTCGAACTGCGAACTGGAGAACCACGAACCGCGAACCGCGCTCAACTCTAGTGTACAGCTTGTATAACAATTTGGTGTGCCCTCTAAATAAATCTACACAGCCATTAATGACATGACCACTGACAATAAAAGTGAGCACAGTGCTAAGTGAAAATTGGCATATTGTGCCCAATTATCCATTTTCCCTCCACGGTGTCAGGTGACTGATTAGTGTTTCAATGCCTCAGGTGTGAATGGCGAGGGGAGCAGGTGTGTTAAATTTGGTGATTTCACTCACACACTCTCATACTGGTCACTAGAAGTGACACCTCATGGCAAAGAATTTTCTGAGGATCTGAAAAAAAAATGTACTGCATTTCAATATTCTGCTTCTTCCCTTCTGAGTTTTGCATTGTGCATCAAAAATAGTTCCTATCCACATGTAGGCTATTAGTCAACTTGGAAAAATTGCCTAACAAATTATGTGGTCCATTTCCTCCTAATAGCCCCTTTGAAAATTAAAAACTTGGACTAGAACATTATTTTAATAAAAAAATTCAATTTTTATTTCCACAGCCTCAATGTTACAAAATTCTGTGGCTCATCTGTGGGTTTTATATGTTCACTACACTCCTAAACAAGTTTCCAAAAAGGGGTTAGAAGTGGGAGGTTGTTTTGGCATTATAGTGGCTTTTTAAATGCAAAATGGCACCTGCAGTAATCTATTCCTGCAAATCGGTGCTAGACTAGTGTTGCTTCACTTCCAAATCCTGTCATGGGCCCAAACAGTAGTTTTCCACCACATATGAGGTATTGTTGTACTCAGGAGAAATTGTGCATCAAATTCTATGGATTATTTTCTCCTCTTACCTTTGTGAAAATAAAAAAATAAGCTTAAACAACATTTTCAGGGAAATGTATTTTTTTATTTTCAAAGCTCAATGTTATAAAATTCTGTAAAGCACCTGGGGGCTCAAGGTGCTCACCACACATCTAGTTAGATTTCTTTAGGGGTCTAGTTTCCAAAATGGAGTCACATATAGGATTTACACTGTTTAGGGACCTTTGGGGCCCTGCAAACTCTGGTGCCTCCTCTTTCTGCAGTGAGTGAAATCATATCAGGATCGTCTGCACTACATGCTGAACTTATCCAGGAGATCTGCACTTTGGGAGTGCGCATCTGACATCTTATAGTTATCTATTCTGGCCTCCTGATGAACCATATCTATGGGAAAATCATCCACACTTCACGGCGGCCATATTGCACAGAGGACTGATTATATAACCGTTCATCAGCAGTACAACAATTTTTGTCCTGGCTATTTTTTGTCTTTGTGAAATTTCTCAATTATAAGGACTCTTTGGCTTATTTACAAGCTAAGTACAGTGTGGAAGATTTAACCTTCGTCCGGCTGAATAGGTACAATTGTAACTATTCCCTTTTTAAATTGCAATAATTTTTTTTTCGAAAAGCCGTAGAGGGCTGAAATTTCGTGACATCTAAGCAGTTTTGGTCCAGAATATATTGGCCAAATTTCAATAAAATATCTCCACCCCCTTCCGAGATAAGGGGTCGAGAAATTTTGGCAAAATTATGCAGCCTGACAAAGGTTAACATCACATTTATAGTGTGCATTTTTATATATGTATGGCCGTCAACTGTATGTGCAATTTTTGTTCTACTAAGTCCTTTGATATTTATTTTTCCCGTTTTGTTCATGGTATCTAGGGACTGGTGGGAGGAGTTTTATATATGGACTTTTTGTGGTCATCCTATATATAAGGACAATATGGATATTTTATCTTGGAGTATGTACTAAATTGCCAGTGTGGCATTTGTATGTGTGTCTTTTACACTTTTAGAGTATTTTGTTACAATACATATTTGATATTTGGGAATAGTTTTGAGTTTCTAGGCTCTGCAAACTCGACAATGCATCCGCTAATGATTCCAGACTATTTTCTGTTCCAAAAGTCAAATGTTGCTCCTTCCCTTCCGAGCCCTGCCGTGCGCCCAACTGGTAGATTTGCATCACACTTGGGGTATAGGTGTACTTAGGAGAAATTGCACAACAAATTGTAAAGTGTATTTTTTCCTGTTCCACTTGTGAAAATAAAAAATGTTGGGCTAAACCAACATTTTTCTATGGAAAATGCATTTTTTTATTGTTATGGTTCGACTTTATAAAATTCTGCAAAGCACCTATTGTTTGAAGGTGCTTACCACACATCTAGTTAAATTCTTTGAGAGGTCTAGCTTTTGAAATGACATCACATGTGGGAGATTTCTACTGTTTACGCACATCAGAGGCTATGCAAATACGAAATGTTTTTAGGTATCGATTCCAATTTTGCATTCCAAAAGTCAATTAGTGCACTTTACATTCCGAGTAATGCCATGCACCCAAACAGTAGTTTTCCACCACATATTGGGTATCAGCATATGCAGAAGAAAAAGCTCAATAAATTGTTTGGTCCATTTTCTCCCGTTACAGTTGTGAAAATGCTAATTTTTGTTCTAAAGCAACATTTTTAGGCTGAAAAGTAAACATTTTATTCTTTCTTGCACATCGCTTTAATTCATGTGAACCACCTAAAAGGTTAATAGACTTATTGAATGTTTTTTGAGCACTTTGAGGGCTGCAGTTTCTAAAATTGTGTCACTGGCATTTTCCAGTCATGCAGGCCCCCAAAGTAATTTCAAATATGCTGGAATTCCTAAAAAAAAATAGTTTTGTAAATTTTGTTGGAAAAATCAGAAATTGCTGATAAACTTTTAACTCTTCTAACTTTCTAACAAAAAAAATATGTTTCAAACATGGTGCTGACGTAAAGTAGACATGTGGGAAATGTTATTAACACATATTTTGTGTGACAACTCTGGTTTAAGAGCATAAAAATTAAAAATATGAAAACTGCTAAATTTTAAAAATGTTTGATAAAATTCCAATACTTTTGCATTGAGATGCACAAATTATCATCCAAAATGTATAACTATCATAAAGTACAATATGTCACGAAAAACTTTCTCAGAATCACTGGGATCCGTTAAAGTGTTTCAGAGTTATTGCGTCATAAATTGATACAGGTCAAAATTGTAAAATTTGGCCTGGTCATGAAGCGGAAAACAGGCTCGGTGGTAAAGAGGATTTTTTACAAATTGTGAAATTATTAACTGGACAAGCCTTTGTATTATACCAACACGGTGGCTCAGTGGTTAGCACTGCAGTCTTGCAGCGCTGGGGCCCTGGGTTAAAATCCCACCAAGGACAACATCTCCAAGAAGTTTGTATGTTCTCCCCGTGTTTGCATGGGTTTTCTCCCACACTACAAAAACATACTGATAGGGAATTTAGATTGTGAGCCCCAATGGGGACAGTGTTGCCAATGTATGTAAAGTGTTATGTAATTAATAGCGCTATATAAATGAATACATATTATTATTATATCAGGAGTATAGATAAAATGTTTTTTATTTTTATCCACTTCATTGTAAAGTTACAGGGCATCAAAATGACTTGCACCATAAATGCTAATTTTATCAATCAATGAGGCATTATATTTTATTATGCTCTGCGGGATTGTACTTTCAATGCACTATTACACTGTGCAATCATAAAAAGGCAGCATCCCAGGTTGTAAAAAGTATAAGAAACAGCTATATAGAAGCTCAGGTCTGTGTGCTCTCGTGAGACTTCATCTGTCGTTAGTGACCCCACTGACAGTAATATGTGTAGTAAGTTTGCTGCCCTCAGTCCTCAGCTGTTCCAGCAACACTGCTCACTCTTCCAGGTGCTCCGGCAGTGTGATGCTATTTCTCTTAGCGCATTACTACTAGGAAGTGTCCGGAATGAGCCGTTGTCAGCATGGTCATGTGATATTTTTTTATTTCATGCAATAAGATATGCCCCAGCACGTGCACTTATTGTGCAAAATCCACATTGTTATTGTGCGTAAAAATTGACCCCATAAAGTAATAAAATTATAGTCGCTAATTTACACAAAAATAAAATACACAAAAGATTAGGGATGAGAATAATATATCACTAGGGTATGCAGAGTAAGGGTTACTTTTCACACTGCAATATCGCTGCCGATATATCGTAGGGGGCATCGTCATTAGTGACACACATCCGGCGCCGATAGCGACATCACAGCATATAAAATCACTGAGCGACGATCAACGAGCGCAAAAACGTACAAAATCGTTGCTCGTTGACATGTCGTTCATTTCCATAATATCGGTGCTGCTGCAGGTACGAAGTTGTTTGTCGTTCCTGCGGCAGCACACATTGCTATGTGTGACACCGCAGGAGCGATGAACATCTCCTTACCTCCGTCCACTGGAAAAGGAGGAAGGAAGGAGGTGGGCGGCATGTTCCGGCTGCTCATCTCCTCTCCTCCTTTTCAATTGGGCGGCGGTTCAGTGACGCTGCTGTGACATCGCTGTGACGCTGAACGAACCGCCCCCTTATAAAGGAGGCGGTTCGCCGGTCACAGTGACGTCGCAGAGCAGGTATGTGCGTGTGACGCTGCCGTAGCGATAATGTTCGCTACGGCAGCGATCACCACATATCGGCCGTGCGACGGGGGCGGGTGCAATCGCGCTCGACATCGCTAGCAAATGATAGCGATGTCGCAGCGTGTAAAGTACCCCTAAGTCACTAATATCAGCCTGTATGCAGAGTAGTTATGTGCTCAAATGGCGATGTATGAAGTTGCCAGAAAAGTAAGGATGAATTCCAAAGGAAGGTGTCCTGCAGTATCTGGGGTTTGTGCATTCCACATAAGCAAGCTCCTGATACTGTGGGACATCTTCCTTTGGAATTCATCTTAATTAATATCTTCATATATCGTCAGGTGAGCGCATAACTATTCTGCACACAGGCAGATATTACTGTGATTATCTCTAATTATATATGGTTCTTTTCCTTAAAGGGAATCTGTCAGGTGATTTTGTAGTGCAATACTAATGTTATCTTGAATAAAGGCTTAAAGAGACATTTCAGGATCAGTAACTTTTATAGCTGTACATTATCTTTTTATCTTGTAGAATTGAGAGTGTGATGTAGCAGCTAGTCAAGCATATGTAAATACAAATTGCAATGCTCACTGCTCTTCCCATCCGCCTCCTAGTGCATTCGCTATCACTGCTGAGAGGTGGGAGAGAGTATGGGTGGTAGCAAAAGAGAAAATTCAGTTTAGATTTATTATCACTGATGCCAGCACTAGTGTTGAGCCACCCCCCTAGTGTTTGAGTTCGGTTCGGTTTGTCAAACGGCGGCTCCTGCCATTACACTTACAGATCCCCGTGACGCGTCCTGCACTCTGTCTCCCACCGCTTTCCATTCCGATCATCGCTGCGCCCTCCCGGTAACCAGCACTGATGATAGAACCTTTCGTGTCGTCAAAATAGCATGTGACCAGTCACATGTCTATTATCTCATTGGCTACAGACTGGTCACATGGTTAGACATCATGCTAGGTCCTCTCAGTGCATCTCTTCGGTACGCGGTGCTCATTTGAGCATCTCCGTGTACCGGTGAAATGCTCTGGCACATGGTCGGCTTTCCCGTCCATGCATGTCGGCACTCTTTACAGAGTCAGCCCACATGCAAGGACTGGATGCTACAGCCGGTGAATAACGGAGATCACCGTTGCTATAGTAACCCGCCTGTCAGCGGTGACGTCACCGCTCACAACCCGCAGCCTCTGCTCACTCACTGAGTGATTAGACTGCACGGGAGAAGCAGCGTCTTCCTCCCATGCAGTGCTGTCTGATGTAGCAGAGCTGCATGGGTTGAAGGAGAAAGAAGACAAAAGACCATCATCATGGAGGGTTAAGAGGGAGTAATAAACATGGAGTCTCTAATGTGTCTGTGTATTTATTCTATTAAAGTATTTTTTCTCTGTGTGGTGTCTTTTTTTTAACCCTTTATTGGAGATTCTTAATGGCCTGGTCAAACTCGCCTGACATTAAGAATCTCTGGCTTAATACTAGCTAGTAAAACAAAGCTAGTATTAACCCATTATTACCCAGCAAGCCACAAGGGCAACTGGAAGAGTTGGATACAGCACCAGATGATGGCGCTTCTATGAAAGCACCATTTTCTGGGGCATCTGCGAACTTCAAATCGCAGCAGAGGGGCCCAGAAAGCTCGGGCCAAACTGTGCTGAGGATTCCAATCCCCAGCTTCCTAGTTGCACCTGGCCGGACACAAAAATGGGGCGAAGCCCATGTCGTTTTTTTTTTTTTATTATTTCATGAAATTCATGAAATAATTAAAAAAAAGGGCTTCCCTATATTTTTGGTTCCCAGACAGGTACAAATAGGCAGCCGGGGAATTGGAGCAGCCCGTAGCTGCCTGCTGTACCTGGCTAGCACACAAAAACATTGCGAAGCCCAAGTAATTTTTGGGGGGGGGGCAAAAAACTCCTGCATACAGTCCTGGATGGAATATGCTGAGCCTTGTAGTTCTGCAGCTGCTGTCTGCTGTCTGTCTGTATGGAGGAGAGCAGACAGTAGCTGCAGAACTACAAGTCTCAGCATCCTCCATCCAGGACTGCATGCTGGAGGGAGAGGCAGGGGGAGCAGAACTGCAAGGCTCAGCATACTTCATCAACTAGTAAGGAAGGTTTTTTCCAGCAATTGATCCACGCAAAAAATGTTTTCTTAAAATCCAGTATTCTTTATTCAAGGCATATTAAAAAGTCCATAGCATGGTCAGAAAGCCCATAAATGAGAGGACGCGTTTCGATCGACCTGATCTTAGTCTGTCTCTAAACCATATGGTCACAGGACTGTTTAAAAAGGGGCTGGGACCCACCATGTGATCACATGGACAGAGAGAGTTTAGCAGACAAAGGTTTTAACCCATTATGGGAAAGGCTAAATATAATCACTAAAATAAACATCATTCCGTACATATATATTTCTTTTACAATACTCTGAATATATTTTTTTACAAAACTCTGAACATATATATTTTTTTATTTTATGCATACAAAGCACCATATATATACATCTGTAAAAAAAAATAAAAAATATATATATTTTTCCTCTTTTTTCCCTTTTTTTTCTCCTTTTTTTTTTCTCTTTCTTTTTCTTTCCTTTATCTTTTCCTTTTTGTCTTTTTTTCTTTCTTTCCTTCCCCTTTCAATGTCAGGCAAGTTTGACCCGGCCATTAAGAATCTCCAATAATGGTTAAAAAAAAGACACCACACAGAGAAAAAATACTTTAATAGAAATAAATACTTAGACACACTTAGAGACTCCATGTTCATTACTCCCTCTCAGCCCTCCACGATCCATGGTCTTCTGTCTTCCTTCCCCTTCAACTCCATAAGCAGCGGTGCATGTGAGAAAGGACGCTGCTTCCCGAGCAGCCTGAGTGATCAGAGGCTCCGTGCTGAATAGCGGTGACGTCACCACTGACAGGCACGTTGCTATGGCAACAGTGATTTCCGTTAGGGACCGGCTGTGTCAGCCAGTCACTAATGGAACGGGGAAGCAGAACGGGGAGACGACCGTGTGCCAGAGCATCTCGCCAGTACACGGAGATACACAAACGATCACCGCGTACTGGGAGATGCACTGACAGGACCTAGGAAAGGACATAATGTCTAGCCATGTGACCAGTCTGTAGCCAATGAGATAACAGACACGAGACTGGTCACATGCTATTTTGACGACGTCACGTAGGTCCTGTCAGTGCTGCTGGTTACCGGGATGATGCATTGATTATCGGGAGGAAAAGCGGCGGGAGACAGTGCAGGACGCATCGCGGGGACCTGTAAGTGTAATGGCAATGTTTATTAACTGTATGTGTATATGTATAATGTGTTTTTATGTGTTTGTGTTTGCCTGGCATTGTTTTCAATGGGGTTCGAAGGTGTTCGTCGAATGTTCGTCGAACGTTCGCCGAACTAAGCTGCCGTTCGATGAACCGAACCGAACTCGAACACTAGGGGGGTGGCTCAACACTATTTGAGAGCTGTTCTGGCGACTACGTTACTGTCGCGTGTTGCTCTGACCACGGTATTCAAAGACACCAGAAATGCAGTGAAGCACCTTCAATAGGTTGTGCCCATACTGTTTCAGCCTTTTCATATCCATTTCCACCTTTTCCTAAGTCCCCACAGGTCACCGTTAGGTCCGACGTAAAATTATTCTGGTTTCCCAATGAATTATTGATTTTATTGTGATATATATTAAATGTTAAGTTTTAGTCCCTGCTTTGACTTACTTCCCATAGACTTACATCATGGGCGAATATTCGCGAATACTCGAATAGCGGCGACGTGTTTGCCAGATATTCGTCGAATCGGATAATAGGGTATTCGATCATCCATAATGTTTAGCATAGAATAAAGATGTCTCAGAGGAGATCTCATTTATAAATATATATAAATACACTATGTGCAGAATTATTAGACAAGTTGTATGTTTGTGATTTTTTTTTTTTGGATCAACAGCTATGTTCTCAATCAACCCAAAAGATTCAGAAATATCAAAGCTTAATATTTTTGGAAGTTGGAGTGTTTTTTTTTAGATTATGCTATCTTAGGAGGATATCTGTTTGTGCTGGTAAGTATTACTGTGCAGAATTATTAGGCAACTTAATAAAAAACAAATATGTTCCCATCTCACTTGTTTATTTTCACCAGGTAAATCAATATAACTGCACAAAATTTAGAAATAAACATTTTTGACATGCAAAAACAAAACCCAAAAAAATAGTGACCAATATAGCCACCTTTCTTTATGATGACATTCAACAGCCTACCATCCATAGATTCGGTCAGTTGTTTGATCTGTTTACGATCAACATTGTGTGCAGCAGCCACCACAGCCTCCCAGACACTGTTCCGAGAGGTGTACTGTTTTCCCTCCCTGTAGATCTCACATTTTATGAGGGACCACAGGTTCTCCCCTCCCCTCTCCCCTCCTCACAGTGTCCCATGCATGCTGCCCCCTCCTCACAGTGTCCCATGCATGCTGCCCCCTCCTCACAGTGTCCCATGCATACTGCCCCCTCATCACAGTGTCCCATGCCGGCTGCCCCCTCCTCACAGTGTCCCATGCATGCTGCCCCTCCTCACAATGTCCCATGTATGCTGCCCCCTCCTCAAAATGTCCCATGCATGCTGCCCCTCTCCATGAACTCCTAATGCTGCCTTCCTCTTTTCCATAATGACACCTCCATGCTGCCCCACTCATCATACTAAGACCACCACACTAGAGCTAATGCTGAGACACCCCCCCACCCACACACACACACTACCCCACTCTTGATATTGACTCCCCTACATTGTTCCACTTCATACTGAGCCCACACATGCTGCCCCTTCTCCATAATGAGCTCCCAATGCTGTCCCCCTCTCATTCTGAGTCCTTACACTCCCACCCATCGATTTTGTCAATGCACTATCCCTCAACTCTTGTTCTCTGTCTCTACAATTAGCCCCTCTCTCCCACTCCACCAGCAGCAGCCTCTCCCCCGGCATCAGCCTCTCTCCCCCAGCTTCCCCCAGCATCAGCCTCTCTGACTCCAGCATCAGCCTCTCTCCTCCAGCTTCCCCCAGCATCAGCCTCTCTGCCCCCAGCATCAGCCTCTCTCCCCCAGCCCCCCCAGCATTAGCTTCTCTCCCCCCAGCATCAGCCTCTCTCCCCCCAGTCTCCCCCAGCATCAGCCTCTCTTCCCCAAGCATCAGCCTCTCTCCCCCAGCTTCCCCCAGCATCAGCCTCTCTCCTCCCAGCCTCCCCCAGCATCAGCCTCCCTCCTCCCAGCCTCCCCCCGCATCAGCCTCCCCCAGCATCAGCCTCTTTCCTCCCAGCTTTCCCCAGTATCAGCCTCCCCCACCATCAGCCTCTCTCATCCCAGCCTCCCCCAGCATCAGCCTCCCCCCGCATCAGCCTCTCTCCTCCCAGCCTCCCCCAGTATTAGCCTCCCCCAGCATCAGCCTCTTTCCTCCCAGCCTCCCCCAGCATCAGCCTCTCCTCCCAGCCTCCCCCAGCATCAGCCTCCCCCAGCATCAACCTCTCTCTTCCCAGCCTCCCCGAGCATCAGCCTCCCCCAGCATCAGCCTCCCCCAGTATCTTGCCTCCCCCTCCCAGCCTTACCCAGCATCAGCCTCCCCCCTCCCAGCCTCAGCCTCCCTCCTCCCAGCCTGCCCCAGCATCAGCCTCACCAGCATCAGCCTCCCCCAGCATCAGCCTCTCTTCTCGCAGCCTCCCCCAGCATTAGCCTCCCCCAGCATCAGCCTCTCTCCTCCCAGTCTCCCCTATCATCAGCCTCTTTCCTCCCAGCCTCCCTCAGCATCAGCCTCTCTCTTCCCAGCCTCCCCAATATCAGCCTCCCCCAGAATCAGCCTCTCTCCTCCCTGCCTCACCCAGCATCAGCATCCCCCAGCATCAGCCTCTCTATTCCCAGCTTCCCCCAGCATCAGCCTCTCCTCCCAGCATCAGCCTCTCTCCTCCCAGCCTCCCCCAGCATTAGCCTCCCCCAGCATCAGCCTCTTTCCTCCCAGCCTCCCCCAGAATCAGCCTCTCCTCCCAGCCTCCCCCAGCATCAGCCTCCCCAGCATCAACCTCTCTCTTCCCAGCCTCCCCGAGCATCAGCCTCCCCTAGCATCAGCCTCCCCCAGCATCTTGCCTCCCCCTCCCAGCCTCCCCCAGCATCAGCCTCCCCCTCCCAGCCTGCCCCAGCATCAGCCTCACCAGCATCAGCCTCCCCCAGCATCAGCCTCCCCCAGCATCAGCCTCTCTTCTCCCAGCCTCCCCCAGCATTAGCCTCCCCCAGCATCAGCCTCTCTCCTCCCAGCCTCCCCCAGCATCAGCCTCTCTCCTCCCAGTCTCCCCTATCATCAGCCTCTTTCCTCCCAGCCTCCCCCAGCATCAGCCTCTCTCTTCCCAGCCTCCCCCAGTATCAGTCTCCCCCAGCATCAGCCTCTCTCCTCCCTGCCTCACCCAGCATCAGCATCCCCCAGCATCAGCCTCTCTCCTCACAGCCTCCCCCAGCATCAGCATCTCTCCTCTCAGCCTCCCCCAGCATTAGCCTCCCCCAGCATCAGCCTCCCCCCTCCCAGCCTCCCCCAGCATCTTGCCTCCCCCAGCATCTTGCCTCCCCCCTCCCAGCCTCCCCCAGCATCAGCCTCCCCCAGCATCAGCCTTCCCAGCATGGGCCTCCCCAGCATCAGCCTCCACCCTCCCAGCATCAGCCTCCCCCTCCCAGCATCAGCCTCCCCCAGCATAGGCCTCTCTCCTCCCAGCCTCCCCTAGTATCAGCCTCTTTTCCTCCAAGTCTCCCCCAGTATCAGCCTTTCTTCCCCCAAGTCTCCCCCAGTATCAGCCTCTCTTCCCCCAAGTCTCCCCAGTATCAGCCTCTTTTCCCCCATGTCTCCCCCACTAGCAGCCTCTGTTTCTCCAAGTCTCCCCCACTATCAGCCTCTCTCCCCCCACTGCATGCGCAGATCTCCAGTCTGCATTAGAGACACCCAAACACTCCTTATGAATCTTCAGCTCTGCGAGCACTTACTTGCTCCAGTGCCCGCCGCCATCTTCCTGGCTCACGTGAGTATTCTCTTCTGACACCGGCGTCCTCCGCGGCGTCCTGCTGTTAGCTCTGCATGTGATGTCCACACAGCATTAGACGCAGCACAGAGGAAGGAGCTGATTGGCGCGCACCTGTGACCCCGGAAGTGCGGCCGCCAGCAGTTCCGGGGTCAATCAGCTCCCTGTGCCCGGCCGCCGCTGTTTGTCTGCATTCGCGTCTTAATTGACGTGGATACAAATAAATGGAGGTGCGCCTCTCCTCCCCTTCCCCCTCCGAAAACACAATGGATTTAATCGACTGTCTAACAGAGAGGAAGAGGATATGTAAAAGAAAAAAAAAAAGAAAAAAGAAAAACATTTTTTTTTTTTTGCTGCCAAAAGGTGCCGCCCATGCAACCTGCCGCACCAGGCACAGGACCACGGGTGCCTAGTAGTAAATACAGCCCTGGTGGCTGATGTTATAGTAACGTATTATCCTCAGTTATTACTAAGGGAATAGCAAAAGTTGTCTTCAGGTGTTCAGGAAACAGTATTGAATGTTGCCGTCACCACTTCTGGCACTAATTTCTCATTGTGTCTCCAATACTGGACTTCAACCATTATCAAGTATTTATGATTCCAATTTATTTCTTTGTTTGCAGTACAATCACCTTTCCCCAAGTTACTATACATAATGCAGGCATATACTGTATATATATATATATATATATATATATATATATATATATATATATATATATATATATATATATGATCACTGGTGATGTGCACGTGGGCAGATATGTGTCGCTGAGACTACTGAAATCAGTGATGTGAACCCGGGTGGAATACTCCAGCATATTAGGTGCTGAGAGGGTTGATCTGTATTACCTGGGCCGGGTTTGTTGTGGACAGCTAAAGAGATGGGTGGGATGGCTGTTCACCATATCTCCACCTCGGGGTGTGGTCCCAGAGGTAAAAGCCAGGCCTCTGGACACACTCATTGGTCTGTTCTGTTTTTGTATTTTCCTGTGCTGGAGGAAGTAGTTCTGTCTTGCTGTGAATGGCTTGTGGCTGAAGTTAATAAACCAGGTGGAATACGACCCATGAGGTGTTCCTGCATCTTTCTCCTACTGCAGTTAAGAGAGTGGCTCTAACACAAGTGGTGCAGACTGCGGGCAAGAATCCCAGGTAATGTTTATACCTGCTACGGAGGAGCTGGATGTCCTGGGTGAAGGCAGCAATGAGCCAGGGAACACGGTCAGACACCATGGAGGACCTGATTAAGCACCTGGTGCAGGCTCAGCAGCAAGCCCAGCAGGAGATTAATAGGTTGTTTATACAACAGCAGCAGCAAGCCCAGCAGGAGACGAACAAGCTGTTGATACAGCAGCTGCAGCAACAGCGGGAGCAACAGCAGCGGCAGATAGACGTCCTAGCAGATGTAATCTGTGGCAGAGCGACCAGTCCAGGTGATGACACTAACGTCTGGAAGGCGGTAAGGAGAGCTATGCAAAAGATGACCCTGGGGATGATGTTGAGGCCTTCTTGACTGTGTTTGAGAGAGTTGCTGAATGAGAAAAACTCCCGCCGGAGCAGGGGGCGGAGGTATTGGCGCCATATTTAAGTGGAGAGCCACAAAAGGCCTATTATGATCTTGCTTTACAGGACGCTAAGGAGTATAACAAATTAAAGGCTGAAATTGTGGCACGCCTGGGTGTGACTATGACTGTTAGGGCACAACGGGTCCACTAGTGGACATATTATGGTGACAAACCCCCTCGCTTGCAAATGATTGATTTACTTCATCTGGTACAAAAATGGTTGCAGCCAGAGTCCTCCACCCCATCGCAAATGGTGGAGCGGGTCGTAATGGACAGGTTCAGTCACTCCCTTGGATTCCCCACAGGAGGGGGGAATCCAAGGTCCCAAGTGGCAAGTGGAGGCATGCAAAAACCCCCAGTCAATAATATTATCTGTTGGAGGTGCCAGGGACCGGGTCACATTGCTGCCCATTGTCCCTTGACCACCAAGCCGATGGACTGCAGCATGGGTCGGTGCTCTTCCTATTATGCATACCCAGCCTGTAGTGTGGACAGTCAACCCAGTGAGGGGCCACAGGCATGTCCTGTAGAAATAAATGGTACCAGAATAGTGGGACTGTTAGACTCTGGGAGTTTGGTGACCCTCGTGAGGGACACACTTCCACACCGGCTGATTCCTGGGAAGCGGGTGGGTGTTCGCTGTATTCATGGGGATGGCAAGGACTACCCTGTGGCCACTGTGACTATAAAAGCAACTTGTGGGTCGAAGTCTCATGAGGTTGGAGTAGTGAAAGATCTGTTGCACCCAGCAATAATAGGGCGAGACTTTACTTGGTTCTGGGAGTTGTGGAGTAAAGGGGTGGAACCCTGTATCTCAGATAAAGGACAGTTAGCCCTCAATGATAAGACTTCATTTCAGTCGGAGGCGGATGACTTTCCCCTATGTGTGTTGGTGGGCGATGGGGATGAGGCCGAGTCCCAGGAGGTTAACATTCCGGAGTTGGCCGTTTCGAAAGGGAACTTTGGGACTGTTCAAATGAGGGACCTGACACTAAAGGGAGCTTTTGAAAATGTGACTGTTATAAACGGGGTTGCTCAAGAGCCAGGGGCTGACACCAGATTCCCCCACTTTGCAGTAAATGGGGAATTACTATATCGGGTTACCCAGTTGAGCGGTGAGATAATTGAGCAACTATTGGTACCAAGGCCTTATAGACGCCGGGTGTTAGACATGGCCCCTTCTCATGTCCTGGGTGGTCACCTGGGGGTAGATAAAACCCAGGAGCGGATTCTTCAGAGGTTTTACTGGCCAGGGTGTCATCGAGAGATCCTTAATTATTGTAGATCGTGTCCCACCTGCCAGCTAACTGCACCAGTCTCACATTTTCGAAGTCCCCTTGTGCCATTGCCATTAGAGATGAGCGATGTTCGAGGTTCGAAGTTCGCCAATTTCATGTTCGAGAGATTTTGGGGGTGTTCAGCAGATCACAGAGACACACACTGCAAAGTGGATTTTTGCCAGACAAGCAAGGGCTTGTGTCATAGGTTGTGCATGTCACATGTCTTTGCTCTATAAGATCCGGCCATTTTCCCTGTCGCCGCCATTATCTCTCTGCTGTGGGTGGCTGACAGTCACTGCTCCCGCTCCCGCTGCTGTGTGCGCTATAGCCATACCGTGCAATCTACACAGCGCTTTAGGGATTAGGGACTCCTTGAAATGTAAGCCCTTTTCAGGGCTGCATTACAGCCGTTCATATGCATTGTTGCTAGGCAGGTCCGTGCAAACGCTGTACAGGGCTTTAGATAACAGCGTCTGGCTACATCAGCCCTGGCAAGTCCTTGCTGCTTTTTTTCATTGGCAGGGATAGAAACTGAGGCTTCCTTTGCTGTCCTGCTACCTACAGCACCTGTGCATTCTACCCTCCTGCCCATTTTTGCTATGCCATTTTTATAGCAAACAGTGCTGACAGTAGCATGCAAAAAGTGTCTGCTATACTAACTTAGTGTCCCACTGGTCCCAAGCAAGGTCCACCACCTCTGTATTCTACCTCCTGCCTATTTTTGCTACGTTATTTTTATAGCAAACAGTGCTGACACTTAGTGGCATACAAAAAGTGTCTGCTGTACTAACTTAGTGTCTGTCACGTCCCCACCAGAGTCCGCTCCTGCGACTTCTGCTCCGATCGCCAGATGACGCCATGTTCCCACCATGGATAGTGCTGGTGATGGTAGAGGAGTCGGTGCCTGTGGCTCTGCGGAGCACAGGCTCCGCTCATCCACTAGGCTGGGTTTTCCTGGAACCTGCAGTACCACTGGCTGACTGTAGGTAGTGTGTGTCTTCCAGCTGAAATTGCCAACATTCACCTGCAGCCAATGGGAAGACACCACACCCTTCTTATTCCCCCTCCTGTCACATGACCACTGCCAGAGATAGTTATGTACTCCTGGCTCATGTGCTGTTTGTATTTTGCTTCCTGTGTGCTGACCTTTGCTTGTTGTTTAACTACCGTCCTGCCCGTTTTTCTACCTTGCTGCCAGGTCCGGATTTGACCTCTGCTTTTTCTCTTCACTACGCCCTTTCCTGCCGATTCTGTTCCAGTTTAGCATCTCCTGGTTTTTGACCCTGCCTGACGACCACAGACTACAGCCTACCACAGGTAGAGATCTCTGGAGCTCTGTGTACTTCCAAATCCCTGTATAGGTGTTAAATGGTTGCAGAGTTCTTGGGGTCCTGCTTTGTGAGCAGCTTTTCTTTAGACTCTCCTTACAGCCAGTCTGAGTCTGTGGCTCCAATGAGGCATTACAGTGTCCCACTGGTGCCAAGCAAAGTCCACCACCTCTGCATTCTACCTTCCTGCTCATTTTTGCTACGCTATTTTTATACCAAACAGTGCTGACACTTAGTGGCATACAAAAAGAGTCTGCTATACTAACTTAGTGTACCACTGGTGCCAAGCAAGGTCCACACTGTTACGGGGGGACCGGCAGATTAGGACCAGGGGGTATATATCCTAATCGCCAGTCGGGGCCCACCGTGCTCCAGATGACAAAGGAGCTGCTGGCACCTGAGGGTTAGGCGGAGACTATAGAGCTGGATGGCTCTGAGATAACCCAGGAACTCTGGGAACCAGTCACGTGTGTTGGGACACGTCAGACCGGACGACAACCCGATTAGCGTTTTGGTGCACCTAGCGCTACACCAACCACGTGTGCAGGAAACACATCAGGCCAGGTGGTAACCAGGTAGCGTTGACCGGAAGACCGCCACGAAAGCGCCCTGTCGGCCACGTGTGTAGGACACGTCAGGCCGAACGGTGCTCCGATTAGAGTTTCTGGCCACCTCTCGACTGGCCACGTGTGTTTAGGACACGTCAGGCCAGATGGGTACACCAGTAGCGTTGACCGGGAAGCCGAGGAAAATAAGGAACACCCTGTTAACTCCACAGGGGTCCTGGAGTACGCTGTCCATGTGCGTAGGGGGCACAACCGGACAGGTGGCGCAGCAGGTGCGTTGTCCGTGTGCGTAGGGGGCACAATCGGACAGGTGGCGCAGCAGGTGCGTTGACCGTGTGCGTAGGGGGCACAATCAGACAGGTAGCGCAGCAGGTGCGTTGTCCGTGTGCGTAGGGGGCACAATCGGACAGGAAGCACAACAGCCGCAGCCCAGTTAACGGCACTGGGCTGCTATAGCAAGACTGGAACGGCAGGAGGGAAGCATGGCGCCTGACCCTGATGTGCCGAGCCATGAATCTTGGCGTGACAGGCACCGTTCGCCTAACCCTACCTACCGCTTCCCAACATAGGCTTATGCCGCAATGAGGCTCTAACATGGAGGTGTGCTCTGACTGAGCAAAAGTGAAGACTGCGCACCTCCATGTTGTCTCCAGCCCCTTTTATAACCTGGGTCCACCCCAAACCCAGGGTGGAACCACCAAGGTCCAATAGCAGAGTGCCATGTCATCAGTGACGTCACATGCGACCTATCCGGAACCGCCACGTCATTGATGACCTCATGGCAGCCACGCCCCAAACACTTCACCAGTCATCGTCTGACGACCAATACTGAGGTGCCAGATCATAGGGGCGGGCCTCTGCGAGCCAGTCCGGAGTTGCCACGTCATCAGGACACCTGACACCCTCTGCCCTATCAGTGCCTGCCACCTCACGGACATGCTCAGTGAGGTCCTTACCGGACCTAGCCTCTGGTGCACTAAGTGCCTGAGCATGCCCAGTAGCCTGAGCAACAGGCTCAGAAAGCAGACTATCAGTTTGAGCATGCTCAGTAGGCACATCCCAGCAATTAGACACAGCACGAAGTCCAAGTACCTGTGCAAAGAGGCTGTTAGGGTTAATTGTGGGAGCATGCTCAGTAGCCTGAACTGAGAACTTAGTCTCAGACATAACACAATCAGGCTGAGCATGCTCACTAGGCAAAACACCGCGCTTAAACTCTGGCTGGGGTAAATCGGCGCACGCATGCGCACTAGCCGCCTCTCCGCACTTAGACGTGGTGGAAGGAACAGCCAACTGGATGACCCGAGGCAAGGCCAAGAACGGCAGCCGGCGCCTGGGCGCAACAGGAACCGCAGCAGGCTGCTTGCGGCTATGGCGGCGACGGTTCGTAACACACCACCTGTGCATTCTACCCTCCTGCTCATTTTTGCTACGCTATTTTTATAGCAAACAGTGCTGACACTTAGTGGCATACAAAAAGTGTCTGCTATACTAACTTAGTGTCCCACTGGTGCCAAGCAAGGTCCACCACCTCTGCATTCTACCTTCCTGCCCATTTTGGTTATGCTATTTTTATAGCAAACAGTGCTGACACTTACTGGCATACAAATAGTGTCTGCTATACTAACTTAGTGTCCCACTGGTGCCAAGCAAGATCCACAACCTCTGCATTCTACCCTCCTGCCCATTTTTGCTATGCTATATTTATAGCAAACAGTGCTGCCAGTTTTAGGGCCATAGTTGCATTGTCAGGGATAGTAAGTAGTGATGAGCGAGTACTAAAAAGCTCGGGTGCTCGAAGCTCGGGCCGAGCATCCCAAGATACTCGTGTACTCGGGCCGAGCAACGAGCCCAATGTTATCCTATGGGAGACCCGAGTATTTTTGTGAAATGACCCCCCGGCAGCATGGAGAAACCCTAAAAATGTCACAAAAGTCTCAGAAGAGTGCTCAAATGACATGGCAACAGCATGGGGAAGACCCCATGAAGCATTTATCACTGAAAAGTCACAGCTGTGAACAATTTTGTCCGCGTTTTACGCCATTTTTACGGACTCACCAGAAAACCTTCCAAAATGACCCCAAAATGATTTTTCATGGCGGAAATGTTAAGGGCACATACCCAATAGTGAGATAGAGCTGGTGTATGTTACTTTTTGAGATTAATACATGAAAGATTTTACGTGAAAACATTGTGTGGCACTCCGATGTCCCTGAGAAGAGACGTACATGAAGGCCTCTTGAGTCTAATGTGCCCATTTTGAGGAAGTGAGTCTTTGTAGTATTTTCCTTTGCCAGGGCAGTCCAAAATTGTGAGGTTCACCAATGCCCCTGGCCTGCATACAGACGTGCATGAGGGCCTGTAAACCTGAAGTGCACATTGGAAGGAAGTGGGTCTATTGTAGTATAGCCCTTAGGCAGGGCAGCCAAAAATTGGGAGGCTCCACGTTGTCCCTGGGTAGAGACGTGCATGATGGCCTGTAAACCTGAAGTGCCCATTGTAAGGAAGTGGGTCTATTTCAGTATAGCCCTTTGCCAGGGCAGCCAAAAATTGGGAGGCTCCACATTGTCCCTGGGTAGAGACGTGCATGATGGCCTGTAAACCTGAAGTGCCCATTGTAAGGAAGTGGGTCTATTTCAGTATAGCCCTTTGCCAGGGCAGCCAAAAATTGGGAGGCTCCACATTGTCCCTGGGTAGAGACGTGCATGAGGGCCTCAAAACATTAAGTGTCCATTTTAAGGAAGTGGGTGTATTATAGTATAGCCCTTAGGCAGGGCAGCCAAAAATTGGGAGGCTCCACGTTGTCCCTGGGTAGAGACGTGCATGAGGGCCTCAAAACATTAAGTGTCCATTTTAAGGAAGTGGGTGTATTATAGTATAGCCCTTAGGCAGGGCAGCCAAAAATTGGGAGGCTCCACGTTGTCCCTGGGTAGAGACGTGCATGATGGCCTGTAAACCTGAAGTGCCCATTGTAAGGAAGTGGGTCTATTTCAGTATAGCCCTTTGCCAGGGCAGCCAAAAATTGGGAGGCTCCACATTGTCCCTGGGTAGAGACGTGCATGAGGGCCTCAAAACATTAAGTGTCCATTTTAAGGAAGTGGGTGTATTATAGTATAGCCCTTAGGCAGGGCAGCCAAAAATTGGGAGGCTCCACGTTGTCCCTGGGTAGAGACGTGCATGATGGCCTGTAAACCTGAAGTGCCCATTGTAAGGAAGTGGGTCTATTTCAGTATAGCCCTTTGCCAGGGCAGCCAAAAATTGGGAGGCTCCACATTGTCCCTGGGTAGAGACGTGCATGAGGGCCTCAAAACATTAAGTGTCCATTTTAAGGAAGTGGGTGTATTATAGTATAGCCCTTAGGCAGGGCAGCCAAAAATTGGGAGGCTCCACGTTGTCCCTGGGTAGAGACGTGCATGAGGGCCTCAAAACATTAAGTGTCCATTTTAAGGAAGTGGGTGTATTATAGTATAGCCCTTAGGCAGGGCAGCCAAAAATTGGGAGGCTCCACGTTGTCCCTGGGTAGAAACGTGCATGAGGGCCTCAAAACATTAAGTGTCCATTTTAAGGAAGTGGGTGTATTATAGTATAGCCCTTAGGCAGGGCAGCCAAAAATTGGGAGGCTCCACGTTGTCCCTGGGTAGAGACGTGCATGAGGGCCTCAAAACATTAAGTGTCCATTTTAAGGAAGTGGGTGTATTATAGTATAGCCCTTAGGCAGGGCAGCCAAAAATTGGGAGGCTCCACGTTGTCCCTGGGTAGAGACGTGCATGAGGGCCTCAAAACATTAAGTGTCCATTTTAAGGAAGTGGGTGTATTATAGTATAGCCCTTAGGCAGGGCAGCCAAAAATTGGGAGGCTCCACGTTGTCCCTGGGTAGAGACGTGCATGAGGGCCTCAAAACATTAAGTGTCCATTTTAAGGAAGTGGGTGTATTATAGTATAGCCCTTAGGCAGGGCAGCCAAAAATTGGGAGGCTCCACGTTGTCCCTGGGTAGAGACGTGCATGAGGGCCTCAAAACATTAAGTGTCCATTTTAAGGAAGTGGGTGTATTATAGTATAGCCCTTAGGCAGGGCAGCCAAAAATTGGGAGGCTCCACGTTGTCTCTGGGTAGAGACGTGCATGAGGGCCTCAAAACATTGTTCCCATTGCAAAGGAGCGGGTCTCCTGTCGTTGTAATGTCCATTCTGCAAAGAATGGGCGAAAACATTTACCACTGGGGGTATACCTGAAACAAAGGCCTAAGTATTGCAATTTATAACGGTCATCATCATGGTGGCGCATGAGGAGAAGGAGGAGGAGGCCAGCGATTATCCAAAGTCCAGAAGTGTGTACCCATGGGTGAGTGGAGGTACATGGCAAACTTTAAATTCCGCTCTCATTTGCTGGTGGTGTGGTGAAGTCTGGCCCAATCCAACCCTTGTTCATCTTGATCAGAGTCAGCCTGTCAGCATTTTCAGTTGACAGGCGGGTGCGTTTATCTGTAATGATTCCACCTGCGGCACTAAAAACACGCTCTGACAAAACGCTAGCAGCAGGGCAGGCCAGGACTTTCAAGGCGTAGAGAGCCAATTCATGCCACGTGTCCAGCTTGGATACCCAATAATTGTAAGGCACAGAGGAATGTCGGAGTACAGTTGTTCGATCTGCAAGGTACTCCTTCAGCATCTGGGCAAACTTAGGATTTCTTGTGGCACTACCCCGCACCTCAGGGGCTGTGGTACGTGAGGGGCTGAGAAAACTGTCCCACATCTTAAAGACTGTTCCCCTACCTCTGGCGGATTGGACTTGTGCCTCTCTCGGCTGTACGCCTCGGTTGTCCACTGATTCATGACCTATGCCGCTAGCGTTTTGTGAGGGGAATGCTTTGCCTACTTCCGTGAGTATGGCCTTCCGAAACTGCTGCATTTTGGTTGACCTCTCCTCCACGGGAATAAGAGACAAAAAGTTCTCCTTGTAGCGTGGGTCTAACAGTGTTACCAACCAGTAATGATTGTCGGCCAAGATGTTCTTAACGCGAGGGTCACGAGACAGGCAGCTTACCATAAAGTCAGCCATGTGCGCCAGACTCTTAACAGCCAGGACTTCAGTAGCCTGACCAACAAGATGACTGAACATGCTGTCCTCCTCCTCCTCCTCCTCCTCATCTACCCTGTCCTCTGGCCAGCCACGCTGAACCGAGGATATGACTGATATGACTGGTTCCCCATTCAGGAAGTGGACGTTCGCCGCCCACAGCGAGGTCGCTCAGCAGCTAAGTACGTGTGACGGGGGTTTCATGACTTTGTGTGACACGGGCAGTGATTTGCCCGTGACGCACAAACGACGGGGGCAGGTACGATCGATTGCAAAATCGTACAATCGGTCGTCCCATGTAAAGCAGGCTTAACATTAAATTAAACAGAAATACACTCTATTGGTAAATGACAATTCTAGCTTCAAACGTCTGGTTTGAATGCAATATTTACATAGGTGTATGGAGGCCCATTTCAAACAACCACCACTGCAGTATTCTAATGGTACATTGTGTTTGCTAACTGTGTTAGAAAGCTAATGGATGTTTAGAAATCCCTTGAAAACCCTTGTGCAAGTATGGTAGCACGGCTGAAAACAGTTTTGCTGATTAGAGAAGCTATAAAACTGACCTTTCTTTGAGCTAGTCGAGAATCTGGAGCATTACATTTGTTAGTTCCATTAAACTCTCAAAATGGCTAGAAAAATAGAACTTTCATGTGAAACTTGACAGTCTATTCGTGTTCTTAGAAACTGAAGATTTCCTACAACAGTACTCCCTGTACTACTCCCTTCAGAGGAGAGCACAAACAGGCTCTAACCAAAGTAAAAAGAGAAATGGGAGGCCCTGCTGAACAACTGAGCAACAAGACAAGTACATTAGAGTCTCTAGTTTGAGAAATCGACGCCTCATAAGTTCTCAACTGACAGCTTCATTAAATAGTACCCGCAAAACACCATTTTCAACGTCTACAGTGAATGAGTGACTCCAGGATGCTGGCCTTCAGGGCAGAGTGGCAAAGAAAAAGCCATATCTGAGCTTCTTTTCACAGTGGACCTACACAGCCAAGAAACATTAAAAAAGTGTTCAAAACAGACAGCTGACACTGAATACTACAGCTAAGAATAATGGACACAGTAATAAGGGCACAGTTTCCATATTTTGGTTTGGCGCTACTGGGGCGATGATTAAGAAGGGACCTAGTTACACTCCAGTGATTGAAGTAAAGATGGCACCTTGTCCTTGAATAAGGCATCCAGCAGGGTGACCACCAAGTACACAGGACTGGTAAGAGCAAGGGGAACTTGGTGGTCACTTGTTAGTCACTGCAGCATGCATTCATTCATATGTGCCAGGCTGCCCAGACATAATGACAAGGTGTCATCGGTGGGAGAGGTGTGTCATCATGTAAAATATGAAGATTTCCGCCACAGAGAAACAATTTTAAAAATTAACCTACAGAGCCTCTTTTCTAAGTTGACCAACACAGCCAAAACTTGAAGATTTCCCCCATAGAGAAACAATTTTAAAAAGGAACCTACAGAATCTGTTTTTAGAATTTTTCCTAACAGCCAAAATGTGAAGATTTACTCAACAGAGAAACAAATTTAAAAAGGCCTGCACAGAGCTTCTTTTTAGCGTTCCTCCAACTACCAAAAGTTTAACGTTTTTCCTTGTAGAGCAACAGTATTAAAAAGGTCCATAAGGAGTCAGTCCACAGATTCAGCATGATGGGGGATTTAAACCACAAACGGATGAGTCTCAGAACATCCTGCTGTTGTTTCCCACTGGCTGTGCTGAAGTTGGTCATGCACGTATTATGCTAACTGGATGAGGAGGAGGTGGAGGAAGCGGAGTAGTAAGATGAGGCAGCATGGACAGAGATTTGCACCAATCCTCGATGGTTTTAGGACATTCACCAAAATAATTTCCACTCAGGCGTCAGCCGACATCTGAATAAACCCTAGAGAGACTGTTTTCACATTTGAAACATAACAGCAAAGATTGGAAGTGTATCCTCACAGGTCAACAATATAAAAAAAAGACCCCTTGAGAGTCTGGCTTCCCATTTCCCACTACAGAGTGTAAATTTCTACTTCTGTGCTGTATACTATAGTATTTTTAGCTAAAAAGCTTATAGCTGGTGGTCCAAAAGATAGCCTTGCTGCTAACAATCCCATCCTTTTTGCCTTTGTGCTCCTCTAAGATGCTGTTGACTGAGTGTCTGGGGGACCCAAAGCATTTCTTTTGAAAAAATTATGAATCAAAGCAGGCAGCAACATCTGAATACCACAGCTATAAAAAACAGAATAGCACTCTGTTTTGATTGTTTGTTGTCAGCAATGGGGCCATGATTAAGAGTGAAAGACAAAGCGAAGGAGCCATAACTACCTGAGGCTGACTCATCACTCCGTACAATCAGATATGTGTGGACGGACACATACTCTTTCACCATGTTGTTTAAACCCTGCCTCCTCCTACTACGGAGTGCATCATATGTTGGTGCTGAATGTTGTGGCATGATAAAGAACCTCTTGTGGCTTGCATGTATCAGACTAATTGTGTTTAATGTGGGCGCATAGCAGGAACAGATTGACCACATCCTCTCCCTGCAGCAGCTGTACTTCCACTACCAGAACCATCAGCATGGCCAGGTCCTACATTTGATGCTCTCCTCATTGCTTTACCCCAAAAAAACTGCAGAGTATTACACAACATGAATACAAAGAGAGAGTACCCAGCACATCATTATACTGCCTGTTTTTACAGTTTCCCCACAGAAACACAATTACAGCTCCAGTTGGACTTGTGATCTAGCTGGTAGTGCGACACGAGGCTTGGAAGAGTTCCCACATAGACACCAAAATTTTAACAATGGACCTACCCAGCCTCTTTTATGGGCTCATCTGCACAGCAAAAAGTAACAGACCTCCCAGGCAGAGAAAACATTTGAAGACTTCCTCTACTTTGCTTGTTTTCTCAGTTGACCCACAGACAGAGCAACTAGAACACCTATAACCGGTTTCTGATATTGGATGCACTGGGCACATCACCTTAATGACGTACTCAGTTCGTCATGGTGTTTGCGTGAGCTAAGGTGCTGTACACCTGCATTCACCTTCATCTTTAGCTTATGTTAAAGCCGAGATCAGACTCTCACAGCCATAAGCAGTGCCCACAGCGCTTCGGGCAGTTTAACCCCTATGTGCTGTGATCAATAGCAATCACAGCATTTAGGTGGCAGGAAGAGCATTGCACTGCTTTCCCAAGTGATCAGGTCCTCATAATGCAATCACGGTCATCCGATCCCCCATACTTATGAAAGCCTTGCACACCATGCCAGGTGCATATTGTGAGAGGCGAACTGTCAGTGCTGAGAGTGCAGCCCTGACCTATAATCTACTGGAATGATCGAGCATTGCAGTGGATTTTATGAGTGATCAGAGGGACAAAAAGTAATGTCCCATAAAGGGACTAAGTAAAACAGTTTTGAAAAAAAGGTAAACAAATTGGTAAAAATATTTAAAAAATCTGAAAATAAAGAATAGCAAAAAAATTCCTACAAATATGTAAACTTATGTAATAAAAAATACATACATTTGATATTGCCACATCCATAACACCCTGGTCTACAGTATAAAATTGTCACACTAGATAACCCCTTCAGTGAACACGGTAAAAAAATAAAAACTAAAAAAATCGTAGCAAAAAATGTCTTTTCCTCATACAGCTGAAAAAGTGGAATAAAACACAATCAAAAAGTCAAATATAAATAAAAATGGTAACACTGAAAATGCCATCGCGTCCAGCAAATAATAAGCTGCTACACAGCTCCATCACCAAAAAAACTAAAAAGTTAGAGATTTCAGAAGAGAGCAATGCTAAAACATTTTTTTTTTCTATAATATTGTTTTTATGGCGTAAAAGCATCAAAACATAAAACTATATAAATGTGGTACCGCTGTAATCATACTGTCCCAAAGTAGAAAGATGTCTTATCACTTTATGACAAAGTGAACAGCACAAAAAAACAAACAAAAAATAATTCCATAATTGCTGTTTCTTCATGATTTCTACCTTACAAAAAGCAGAATAGAAAGCTATCAAAAAATACGGTGGCCCAAAATAGTAGCAATAAAAACTCCAACTCATCCCGCAAAAAACAAGTTCTGACATGACTCTGTCAGCAGAAAAATATAGAAAAACTCTAGCCTTCAAAATTTGGTGATGCAAAAAACCATTATTTTGTAACAAAAAGGGTATTTTACATGATAGTAGCCAAACCTAAAAAAACGATATAAACCTGGTATCACTGTAATCATATTGACCTGAGGAATAAAAGGACATAATCACTTAAACCACGTGGTGTATGGTGTAAAAAAATAATTAAATAAATCCAGTTATCAACTGCTATTGATTTGTTTATTCTGCCTCCCAAAGATCGCAGTATGGTGTGGCTCACATTTATCCTAATCTCTATGCTGAGCGCTTACATGGGGGATTAATTGTAAATCTAAGAAAAACGGGATTTAGAAAAAAAAATTGAATAGAAAGTTCACTATAAAGAAGCACAGGGAGTCATTTAGAATTCCCATCTGGCCTGCAGTGCTGAGATGTCCATCTTTTTAAGCATCTTTTTAAATGTGCAACAAAAGTGTGGTCATCAGCACCTTTGTTCACCTCTGAAAAGACAGACACCACTGAACAGAGTGGAAATAGAGTCCGGAGTAAGGCGGGCTTTACACGTTGTGACATCGGTAATGATATATCGTCGGGGTCACGTCATTAGTGATGCACATTCGGCACCGTTACCGACATTGCAGCATGTAAACTCTAGGACCGACGATCACCGATCGCAAAAACGGCAAAAATCGTTGATCGGTGACACGTCGCTCCTTTTCATAATATCGCTGCTTCTGCTGGTACAATGTTGTTTGTCTTTCCTGCAGCACCACACATCGCTGTGTGTGACACCGCAGGAACGACAAACATCTCCTTACCTGCCTCCACCGACAATGCGGAAGGAAGGAGGTGGGTGGGATTTTACGTCCCGCTCATCTCCGCCCCTCCGCTTCTATTGGCCGGCCGCTTAGTGACGTTGTGGTGACATCGCTGTGGTGCCGAACGCACCTCCCCCTTGAAGGAAGGATTGTTCGGCGGTCACAGTGACGTTGTCGACCAGGTATGTGCGTGTGACGCTGCCGTAGCGATAATGTTCGCTACGGCAGCAATCACCACATATTGCATGTGCGACGGGGGCAGGTGCTATCGCGCTTGACATAGCTAGAACTTGCTAGCGATGTCGCAGCGTGTAAAGCTCGCCTAACTCTGCTGCCCCATTAGTTGGATCATTGGTTCCATCTGGGATTTCTCATGAATTATGTATTTCAGAAATAGAAACCCCGACGTAGCTGCTCAGCATAGAGCACAGGATAAACGTGAAGTGATTCAATATGTTCTGTACCCAAATCGCCACCAAATACCATTCAACTCAACTGACAGAAACACAAGTCCTCACTTAGGTCCATCTTCTGTTAAACGAAAGTTCTATGTTAATGGTATCACAAAGGTTCAGGAAAAATGCTTTGGCTGCGCCCTCAAAAAAGAAATGCAGCAAAATCTGTGCTCCCATATCCAAATGCCCCCCTCCCTTCTGAGCCCCACAATGGGTCTAAACTACAGTTTGTGTCCACAGGATTGGGTATTGTTGTAGTGAGGCGAGCCCACTTCATTTACGAGGTGCAAGTTTCCAGAAGCACGAGCTGGGCACAATGTACGCGCACTACAATGTACTAGGCACAACAAGGGTTTATTTGCAATCTTGAATCTTGCATTATTCTCTGCGTTTGTGACCATGGGTGTTTTCCAAAGACTAAATCATCCCTACGCCCATATATGAATTCCTAAGAGGGCAAAATGTCTAAAATGTGGTCACTTGAGGGGATTTCTGTTGTTCTGGCACTTAGGGACTCTGCAAATGGAGTCCACAAACTATTCTAGGAAAATCTGTGCTTCAAAAATCAAATGATTCTTCTTCCCTCCCAAGCTCTGCTGTGCGGCTTAACAGTACTGTACAGTCACATGTGGGGTATTGCCACGTTCAGTCACATTACACATTAAGAGGCCTCTCTTACCTATTACCCTTGTGAAAATTGTAACTCTGGGGTTACAACAGCATTTTAGTGGTAAAAATGTATTTTGATTTTTTTTCACCTCCCAATAGTATAATATTTTGTGACACACCTGTCAAAATGCTCACCACACCTGTTTCGAATCGGCGCCGCCATAGCTGTAAGCAGCCTGCTGCGGTTCCTGTTGCGCCGAGGCGCCGGCTGCCATTCTTGGCCGTGCCTCGGGTCATCCAGTTGGCTGCTCCTTCCACCACGTCTAAGTGTGGAGGGGCGGCTAGTGCGCATGCGTGCGCCGATTTACCCCAGCCAGAGTCTAAGTCTGGTGTTTTGCCTACTGAGCATGCTCAGCCTGATTGTGTCATTTCTGAGACTAAGTCCTCAGTTCAGGCTACTGAGCATGCTCCCACAATTAATCCTAACAGCCTCATTGCACAGGTACTTGGACTTCGTGCTGTGTCTAAGTTCTGGGATGTTCCTACTGTGCATGCTCAGTCTGATTTCTGAGTCTGTTGTTCAGGCTACTGAGCATGCTCAGGCACTTAGTGCATCAGAGGGTAGGTCCGGTAAGTACCTTACTGAGCATGTCTGTGAGGTGGCAGGCCCTGATAGGGCAGAGGGTGTCAGGTGTCCTGATGACGTGACAACTCCGGACTGGCTCGCAGAGGCCCGCCCCTATGATCTGGCACCTCACCATTGGTCGTCAGACGATGACTGGTGAAGTATTTGGGGCGTGGCTGCCATGAGGTCATCAATGACGTAGCGGTTCCGGATAGGCCGCTGGTGACGTCGCTGCTGACATGGCACTCTGCTATTGGACCTTGGTGGTCCCACCCTAGGTTTAAGGTGGACCCAGGTTATAAAAGGGGCTGGAGACAACATGGAGGTGCGCAGTCTTCACTTAGAATTCATGGTGGCTTAAGCCTTGTTGGAAGCGGTAGGTAGGGCTAGGCGAACGGTGCTTGTCACGCCAAGATTTGTGGCTCAGCACATGAGGGTCAAGCGCTGTGCTTCCTTGCTACTGTTCCTGTTGTGCTATAGCAGTCCAGTGGCATTAACTGGGCTGCGGCTGCTGTGTCACCTGTCCAGTTGTGCCTCCTACGCACACGGACAGTATACTTGCTGCGTCACCTGTCCGGTTGTGCCTCCTACCCGCACGGACAGCATACCCCAGGACCCCTCTGGAGTTAACAGGGTGTTCCAGGATTGGGTGTGGGAACCTATTATCCTCCTTGGCTTCCCAGTCAATGCTACTGGTGTGATCCCTTGGCCTGACGTGTCCTCTATACACATGGCCATTCGCGTAGTGACCAGAAATGCTAATCAAAGGACCGCTCGGCCTGTCGTGTCTGACACATGTGGCCAACAGGGTGCTGTCGCAGCGGTCTACTCGGTCAACGCTACCTGGTTATCATCTGGCCTGGCGTGTTCCCTGCACACGTGGTCGGTTGTGCCAATTCCACCGAAACGCTAACTGGGTTGTCGTCCGGTCTTGCGTGTCTCTTCACACATGACCGGTTCCCAGGTCTCCTGGGTTATCTGAGCCATTAGTCCTACAGTCTCCGCCTAACCCACAGGGTGCCAGCAGCTCCATTGCCATCTGGAGCATGGTGGACCCCGACTGGCGATTGGGATATATACCCCCTGGTCCTAATCTGCCGGTCCCCCCGTAACAGTAAGACTGCACCAGGGTCTGGCTGGCATGGCGGAGATAGAGCAGCTACGTCAGTTCATACAGCAGCTTGAGGCCAGAGTTAGGTCTCTAGAGCAGTCTGCCCTTGCTGCTGATATGGATGATGTGGTGGCTCGAGCGGCCGCAATGGTGTCTGCCACCAAGCCCACTACACCCCTCCCTCACCTCTCGCTGCCCAACAAGTTTGCAGGGGACAGCAAGGCATGTAGGGGATTCGTGAACCAGTGCTCAATCCATCTGCAGGTGCGGGCTGCACGGTTCCTTACAGAGAGGTCGAAGGAGGAGTTTGTCATCTCCTTGCTCTCTGATAGAGTACTGAAGTGGGCTACACCATTGTGGGAGAAGAATGACCCCGTAGTTGAGGACTCTGAGGAGCTTTTGGAGTCCTTGAGGCTAGTGTTCCTGGGGCCTCAGGTCACTCACGACTCAGCCCTACAGCTACTGACTTTGGAGCAGGGGCGTACCTCCTTGAGTCAATATGCTGTGAGCTTCAGGTCACTTGCTGCAGAATTGGGGTGGCCAGAGAGGACTCTCATTCCAATGTTCTGGAAGGGATTAGCCTCGCACGTGAAGGACGCGTTAGCTACCAACTACCCTTGAGGGCCTTATGACTCTGGCTACTCGCATTGACCTACGGACCTCCGAACGTCAGCTGGAGCGCAGGTCAGAGGGTCGTTCAGCCACTGTGGTTGTCTCTCCTGCACCTCCCTTAGAGGACGTCTCTTTCCCTATGGACATCTCTAGGGTGGGTGCTGCTAGGTCATCGAGTCGCAAGGGCATTTCCTGTTTCGCTTGTAGGCAGTATGGTCATTATGCCAACCGTTGCCCAAAGCGTCAGGGTAAGCGACCGCGATTGGTGACCATAGCTGGAGGTAGACTGGACTCGGCGTCATCCATTAGGGTGACGTTTCCTGTGTCCATTTCCTTTAAGGGGTCAATATGGTCCATAAGGGCAAGTGTGGACACAGGTGCTGGGGATAATTTCATCTCCTCCTCTTTTGCCCGGCGGCATGCCATCCCGCTGGTGCAAATGCCAAGGCCAGTGAGAGCCAATGTGGTGGATGGGTCCTTGTTGCCCAAGGTAATTCACCAGCGGACAGTGCCCATTACCCTTGCCATGTCATCTGGGGATAGGGAGACCATTTCATTTCTGGTTCTCCCTAAGGGTGCAGATGATATTCTGCTGGGTATTCCTTGGTTGAAGCGGCATTCCCCACATATCAACTGGTCATCAGGGGTGATTACGCAGTGGAGCTAGTCTTGTAGCTCCCACTGCATGTCTCCATCTTCCGCCCGTCGCTCAGTGGTATCTGTGGCGACTATAGACCATTCGAGTGGGAGGGCCGCTAGAGGAGGGGGTACTGTTACGAACCGGCGCCGCCATAGCCACAATTAGCCTGCTGCGGTTCCTGTTGCGCCCAGGCGCCTGCTGCCGTTCTTGGCCGTGCCTTTGGTCGTCCAGTTGGCTGCTCCTTCCACCACGTCTAAGTGTGGAGAGGCGGCTAGTGCGCATGCGTGTGCTGATTTACCCCAGCCAGAGTCCAAGTCTGGTGTTTTGCCTACTGAGCATGCTCAGCTTGATTTTGTCATTTCTGCGACTAAGTCCTCAGTTCAGGCTACTGAGCATGCTTCCACAATTAATCCTAACAGCCTCTTTGGACAGGTACTTGGACTTCGTGCTGTGTCTAAGTTCTGGGATGTTCCTACTGTGCATGCTCAGGCAGATACTCTGATTTCTGAGTCTGTTGTTCAGGCTACTGAGCATGCTCAGGCACTTAGTACATCAGAGGCTAGGTCCGGTAAGTACCTTACTGAGCATGTCCATGAGGTGGCAGGCCCTGATTTGGCAGAGGGTGTCAGGTGTCCTGATGACCTGGCCACTCCAGACTGGCTCGCAGAGGCCCGCCCCTATGATCTGGCACCTCACCATTGGTCATCAGACGATGACTGGTAAAGTGTTTGGGGCGTGGCTGCCACGAGGTCATCAATGACGTGGCGGTTCCGGATTGGCCACTGATGACGTCGCTACTGACATGGCACTCTGCTATTGGACCTTGGTGGTTCCACCCTAGGTTTAAGGTGGACCCAAATTATAAAAGGGGCTGGAGAAAACATGGAGGTGCGCAGTCTTCACTTAGAATTCATGGTGGCTTAAGCCTTGTTGGAAGCGGTAGGTAGGGCTAGGCGAACGGTGCTTGTCACGCCAAGATTCGTGGCTCAGCACATGAGGGTCAAGCGCCATGCTTCCTTGCTACCGTTTCTGTTGTGCTATAGCAGTCCAGTGGCATTAACTGGGCTGCGGCTGCTGCGTCACCTGTCCAGTGTTACCTCCTACGCACACGGACAGCATACCTGCTGTGTCACCTGTCCGGTTGTGCCTCCTACGCGCACGGACAGCATACCTCAGGACCCCTGTGGAGTTAACAGGGTGTTCCAGGATTGGGTGTGTGAACCTATTATCCTCCTTGGCTTCCCAGTCAATGCTACTGGTGTGATCCCTTGGCCTGACGTGTCCTCTACATATGTGGCCATTCGCGTAGTGACCAAAAATGCTAATCAAAGGACCGCTCGGCCTGTCCTGTCTGACACACGTGGCCGACAGAGCGCTGTCGCAGCGGTCTTCTCGGTCAATGCTACCTGGTTATCATCCGGCCTGACGTGTTCCCTGCACACGTGGTCGGGGTTGTGCCAATTCCACCGAAATGCTAACTGGGTTGTCGTCCGGTCTTACGTACCTCTACACACGTGACCAGTTCCCAGGTCTCCTGGGTTATCTGAGTCATCAGTCCTACAGTCTCCGCCTAACCCACAGGGTGCCAGCAGCTCCATTGCCATCTGGAGCACGGTGGGCCCCGACTGGCGATTGGGATATATACCCCCTGGTCCTAATCTGCCGGTCCCCCTGTAACAACACCCCTAGGTGAATTCATTGAGGGGTACAGTTTGTAAAAAGGGCCATTTCCAAGGGGGGGTTCTGCTGTTTTTGCACCTCAGGGGTTCATTCCAACTAAATCTGAGCACAAATATGGTGCTTATTCCCTTCTTCACTATGTACTGTGCCTCAAAAGTAGTTTTCGGCCACATAGAGAATATTGGCGCACCCAGAAAAAAATTGCACAACAAAACGTACCATTATCTTCTTTTACTCTAGTAAAAATAACAAATTTGGGGCTAAAAAAACAATTTTTGGGTTTGAAATGTATTTTTTCATTTTCACAGCTCAACATTATAAAATTCTGTGAAGCACCTGGGGTTTATTGTGCTCACCAAACATCTAGAAAAATTCCTTGAGGAGTCTAGTTAGCAAAATGGGGTCCCTTTTGGGGGAGCTATACTGTTCATATCATGCAATCTCCAAACGTGACATGGTGTACGCTAATGATTGTAGCTAATTTTCATTAAAAAATGTAAATTGCGCTCCTTCCCTTCCGAGCCCTGCTGTGTGCCTAGACAGTAGATTTCCACCACATATCAAGTATTTGCATACTCGGGAGCAATTGCACAATAAATTGCATGGTGCACATTTCCTATTACTCTTGTAAAAATGAAAGATTTCAGGTTAAAGCAACAGTTTTGTGGCAAAAATTTATTTTTTAATTTTTATGCCTCAACGTTATAAAATTCTGTGAAGCATCCGAGGGTTCAAGGTGTTCACCAAACATTTAGATAAATTCCTTGAGTGGTCTAGTTTCCAAAATGAGGTCACTTGTGGGGGAACTCAACTGTTTAGGCACAGCAGGAGCTCTCCAAATGGGACATGGCATCCGCTAATGATTTCAGCTAATTTTGTATTCAAAAAGTCAAATAGCGCTCCTTCTCTTCCAAGCCCTGACGTCCGCCCAATCAGTAGCAGTATTGTTGTACTCAGGAATAATTCCACAACAAATAGTATAGTGAATTTTCTCCTGTTACCCTTGTGAAAATGAATGATTTGGGGTTAAAGTACCATTCTTGGGGTTAGAATTTATTTTTTTCATTTTAATTGCTCAGTGTCATAAAATTTTGTGAAGCACGAGGATATTTAGGGTGCTGAATAAACATCTAGATAAATTACATTACTGGTCTAGGCACATCAGGGGCTCTCCAAATGCAACATGACGTCCACTATTGATTACATTTAATTTTGTGCTCTAAATTCAATTGGCGCTCCTTCCCTTCCGAGCCCTGCTGTGCTCCCAAACAGAAGATTTTCCCCACTCATAGGGTATCGTCGTACTCAGGAGAAATAGCATAAATTGTACGGTGCAATTACTCTTGTTACCCTTGTGAAAATGTAAAATCTGGAGCTAAAGTTAGATTTTCGTGGGAAAAAGTAAAATTTCACTTTTTTCTGCCACATTGCTTTACTTCATGTGTATTATCTAAAGGGTTAATAAATGTCTTGGATGTGGTTTTGAGGGGTACAGGTTTTAGAATGGTGTCATATTTGGGGTATTTTCTGTTACCTAGGTTTATAAGAGTCACTTCAAATGGGATGTGGTCCTTTCTGAGTTGACACAAAGGTAGCCTATAGTGGCAGAGTCTACCCCCAAGGAACAATTTTAAACAAAGACTCCTACACTGCCTGTATTTCCTCTTGACAGTCAAGATTGCCCGAGTTTCATCACAGAGCACCCAATTTTTAAATAGTCCCCTTAACAGACCCTTTTCCCAATTAATCCTCACAGCCAGGATTCCATGGACTTCTCCAAAGAGTTTGTGGTCCAGACGGACACATTGGATTACAGATGTGATATGTGTATAGAGGTTGAAAGACCTGTTGGCATTGATTAGATTGTGACAATCTCTGACAAAGGGGAAAGTATATCTGAACTAGTGAGCCCGTACTACTAAATGGACTAGTCATTTTTACGTTATACCTTTGTACAGAGAATAGGTTGTTTTTATTTTGTGAGCCATGACTGTTCATGGATTTGCAATACGCTGCATTTTGAGCACAGGAATTGGACTCGTGTGTGTGTCTACAATAGAGTAGCAACTTTCACAAATCTCAGAGAGGTTATTCAGTGCAGCCAATGGTTTAATGCACCCAAGATTACCAGGTTATCTTACACAAATGTACGGAGCCTTGTATTTGTCAAAATAAATCAGGTATCGATTAGTGCGGACTTTCAAACACCTTCTGCCTGCTTGTCTCTCATTATTGTCTAAATTTCTGCTGTTACCATTGCTGATGGCATCTATTCCATTTCCATCATGTCATCTATATTGAAAGGCTAGCCAGCTGGCTTTATACTGTCATATACAGTATCTCCATGTATGCCCTGTCATATTTTTGTACCATGCTGTTTTTGCCACTAACAATGCTACTAGACTGCCCGGCCGGCCACACATCTCCTGATTTCTCACAATGTTCTGCTTCTACCAGGACTGACCCTACACTAAAAGACTTTTTTTTACCCGCCTTGTTTTTTTATATTGTATAGCCTCTGCTAAAACTACTGACTCTTGTGCCAGACAGACCCTTTGGCCAAAGACACACGTCATGAAAATTGGAGCGAGTGGAATACTATAAAACATCGCATTCCACTTGGACCAATATTACTCAATGTGCCAGTACCCATGAGCGATTATTTTCTCATCCCTAATCAGACAGAGAAAAAAATTGCAGCATGCTGCGGGTGCAATGTGATCCTCTTTCTCTCGCACCCATTCAAGTCTATGGGGTGAGAGAAACTTGCACTGCACTCGCATTACACCAGTGTAATGCGAGTGCAGAGCGAGAATGGCAATAGCCGGCAATGGAGGAGAGAGAAATAAATCCCTCCCTCTCCTCCTTAGTGCTGGCCCGCCCCTCCTCAACCCTGGCCCACCCCTCCTCAGTGCCGGCCCGCCCCCCGCAGCTGTGGTCTGATCAGACCTTAGTCGTAATGACACTAACATGGCACTTGGCTCCTGCTGTGCTGCCAGCGTGAGCCGAGTGTCATGCAAGGATCGCAGTAGTCCCCGTGTGGCCCCGGCCTTTAGCTACATATTTCTTTCCTGCTCACTGTGTTTTATAGTGCTATACTGTATTGTTTCTGCCAATGGCGTCTGTTGCTCGCCCTACACTGCCATATATATCCTTTCCTAGTACATCAAATGTTTATATTTCTGTCACAGCCACTGCCACTAGACAGCCATGTAGGCCACATATCCATTATTTTAAGTGCTATATTGTACTGCTGCTGCCGGGACTACCAGAGCTGGCTGTAGGCTGCCAGACATGTGGCTACATAGCAACACACATCTGCTTCTCCAATGTGTTCTATAGTTATACTGTACTGTTACTGGGAAATCAATCCTCTTTAGGGTACAAAAACATGAAACATTAATAGCTTTTTAAAAAGTCATTGCTTCTTCATTTTTTAAAATTACTAACCTGTTCCCACTTCCTACATTTAAAATAGAAAATCTGTTGCAGATCCCAAAAAGAGAGATTTTTCACCTCTAATGTATTCATCAATTTCAAAACAGAATACCTGTTTTTTGCTCCCTAACTATAGTGATTTTAGCACAGCTTGCAAAAAAATATCACTTTTTCATTTCGCATAACCTCATACTCCCCAAACAGGAGTAATTTTTGTACCACCCTTTGTTAAAAAGTATCATCTACTTTGTTTTCACCACCCATGTGTAAACATCATTGAGACAGACATCTGCCCTCCCCCCAAAAACATTTTTTAGGCCATTTTTAAAAATTTGAGAAGCCAAAAATTAATGTTTACTAAGAGGGAATAAAGGGTAAGAGGGGCCCAGACACATTTCCCCCACAGGGCCTCATGACTCAGTGTCCTCCCCTGTGTGTGTACAAAAACCTAAACGCAACACTTGTTTTTCCTCAAATTTTTCATGAGCTGAACTCAAAGAACTAAGACTTTTTTTATGTACACAAAAGGTGTTATTGGGGGCTGTCTGATAATAACCTAAAGGAGTATCAGACAGTCAGGGTCCACCGTGCAAAGACTTTGCTGCAGACTATGGCAGAGTGCAATACCTCTGTTAACTCACAGAAGGATATAATAAGTAAGTAAAGCAATTCCTCCCTTACTTGGAGGGTGTGTGGAATGATCTCTGTTAATAATCACAGAGACAAAGGCAATGTGTGCGAAATGGCACCTACCTAGGTCCGCTCTTCTAGTGGTGCAAAAGAGACGAACAGCAGCGTAAGCCGCACAAAGCTTCTACCTGCGTTCGCTCCCCTAGTGTGCGAGGACACGAACCACTAGATATGGCACCTGCCTAGGTCCGCTCTTCTAGTGGTGCAAAAGAGACGAACAGCAGCGTAAGCCGCACAAAGCTCCTACCTCTGTTCGCTCCCCTAGTGTGCGAGGATACGAACAACTGCCAGACGCAGTATAAGGAACGTTACCCTAGCGGCAACGTCCACCTACGAGTCGAATCACAAGGCCCAGCCAGACCATGTGCCTCAGGCACCTGCCTATGTCCGCTCCCCTAAGAGGTAAGGATACGGACAGCAGCCGAAGCTGTAAGGTATAAGAACGCTACCCTGCTGGTAGCGCTCACCTAGCATAGACAGAGGAATGCCTAGAGGAACGTGCACAGGGCGTCTACCCTCATGCATGAACCAAGAGGACTGAGCGCCATGCGGCGTGTGTCAGGGTCTTATATAGACTCTGTGCCTCATCCAAGATGGAGGACACCAGAGCCAATCCGCTGCCAGAACGACAAGAGTGACGTCATGCTGGCCTATCACCGAGCAAGGCGTCACAAGCACATGACCAGCGACCAATCGGCATAGAAGGTGTCAGAGACATGTGACCTCGTGTCAGCGATGATGTCATCCGCACATGTGCAATGGCTCCAAGATAGGACTTAGTCTCCAGCGCTCGCACATGTGCAGTAGCAAGAAATCTGGACTTAGTCTCCAGCGCTCGCACATGTGCAGTAGCAAGAAATCTGGACATAGTCTCCAGTGCTCGCAGCAACCGTAACAAAAGGCCTCTTCCCTTAAAATATGCAGTTTTACAGTATTGAGGGAGTCTATGGGGGAGTGGCAGAAAATCAGTCAGTATTTGGTGTCAACTCCATTTGCCTCATGCAGTGCAACACATCTCCTTTGCATAGAATTGATCAGGTTGATGATTGTGGAATATTTGTTCATTCTTCTTCAATGACTGTGTAAAGTTGCTGAAAATTGGAAGGAACTTGAACAATCTGCCGTATATGCCGATTCAAAGCCTCCCAAATATGCTCAATGAATGACATGTCTGGTAATTATGCTGGACAAGCAATAACTGGGATGTTTTCAGATTCCAGGAGCTGTGTACAGTTCCTCGCAACACGGGGCCATACATTATCATATTGCAACATGAGTTCATGGTTGTGGATGAATGGCACAATTATGGGCATTAGGTTCTCATCTTAGCATCTCTGTGCACTCAAAATGGCATCAATAAAATGCATGTCTATTTGTTGTCGTAACATACACCTACCCATACCATAACCCCACCTCCACCATGGGCCACTCGATTCACAACGTTCACTTCAGGAACCCACTTACACACATATGTTGTACATGCAGGCTGCTATCTGCCCTATACAGTGAAAAACAGGATTCATCTATGTAGACAACACCTCTCCAACATGCCACACACTTTTGAATGTAAAGGACCAGTCACACTAAAAAACTTACCAGCGATCCCAACAACGATACAACCTGATAGGGATCACTGGTAAGTTGCTAAGAGGTCGCTGGTGAGATGTCACACTAAGCGACGCTCCAGCGATCCCACCAGCAACCTGAAATGGCAGGGATCGCTGGAGCGTCACTACACGGGTTGCTGGTGAGCTGTCACACAGGCAGATCTCACCAGCAACCAGTGACCAGCCCCCAGCCAGCAGCGATGCGTGGAAGCGATGCTTCGCTTGGTAACTAAAGTAAATATCAGGTAACCAACCCGATATTTACCTTGGTTACCAGCGCACACCGCTTAGCGCTGGTGTGAAGCCCCGCAAGTATTGTGTCGGTGCATTACCTTCAGGGACTCCACTCGGCTGGAACTCGTCACAGGTAGGGAATCTTCTATTTGTCGTGACGCCACTCTCAGTATTGCGGTCAGTGGGGACCGCCACTGCAGGTTGAGGGACGCCTGGGGCTGATGGTAAGTGCAGTTAGTTGGAATAGCCTCCTGAGAGTGAGGCAAGCCCCAGGGCCCTGTGTAGGTGCGTAGTACCACAAGGCGCAGAATAACTCCACACACGCAGGATGTCTTTCAGGGGTTTTACTCACTTCAGGTGGCAGGGTGAGTAACCCGGGCGTAGCTGGGATGAACCAGGCGGGAACCAGGTATCCTTCAGGCTGACTTCTGATGGTGACTACCAACTCGCCTTCCTTAGCCCTTGGTGGTTTGGGGTAACCCCGACTTTTAGTCCCTATGGGGGTCACCCAGGGAAGTTGCTGAAGCCTCTCTCCCCTTCGTTTGCCGTTTGCTTGTTGCCTGGGCCAGATCACTCCAGCTGCTTGCCTCCTGTGAACTATGGGCCCTAACTGTGGCTACATGGCTGCGGCTTTTAGGTGTTGTGGTGTGGGCTTTGAGGGCCCCACACCGGCAGGTTTAGCAGGGAAAGGTGGATCTATCCCCGCTCCGGGATCTGCCGCCCGTTTGGGCCTGGTTCTCCCTAGCAGTCTCCTTACTTCCCACTCTGTGCTCTCTCTCTAGCTGGAGATGGGTTTCGGGTAGCACTCCTAGGTGACCGTTCTCCCCCGTCGGTAGCCACTGCGCGGACGCTGTCAGACTGCAACAGCCCCAGGGGTAGGGGTCTGCTCTCCTCGGAGCTCCCTGGACTCTGCACTGAACCGGCTCACTGCTCCTCCTCTCCTATTCTTGCCTACGCCACCTAGCAACCAGGCTCTCTTACCACACCCCTTGAGAGGAGATGGAGGCTTTTGGCCCCCTCCACTATTCCAGTGGAGGTGAAGGCTTTTCCCCCTCCTGGGATCCCCAGGGGTCCTCTCATAGGTACATGTGTGAGACCTGATCACTATGCGCCTGTGTAGTCACACCTCGGTCAGCCTTCTGGATTACCTGTATTGTACTGTCCCCAGGATGGGTGCAGTACTCAGTGGTGCCTGACCAGGTCAGGGGCGCCACATTCCCCCTTAGTTATCACCAGCACGTCCTCGGGCTGCAAGACAACATTTTAAAATGCATAAAACATTAAAACATGGTAAAACGTTTTAAAACCACCAGGTACCATACATCACCACCCTCCACCCACAAGTCCGTTAACCCACCCTAAACCCCTTTCAGGAGGCAGGTCACCGGTTTCTTTTGGTAACCAGGTCTGGGCCATCCACTTCCCCAGACCTTTCCTCCAATCTTCCTCTCCCGTTGGCCGCGCCTTCAGCCACTTCTGGCAGGATGTAGAGGCGGCTTTCATGGTCTGGTGGTCTTCAGGGCATACCTGGCCTGGTGGAGCCGCGCCTTCAGCCTCTTCTGGCAGGATGTAGAGGCGGCCTCCACAGTTGGTGCTGACCAGGTACCCTCTTTGTGGTGGAGAGCCAGGCCCCATAAACAGGCATGCTCTCTGGTTGCAGGTAAGCCAAGGCCCTATATACGGACGTGCTCCCTGGTTGCAGACGAGCCAAGCCCCTAAACAGGCTGACTCTGGTGGTGGTGGTGCCCTCTGGTGTAACTATTTACACTGCGAAAGTTTGTGGCTATAGCCAGTTCATAGCCTTAAGGTTCATTTCTCACATTAGTTTATGTGGGCACATTGCTTAAACTTGAAAACGTTGCAAAACTTCAAACTTGTCAAACTGGGAACTTCTATGCTTCTTTCTGTACTTTATGTGGATTCCTCCTCACCAGGGCTTGGGCCTGTAGGGCTGTGGCACCTGTTGGTTTCTCGATCTCTTTCTTCGTCTGTGGTAGTCTCATCAGTGGGTTCTTTGTCTGTTCTTTCTCTGTCTTTCCTTTCTTCTTCCGTGTCTGTTTCTTTTTCTTTAGGACATGGTGTTACATCTAGCGCATACCAGCCTCTTTCGCCTTGATGCATGGTAAACTGCACTGTGTCTCCCATTCTCAGGTTTCTTCCAGGATGTCCTCTGGGCAAGTGGGCTCTGACGTCTCGTCTATTGACAAAAATGCCCTCTTTCATACCTGGTGCCACTATAAAGCCATATCCGCTCTTCAAGTTAAAGTCTTCCACAACTCCTCTACAAAGGGGTCCTCTGACCTGTGCTTTGGCTCTTCTCAGGAACCGTTTTTCTTCTAGGTCTCGGGCCGTGACTTCTCTCTGCTCTGGGGATGGCGGTGCAGGGAAAGACTGGGTTCTGCTACGGCGCCGTGTCTTGCGGACTGGATTCTGCGAGGTACAGCTTACAAGCTCCCAGGTGAGGCTTTTAGGCAAATCTTCTTCAGCAGACGGTGTCAGGTCTTCCTCGTCCCAGCGGGAATATGGCAACATCTCCGGCTCTGGGCATGGATCCACTGCTGGTGGCTCCTGAGTCAGCTCCTCAGCTTCCTGGCCTCCCCTCCCCCTTAGTTCTTCTGAGCACTCCTTTGGTGGCAGTGCTGGGGATGGACTTTCATCAGCAGGCCCAGGCGGGGGACTCTTTGGCGTGGTTGCTGCAGGGGTTGCCGGAATCCTCTTGGGGGTATGCGGAGGTAGCATGTACCGGTCCACCATCTCCTGTGGGAACTTGGCCTCCAGGTCAGCCTTCAGCTGCCAGTATGCGGGGTCCTCACCTACCAGGGACTTCCTAGCAGGGACTTCCTTAGACTGGGGAGCGGTGTCTGCTCTGGCCTTGCAGGCCGGGGTAAACAATGGTACGTCTGTCTTGTCTTGGCGGGCCGCGCCTGGCATGGCGGCGGCCTGGTCTTGGCGGGCCGCGCCCTGCATGGCGGCGGCCTGGATGGGCGTTTCTGGCGCAGCTTGGATCGGCGTCGCAGCTGCGATGGGGTGTTTGCAGGCTGGGCTGGGCGTCGCTGCAGCGATCTGGGCTTGGCGGGCCGCACCTGACGGGGCTGCGGCCTGGTTCAGCACCTCACTTGCGGCGCGGACGAGCGTTGCGGCTGCGGTAGGGTCTCGGCGGGCCGGGCCTAGCATGGCGGCGGCCTGGGTCAGCGTCACACCTGCGGCGCGGATGAGGGTCGCGGTGGCAGCCGGTTCTCTGCGGGCCGGACTGGGCGTCGCTGCAGGGACCGGGTCTTGGTGGGCCGAGCAGGGCATCGCTGCGGCGGCCTGAGCTTGGCGGGCTGCTTCAGCGTCGCCGCGCCGGACGCCTCTTCAGGGACCGCGGACGTGGCAGCAGGGGTCGGGGCACTCGCGCTGGCAGGGGCATCACTGGACTCACCCATCGGTGGCAGCATCGGGGTCTGAGTCGTCACCGCCCGGTCTGGCACTCGGCGCGCGGCTCTCTCTTCATAGGCCTGAACCGCCGCGGTCATTCCCAGGAACTCCGCACGTCCCTCTCTGATCAGCCTTCCGACCCTGGCCTCCAGTTGATCGCAGAACTCGGCGAGCTCCCGACACCACCAGGCAGCAGAGCCTGGCTCTGGGTCTCTGCATTCAGACGCCATTTTCTCTAACAACAAGCTGCTGGCTTCTTTTCCGTTCCGCCGTCTCTGGACGCTTCCGCTCTCTTCACAAGCGAGGTCAGAACTCTGCAGGGGATCTCTGGGTAGCCACACCTCTTCGTGGGCGGTAACTTCTCCCAGCGCGGGCTGCTGTTGTTTTTCAGCGCGCTTTTCATGGTGGCAATATGGCGGCGCTTCCAATTTTTCAAGCGGACCGCCCAGGCACATGGTCACCTGTCTGGACAGGTCTAGTCCTTATCCTGTTCGTGACGCCAGATGTGAAGCCCCGCAAGTATTGTGTCGGTGCATTACCTTCAGGGACTCCACTCGGCTGGAACTCGTCACAGGTAGGGAATCTTCTATTTGTCGTGACGCCACTCTCAGTATTGCGGTCAGTGGGGACCGCCACTGCAGGTTGAGGGACGCCTGGGGCTGATGGTAAGTGCAGTTAGTTGGAATAGCCTCCTGAGAGTGAGGCAAGCCCCAGGGCCCTGTGTAGGTGCGTAGTACCACAAGGCGCAGAATAACTCCACACACGCAGGATGTCTTTCAGGGGTTTTACTCACTTCAGGTGGCAGGGTGAGTAACCCGGGCGTAGCTGGGATGAACCAGGCGGGAACCAGGTATCCTTCAGGCTGACTTCTGATGGTGACTACCAACTCGCCTTCCTTAGCCCTTGGTGGTTTGGGGTAACCCCGACTTTTAGTCCCTATGGGGGTCACCCAGGGAAGTTGCTGAAGCCTCTCTCCCCTTCGTTTGCCGTTTGCTTGTTGCCTGGGCCAGATCACTCCAGCTGCTTGCCTCCTGTGAACTATGGGCCCTAACTGTGGCTACGTGGCTGCGGCTTTTAGGTGTTGTGGTGTGGGCTTTGAGGGCCCCACACCGGCAGGTTTAGCAGGGAAAGGTGGATCTATCCCCGCTCCGGGATCTGCCGCCCGTTTGGGCCTGGTTCTCCCTAGCAGTCTCCTTACTTCCCACTCTGTGCTCTCTCTCTAGCTGGAGATGGGTTTCGGGTAGCACTCCTAGGTGACCGTTCTCCCCCGTCGGTAGCCACTGCGCGGACGCTGTCAGACTGCAACAGCCCCAGGGGTAGGGGTCTGCTCTCCTCGGAGCTCCCTGGACTCTGCACTGAACCGGCTCACTGCTCCTCCTCTCCTATTCTTGCCTACGCCACCTAGCAACCAGGCTCTCTTACCACACCCCTTGAGAGGAGATGGAGGCTTTTGGCCCCCTCCACTATTCCAGTGGAGGTGAAGGCTTTTCCCCCTCCTGGGATCCCCAGGGGTCCTCTCATAGGTACATGTGTGAGACCTGATCACTATGCGCCTGTGTAGTCACACCTCGGTCAGCCTTCTGGATTACCTGTATTGTACTGTCCCCAGGATGGGTGCAGTACTCAGTGGTGCCTGACCAGGTCAGGGGCGCCACATTGGCTCTCTGCACACCTAGCCACAGTACACATCGGGTTAATTACCCGATGTGTACTCTGCTAAGAGTGCAGGCAGCAGGAGCCGGCTTCTGCGGATGCTGGTAACCACGGTTAACATCGGATAACCAAGAAGCCCTTACCTTGGTTACCCGATATTTACCTTCGTTACCAACGTCCGCCGCTCTCACACTGCCAGTCCCGGCTCCCTGTTCCCTGCACTCCTAGCCACAGTACACATCGGGTTAATTACCTGATGTTTACTGTGGCTACGTGTGCAGAGAGCAGAGAGCCGGCACTGACAGCTGAGAGCGGCGGACGCTGGTAACGAAGGTAAATATCGGGTAACCAAGGTAAGGGCTTCTTGGTTACCCGATGTTAACTGTGGTTACCAGCGTCCGCAGAAGCCGGCTCCTGCTGCCTGGACATTTAGTTGTTGCTCTGTCGCTGTCACACACAGCGATGTGTGCCTCACAGTGGGAGAGCAACAACTAAAAAATGGTCCAGGACATTCAGCAACAATCAATGACCTCACAGCAGGGGCCAAGTTGTTGCTGGATGTCACACACAGCGACATCACTAGCAACATCGCTGTTACGTCACAAAAGTTGTTCCTTAGCAGCGATGTTGCTAGCGATGTTGCTTAGTGTGACGTGGCCTTAAGCATTTGCCCACTCAAGTCTATTATGACGACTAACTGCAGTAAGGCAGACCCTGATGCGGACAATGAGCATGCAGATGAATTTACTTGAGACAGTGTGTGCAAAAATTCTTTGACTATGTAAACCGATTGTTGCAGTTGTCTGCGTGGCTGGACTCAGATGATCTTGGACGTGAACATGCTGGATGTTGAAGTCCTGGGCTGGTGTGGTTACATGTGGTCTGCGGATGTGAGGCCGGTTGAATGTGCTGCCAAATTCTCTGAAACACCTTTTGATACTGCTCATGGTAGAGAAATGAATATTCAATTCAGGGGCAACAGCTCTGGTTGACATTCCTGCAGTTAGCAAGCCAATTGCACACCCCTTAAAACTTGTGTCATCTGTGGCATTGTGCCATGTAATAAAACTTCACATTTTAGAGTGGCCTTTTATTGTAGCCAGCGAAAGTCGCACCTGTGCAATAATCATGTTGTCTAATCACCATCTTGATATGCCACACCTATGAGATGGAAGGATTATCTTAGTAAAGGAGGATCACTAACTCTGATTTAGATAAATTTGTGAACAATATTTGAGAGAAAAAAGAATTGTGTTTGTATAGAAAAAGTCCTAGATGTTTGAGTTCAACTCATGAAAAATGGAGCAAAATCATGTGTTGTATTTATATTTTTGTTCCATGTACATAGCATAACTGTGATATTAATTAGAGAGGAATGGATCAAATGAAATTCAAATTCTCTTTTATCTGGGAAATTCAATGTGCAGCAAATTTATACTTACATTTTAAATTTAACAAGAGGTTAAAATATACAAAACAATACCTTACTACTCATCTGCACTGCCCACTGTCCCCTGTGGATCCTCAGTGCTTCATGACGCATCTATAAGGGATAAGCAGGTTATCCTGTAAAACACACCCCCCGTACCATATCTACCTAAATGAAGACGAGAACCACGACTTTATTGCAGGAATGGCCACAGTTTTATTTTACCGTATATATGTATACCAAACTTGTGGCCCAACATGCCACTCAATTGTTAAACTTAACCTTATACATATATACCCGTATAACCAGAAACACCGATAGATCCGTCCGAGAGGCAAACCATCATTCCTAACCCCCCGGCCGTAACCTCCAAACCGGCCCAGAGGACCACCTCGGCCGTGACCACCCGGCCCGAGGTGAGGGGTAACAACGTTCCATCGTTAATTACCCCTACCCAGAACCTGCGGGACCTCCGCCCACAAGTTCCCATCCACTCCGAAGCCACTCCCCTTGAGCGACTTCGTACCAACAAGCCGACTGTCGGTACTCCCAACCTCTCAGACGGACCTATCACCCCGCTGTGACAACAATAAATTAGCAACTCAACCTTGTATTCTCCTTTATTCCTCTTTTTTTTTTTTTTTTTTTTAAAGTTCTTTTTTTTTTTTTTTTTTTGAAAACCATCACCTTTTCACCTTGTTTTTTTTTTTTTTTTTAACTTTTTTTTTTTTTTTTGAACATATACATATAATTATATATCAGGGCGGGCGGGTGGGACACAAAGATCAATCGACGAAAGGGGAGGTAAACAGCACACCCCCCTCTCTTATACCTCTCCCAACACCCCACCCCTTCCTTGCTCCCCCCCAATCCCCTTACAGCTCCCTACTACCAATCCTGTACTCCCACACATCCCCCATCCCATGCAAACCTATTAACCCTTTCCTAACCTTGCACCCTCCCGATCGTCATGGGGTCCATTCACCCCTATGGGGCTCACTGCCCTTCTTGACGCATCTATAAGGGATAAGCAGGTTATCCTGTAAAACACACCCCCCGTACCATATCTACCTAAATGAAGACGAGAACCACGACTTTATTGCAGGAATGGCCACAGTTTTATTTTACCGTATATATGTATACCAAACTTGTGGCCCAACATGCCACTCAATTGTTAAACTTAACCTTATACATATATACCCGTATAACCAGAAACACCGATAGATCCGTCCGAGAGGCAAACCATCATTCCTAACCCCCCGGCCGTAACCTCCAAACCGGCCCAGAGGACCACTTCGGCCGTGACCACCCGGCCCGAGGTGAGGGGTAACAACGTTCCATCGTTAATTACCCCTACCCAGAACCTGCGGGACCTCCGCCCACAAGTTCCCATCCACTCCGAAGCCACTCCCCTTGAGCGACTTCGTACCAACAAGCCGACTGTCGGTACTCCCAACCTCTCAGACGGACCTATCACCCCGCCACAGGCCGGCCAAGTGACACCCTTACTTGGCCCGGGCCCCCCACACCCCCAGTGCTTGCTCTAGGCCATCCCTCAAACCCAACATCCATAAATCCAGACCCACATCAGTCAGGTGAACCCCATCTCTCCTTAGATACTGCTCCGTGGACTCCTCCAATTCTCTATGACGCACCACCAACCCACCATTTCTCGCCACAAACCTGCCAATAGCCCGGTTCAGCTTGCTCCGAGCCCTATTAATACGGTCCACCGACCTCCCAAAACGCCACTGCGTCCGAGCTATAATGTCCGACCAAACGATAACTATGCCCGGGAACGCCCTCCACAAATGTAACAGGTCCAGCTTTATATCCCTTTTCAATTCCCTCGCCGACCTTACTCCCAAATCGTTCCCTCCCACATGCAAAATTAACACATCAGGGACACGATCCATACGGCTATAATAAGCCACCTCAGGGCGCACCCTACCCCAGGTCATGCCCCGAATTCCGAGCCACTTTACTCGAGCTTCCGACACCGACACTCCGAGCTGCCGACCGTCACGCCGCACATCCGCCCGTAACGCTCCCCAATACACATAGGAGTGCCCGAGGATCCACACAAGGCATGGACCTATAAAATACAAAGACCACGAATAAAAACAGCAACAGCACAAGAAATTGCCCACAAACCGGCATCTAACACCAACCTTGAATCCCCCACCCCTGACCATCACCTGACCAAGTGAGGCCTAATGTACAAACGGAACCTGGAAGACTCCCACCTCCCAATCCGCCGGATACAATCCTCACTCAAACCCCACCTGGCGGCCTCCGTTGCCGCCCCAATCCGGAAGGAGTGAGACCCGTACTCACGTGGCTCCTCCCCCACCCTTGCTAGAGCCATCTTCAGCACCGCATTGAATTGATACCGCGACAAAGCCAATCCGTCCGTATGTCTAAGAAAACACCAGGGTAACCGCCGCGCACCTTTAAAAACTCTGACACATGTAACACTGGGCACAACTGGTGCCCCGGTAAGCGTACAACACTACTAAGCGCCCCCGGCCCCTCTGATCCGTCTTAGAAAAACGAAGCCGACATTCCACTCTATCCTCCCCCAGCATCACATCACCCAACAGCAAACCACCCATCGCTTGCTTAGTCGGGCTGACCAATTCGCCAATACGAAAGGCCCCAAAAAACGCCAGTACAAAAGCTACCGAGAACAACACCCGCTCATAAGGAGACGAACACAACTCCCCTAAACACCCCACCAAACGCACCAACAATGGCAATGACACCGGCCGCCTACAGTCACGCGACTGAGCCCCTTTTCGAAAACCCTTCATCGCCTGTCGCACCAGAAAATCCTTAGTCGCATCCTGAACCCCTTGCATCTGGAACAAAAAGGCCAACGCCGCCAACTTGCAACCAATCACCGAAACAGACCTGCCTTCCGAAAAATCCCCACTTATTAACATCAGTACCCCCAACACTCGACCCTGGTAACCCGACTCCATGAACTCCCTACTTTCCAACTCTGCCCATTCCTGCCACACCGCCTGATATCGGCACCAAGTAGCCTCAGACACCGATCTCCGAATTCCTTCAAAAGCTACACCGATGCCAGGTCCCACAGCCAGTTCGGGCAAGGTTCCCCTTCCGCGTCCGCTTCCGGCACCAGCTTCCTGAACCTGCAAAACTGAAACCGTGATAGCGCATCAGCCACCTCGTTGCGAATCCCAGGCACATGCCGAGCCACCACGCAAATGTTTAACTCCAAACAATGCAACACTAGATGCCTTAAATGCCCCACAACCGGCGGGGATTTTGCCGACAGTGCGTTGATGGAATGCACCACCGCCATGTTGTCACAATGCATGCAAACCCTTCTTCCAGCAAAAACAGGGCCCCACAACTCCACCGCCACAATAATGGGAAACAATTCCAACAGCGCCAAATTCCTCACCAAACCTGCTTCCACCCACCGCCGCGGCCACTTTCCCACACACCAGCGCGTTTGAAAAATTGCTCCAAAACCTGTCGCCCCAGCCGCATCCGTGTACAATTCCAGCTGGCTATTTGGACACCGCCTCGCTCATCCAAAGGGTCCGACCGTTGTACCGGTCCAAGAACTCCTCCCACACCAACAAATCCCCTTTCATCATTTTTGTCACTCTGACAAAGTGATTTGGAGCTTTTACCCCTGCGGTTGCGCTCGCCAGTCTCCTATTAAATATCCGCCCCATCGGCATAATGCGACAAGCGAAATTCAATTTTCCGAGCACTGACTGCAACTCGCGCAACCGCACCTTCTTGGCCTGAGACAAAAACCGCACCGACGCCTTTAAATCCAACAGCTTTCCCTCCGGCAACCGGCATTCCATTGCCAGTGTATCAATTTCGATACCTAAGAAACATAATACCATCACCGGCCCTTCTGTTTTGTCTTTTGCCAACGGAATACCCAGGCTCCGCGCGATCCGCTCTAACGTAAACAACAACAAGGAGCAAACCGAAGAGCCCGCCGGACCCACGCAAAAGAAGTCATCCAAATAGTGAATCACCGAATGGACTCCTGCCACCTCCTTGACTACCCATTCCACAAAAGTACTGAATGCCTCAAAATAAGCACACGAAATGGAACAGCCCATCGGCAGGCAGCGATCCACATAGTATTCACCATCCCACATACACCCTAAGAGATGAAAGCTCTCTGGATGCACCGGGAGTAAACGAAAAGCTGCTTCCACATCCGCCTTTGCCATCAGGGCCCCCCGCCCCGCTACCCTTACCAGCTCCAAGGCCCTATCGAACGATACATAACATACCGCCGACAATTCCGGTGATATCCCATCATTCACCGACAATCCCGCCGGATAAGATAAATGATGAATGAGCCGAAATTTGTTCGGCTCCTTCTTAGGTACCACCCCAAGGGGGGAAATCCGTAAATTAGAGAATGGCGGGTCCTGGAATGGGCCCGCCATCCTCCCTAACTCCACCTCCTTCTGCAGCTTTTCCTTCACCACCGCCGGATGTTCTTTTGCGGACCGCAAGTTTCCCGGGCGAAACACCGGCGCGTCAGATTCAAACGGAATCCGAAAGCCCTCTGTAAAACCACGTTCCAACAACTCCGCCGCCCGCACATCCGGGTATCTACTTAAATAGGGAAGCATCGCCTCTACCCTCACTGGTGTCCTCCCTTTTTCCAGACCCCTCCCCCGCCTTTCCTTTGCCTTTCTTGAAGCACCTGGCCAGAGGGTGGGACCCTCCACATCCGGAACACTCGTGTCTGAACCGACAAGAGGCCCCGAACTTACACTGTCCCTCGTTATACTGCCAACAAGCTCCCTTTTTCTGTCCAGCCGAGGACCCGCCACTCGCACCCGGGCTCCCGGCACCCCCTCGAAAAGGCTGAGCCGGCGCCGTCATTAACCGCATCCACAAAGAAATATCCTTGTGGCCCCACTGGACTCCCGGCCGCAGAGCCTTCCGCTGCCGGAACTGCTCATCATATCTCAACCACCCCAAACCGCCGTATACTCTATACGCTTCCCCTATCGCGTCCATATATCCAAATAGGGCGGAACAATGCTCCGGCTCCTTTTCCCCGATCACACTGGCTAAGATAGCAAAGGCCTGCAACCAATTGGTAAACGTCCTCGGGATCAACCTATACCGCCGTTTTTCCTCATCCTCCTTCTCCTTTTTTGTATCACTGGGTTTCACCTTATCCAAATTAAACTTTTCCAAGGGAAGCAGGGAAAAAATTTCCACATACTCCCCCTTCCAAATCTTTTCCCTCACCTCCTTTTTTAAATGAACCCCTAACTGCCCTTCAAAGCACACATAAATTTCACTCCGTGCCCTATCATCCAAACGCACTACCTCATCCTCCTTTTCTTTTTCCTTTTCCGCCTCCTTACTCGCACCCACGGAAGCCGCCCCACCAGCCTCCTGTCCCGTACCTGCCGCCGAGGTCGTGTCCCCCGCCGCAACATCGCGCACCGGCGCTTCTGTCCGCACCACCTCCGTGGGGCCCACCCACGCCCCCACCGGAGCCCCAGGCCCAGTCCGACTACCCCGTTCCGCAGACAACCCCTGCAACACCCCCAAAAGCTGCCCCCAAAACTCTGGACCCGGTAAACCAGACTGCCCGACCGCACTCGCCCCCAGCGCAATGCGTCCCGCGACGGAACCCCCGCCCTCGCCCGCGCTACCCACAGCATGTAACATTTCTGTTGTCTGCTCACCAGGCTGCCGTGGAGTCGACGCCGGAACAGCCGTGCCACGATCTTCCAGCTGCCGCTCCGTCCGACCTGCCGCTGCTCCTTCTTCCTCGCTGGAGTCTGATGCGCTGCCGAAATCCTCAGGGGGGACCAGCGAGGGGACAGCCCGCACCTGGCGGCCGTCGACCCCCACGGTCACCGCACCCCGCTCGTCCGGGCGACTCCTGCTTGACCTCTTCCTTTTCTCCCGCCGTGGCGCCCTGCCGCCGTCTCTTCCCGCTGTAATCGTGATATCCTGCTGCGCCGCCCCTTCTCCTGTCGTCCTCAGTGGGCTCCCTCCCTGCCGACTGCCGGAAGGCCGTGCCGAGCTTGCTCCTCGCCGGGACCCACCCCCAGCACGCTCCTCGCCGGGGGGGACCGTGACTACCGATCTCCTCTGTGCCTGCGGGCCACCGTACCCCTCCTCCGATCTCCTGACCTCGCCGCTCACATCCGCTCCCGTCCCCCGTCCTGTTGCTCTCCCCTGCGGCCTGCAGGGAGTCTCCTCCGGCAATCCGGCACGCCGAGCGCCACCCCCAGCCGGCACATCACTGGGGGCTGCCGTCATCCATGCTCCGGTCTGGTGCTGCGCAGGCCGCGGACCGGAAGTGGGCCTCGCAGAGGCTCCGCCCACCCCCGACCCACGGGATCTCCGTCGCGGATTCCTCCCGGTGGCCGGCTGCTCCCCTAGGTTAGTTGGAGGGCTCCGCCGCTGCTCCGGAGGGTCCCCGCAGGGGCTCCTTGATCTGATTCTCCCCCCCCAGCTGGGGGAGTAGCGCTCCAGCGGTCGCGCCCGCCGAGCACGTAGCCACGGCCCGGGCGCTGGAACAGCAGGCGGCGCCGCTCCAGCCCCACAGACCGCTGCCAGCTGCTGCCTCAGGGCATCCACTCCCACGACCTCGGATGCCCCCCGCACCATCTCCAGGAGTTCAGCAAGGGCAGCCATGGCAGGAAGCAGCAGCAGCACTACGTCCTGGGACACAAAGATCAATCGACGAAAGGGGAGGTAAACAGCACACCCCCCTCTCTTATACCTCTCCCAACACCCCACCCCTTCCTTGCTCCCCCCCAATCCCCTTACAGCTCCCTACTACCAATCCTGTACTCCCACACATCCCCCATCCCATGCAAACCTATTAACCCTTTCCTAACCTTGCACCCTCCCGATCGTCATGGGGTCCATTCACCCCTATGGGGCTCACTGCCCTTCTTTTTGTGAATAGGCTCTGAATGTCCCTGTGCAGACAAGTTCCATGAATAGTCGTGGCAAAAATCCTAGCCTATTGTGCCCATCGTAATGTTGTGGAGCATACATTGACATAACAATGTCACCTGAAGTCCTTGTGTTACAAGGCCCTAAATTGTAGTGTGATGGCAGGAGGAAAATATGGGGAGGACCATACTTTGGAGAGCGTGCAGTGGAGGTGGCAAGAGGTGCGTCAAAATGTAAGTATTAATTTTAAAGAAAAAAATAACCTTTTGCTGGACTTCCATGGTTCAACAAAATGAAGGCCAGTGAGCTGCCATTTTGTAAAATAAAATTAAAAAATAGCAAATGACAAAAAAAGTAGCATTCTAGAGAACATGACATTTTGCAAAATTCTTTTAGAAGAAATTCCGAATATATTTATCCAACCCTAGAATTATCCCTAGAAGTTAATCCCCTCAAGAAAAAAAAGAAAAATAACTTTTGAAGACATAAACGCATAAATATAGCAATGTATACAGCTATAACAAAAATCACCATGTCATTCATCCCATTAAAATTAATAATAAATTAATAAGTAAAATTCCTACAATCTACAATGAACTCACTGCCGCCCGACCACCGTGCGGAGCTGCCGCCCGTCCACCGTGCGAAGCTGCTGCCCAATCTACACCCCACCTACTGTCTCCTCCCCATAATCCTATAGAATGTAAGCCCGCAAGGGCAGGGCCCTCTTCCCTCTGTACTAGTCTGTCTACTGTTAACTTGTATATGTATTTTGTATGTAACCCCCTTCTCATGTACAGCACCATGGAATTAATGGTGCTCTATAAATAATAATAATAATAATAATAATAATAATAAGTAAACAATAAATTATATGTGCTACAATTTGATTTGTAAAAATAAATCTTCCCATGGCTACTTTTTTAAAATACAAAAGTTATGGCTTTTGGATTATGCTGATGAAAAATTTGCAAGGTTATGAAAGTCCAAAATAGACCAGACTTTAAATGGTTAAATGCGGTCTAACATGTTGACACTCAATCATCAATTCTGCTTTATTTTATGTAACTAAAAATCATCTTATTTTTTTATCTGACGCTGAATGGCCACTAGATGGCAAAACTGAACTTTAAACTGTATAAATTAGACTATAAGAAGCAAACTGAAAGGAGGAGGGGAATTTTGAGTCAGCCATTTAGTGATAACAAAAGATCCTCTTGTAGGCCTGCAATAATGACATGAAAAAAACATTAAAAGTATGACTTTGGTAAATTGTATTATTGTACAGATGGAGCAAATAACATCAAAATTATTAGTAGAATAGTGCAATGTCTTAGTTTGACTGTGTATGTTAACAAAGGCATGACTTCAAATGTAGATTGGCTCACTCAGCAAAAGCCATTTATAGTATTAGTTTTAGTTTCTTGTGCATCAGAGAGGCAATACCCAATTCAAATATTAGGATTACTGTGATGCCTCCTTTACAATAGGGGTAGAGACTGATATTCTAAAGGTCCCGCCACACACAACGAGATCGCTAATTAGATCATTGCTGAGTCACAGTTTCTGTGACACAGCAGCGATCTCGCCAGCGATCTCGTTATGTGTGACACCTACCAGCGATCAGGCCCCTGCTGTGAGATCTCTAGTCGTTGCCGAATGGTCCTGACCATTTTCTTCAAAGGCGATGTCCTGCTGGGCAGGACGAATCGCTGTATTTGATACCTACCAACGACCTCTTAACAGGGTCCCACTGCCGTCAAGATCGTTATACAGAGATCGTTACTGCATCGTTGGTAAGGTCTGACAGTGTGACATCTCTCGGGATCGCTGGTAAGTCGTTGTGTGTGACTGGGCCTTTATAGTTTCTGTTACAAAATGAGGTTGATCACCAAATCCCAAGGTCCGTGTGGGGACATGAACCACAGGATTTGGTGCAGCAAGTATGTAGGACATGCAGGACACAAACGGCTCAATGACAGAAAACCACAAGTAGGCAGTTGGGATGCAGGAAACCACTGGCAGGCAGGAAAACTCTGGTAGGCAACAAACTTTCAGGAGGCCTCAGGTAGGCTGGTAGAATGCAGAAAACTGCTGTCAGGTGACAAAACATTCAGGAAACTGCAGGTAGGCTGGCAGGATGCAGGAAACTGTTAGCAGGTACAAGACATCCAGGAGACCAGAAGCTAGCTTGCAGGACAAGGGCATGACTTAAAGCTCTTCAAATGCAGATTGACTTACTCAGCATATGCCATTTATAGTATTAGCTTTAGTTTCTTGTGTGTCAGAGAGGCCTTTTACCCAATACAAATATTGGGATGACTGTGATGGTCTTCTTTACAATAGGGGTAGATACTGATATTGTAAGAGTTTCTGTTAGACTCACAAGATGAGATGGATCACTCAAGCCCAATTTCCAGGTGGGCACATGGACCACAGGCATTGGTGCAGCAGATAGGTAGCACAAGTGGGACACAAATAGATGAATGACAGGAAACCACAGGTGGGATGCAGGAAAACTCTGGCAAGCAGGAAAACTCTGGCAAGCAGAAGCCTTCCAGGAAGGCACAGGTAGTCTGGTGGAATGCAGAAAACTGCTGGTAGGTGATAAAACTTTCATGAAACAGCAAGCCGGCTGGAGGTATGCAGAAAACTGCAGGCAGGTACAAGACTTCAATGAAACTACAAGCTAGCTTGCAGGATGAAGGAAAACACTGGATGATGCAAGATGTCCAGGAGACCACAGGCAGGCTACCAGGATGCAGGAATTGTCAGAAGACGGACTATGTCTACGAGACTACAGATAAGCAAGTGGAATGCAAGAAACCACTGGAAGGTGTAAGACGTCCAGATTACTGCAGACAGACAGGTCAAGGTATACAGAACAAATAAAAGTCTTAGCAACACAAAATTCTTAATACCAAGAAGCAAGGGTGTATCTTGGTGAGTGTTATACAGGCCAATGCTCACATAGGATCACATTGAGCCATTTGCAAAGTTTGATGTGGAGCATAAGAGAGTCTTGCAGACCGTGTCAAGGTAAGCAACGCAGGGATCTGGTTCAGGTGCGTAACAGTAGCCCCCTTTTGGGCCCCTCCCAGATTAATCCATAATGGAGGACCGCTTAATACGGGAACATTTAAGTCCTTTTTAAGTACCTAACATCTTTCTTTAGTACCGTATCCCTTCCCATCAATCAAGTAGAGAATTTTAACACAAAACTTATTGCAGTCCAAAATCTAATTGATCTTATACTCCTTGTCAAAAATAGACAGAGCAGGGGCAATCTTGACTGTTGGAGTAAACCAATTGGGTGCCAGAGGGTGTAGAAGAGAGACATGACTGGCATTAGGGATTCTCATAGTTAAGTAGTTTCAGATGGAAGGTAACCGGGTTCACATGCTCAATATTTTGGAAAGGATCAATAAACTTTGGTGGTATTTGTTTTGTTTGCAATTCAATTGGATAGTTTATCTCCTGGGGTAATGTCAGGCACAGGTCGACGGTGTCTCTCAGCACTCTACTTAACCTTTAATGTAGCTGCAGCGCTAAATTAGCTTGTACTTCAGGCCAGATGTTATAGAAGTCCTGATAGACGCTGTTCACTGCAGGAAGTAGACCTTTATTATTATTTATTTACTGGATTGGCAGAAGGAGAGGAGGTTCTCAGCCGTACATTGTAATAAATAGAGATCTCCCAGAAGACTCAAAACCAAAATTATTATGGGTGAATTCAGCCCAAGGAAGCTGGTCAGGCAATTATTTTAGTGAGAGTTGTAGAAAATTCCCAAATACTGTTCCATTGGCAGATTAATTCTTTTGGTCTGCACAGTACTTTGATACTAGAGAAATTTTTAAGTTTTTGTAGCGAGCCCTCCAGAACTAAAAAACAAATTTTACACCACAATACAAAACTCTATGAGCTGGAAAGCCGTGAATTTGGAAAATCTTTGAAAAATGCTTGAGCTAGCAGCGATGGGGATGGAAGACCTGGAAGGGGAACAAAACACTACATTTGGAAGTATTAATCCCCAAAAACCCATAATAGTGAACCCATGTTCTTCAGCAAGATCTGAGAGAAAGTCTATAGAGATGTCTGCCCAAGGTTCTTGTGGAATTGGAAGAAGTTGGAGAGGACTAATATAAGCATAAAGAGAGGGTTTGAATTGCACACACTGAGGGCAGAATGCTACAAACTCCTTGATATATTTTCTCAATTTGGGCCACCAATAGAGGAGGGAGAGAAGTTTAGTCATATATTTAACTCCCAGGTGACTGATGAGGATAGATGAATGAGCCCAGAACAAGACCTTCCATATGAGTGCCTTGGAGACAAAAAAATGTCCCTTAGGTGGTGAACTGTAGGAAAAAATCATGGCAACAACAACACGTTCAATCATATGTGAAGGCTGTTTATATGCAGCACTAAATGGATCAAAGGACATGGATAGGGTGTCAGTCTTGCATTTTTTTCTCAGCGGCGCAATAGGTGAGGATGAATTCAAAGCATAAGAAAAAGAGTGACCATCAAGCTTGGTAGCGATTCAGCCTGTGAACAGACTGAAGATACTCCAGGTTTTTATGGCCAGTAAACATAGTGACTGGGAGCTTAGCCACTTTAAGGCCCAATGAAGTAATTTCACTGTTCTGGACAGAATTTCCTGGAGATGAATCCTCAGGTGTAATTTTTTTTATCCGAAACAAGAAAGCCAGCACATAATTCCAAACTGTACCTTTTAATAAAACTAGAGATATTTGGCAAAAAACTGCAATCTTTTGAGCTACCCCGCCACGTCACGTCAAATCTCTATGGTCCTACTCTAAAGTTTAACTGTTTAAAGCAGCACTTACCTGATGAAGTCATGGCTGTGGGCGGGAGAGGCCCAGGCAATTGCTTCTTGAATTAAATAGCCTGTGGAAAGGACTTGATGGCTGAGTCTGAACAGTCACCACTTTCCAAAATTAGACAGATAGGACAACCACATTAGGGTGCACGGCTAGGTGGAGGCCAACCACTAACTAAAAAAAATCCGAAACAAGAAAGCCAGCACATAATTCCAAACTGTACTTTTTAGATTTAGAGATATTTGGCAAAAAATTGCAATCTTTTGAGCTACCCTGCCACGTCACAGCAGTTAAACAGTTTTACTTTTTTAAATGTGTGAGGCCGCATGGCACCTTTTAAATAAATTATTTTAGAGTAGGACTGCCCCATAGAGATTTGCCATGGAATGGGGGCGCCACTATACATTAGAGTGTCATGCCCTCCATTGCCAGGTAGGATTTACAGTAGGGCATATCCAGGGTTCACATTTTTCATTGGTTATACCTATGTGATGTACCTTTGTAGTATACTCTTTACCTATAGTGGCTCCCCTGACTCTCTCTCCCTCCTCCTTTTTTATTGAACATATGGTGCTTTTGTAATTTTTTGTAATAAAGTAATGATTTTAAAATGATTATATATTTTTGTTTGTTAATCTAAATATCAAGACTCCACGATGTACCAAAACAGTGGGGCTCCACTGTAAAATGTATTTTTGCTGTTTTTGAAGCTTTTCGACCACTCAAAAGGTTTTTTCTCTGCCTTAGGCTTTGCTTCCCATTGAATCCAATGGGGTTCGAAAATGTTCAATGAGTCATTCGTCAAACATCGGGGAGTTCGCTCATCTCTGGATATGAATAAAATATAACCATTACTCACCTGTTAAATCTGCTGTCACTCTAGCATCGACACTCTGGTGGTCCCTTTCTTTTTTATGGCATAAAACAGCTGGAGTCAGTGAATGTCATGGTCAGTCATGATGGAAGTAAAGAAAAACAAAAATTGGTAAGGATTAGCGGAGCATCAGTGACGGAGGGGGGATTTTAAATGGACAGTAATAATACTTTTTTCAGTTACCACGTTTTCCATGGTCCTGGTTATCCTGGAAAACCCATATAAAAAGTTACCTCTCTAAAAAGTTTTGATTCCAGGCTCAGTTATCTGTTAAAATCAAAATAAGCTTTACTCAACAGTGATTCAGTCAATCACTGAGCTCAACGGCCCTTACCATGTAGTTGGCATAAGTCGCTCAGAACCATTAAAATCAGTCTTCAGTGGTGTCAATATGATTTCACCACTACAGCTAAACAACAGATATCAAGGCAATAGCGGAGACGGAGAACTGAACCTCGGAAAGGTAAGTAAAGTTCAGTCAGTATTCAAAAAGAAGGTGTTTTAAGGGAAGAGTGTCTTTAAATTTGGTCAAGGGATCAGTGCACTATTTGGCCCCCTCAATTAGCATGCTATGCATTTCTTTCCCCTTAGCTTGATTGACAGTGCTCACTGCACACAGGATCACATATTATCACGGTGGCTGACGCAGACAGGATAGAGTGATAGGCGAGTGCCCACACTGTCACTGGCAGCACTCAGGAAACAATTGTCAGCCAAGCTAAGGAGAAGTGTGCAGTGTAGTCACTGCAGTGATGTCACAGAGCAGCATTGCAAACAATCACTGACCAGTGTAGATGGCACAAGCAAGTAGCTGAGCTCAGTGATTGGCTGCAGCGCTGTGAAGTAAAGCTCAATTTGTTTATCTACAGGTAATTTAACCAGGAAGACAGAGGTTTTATGAAAGTGTATAAGCCCATTACAGTCATATTTTTGCTCTCAAAAATAGAAGACATTTAAAGATGGCACTCACCGTAGCGTGTTCAGGATGCTTGTCTTTATTGTGTTCACATGAAAACGTGGCTGATGGCAGATCGGATGCGGGTCCCAACGCATAACAGCTATTTTAAGCTAAGTGCACTTCCACGGGTCCTGTATACAATGGGTCCTTATAGAAGAACTGCCTATCCCCATCATCATACAGTGCTGGCCAAAAGTATTGGCACCCCTGCAATTCTGTCAGATAATACTCAGTTTCTTCTTGAAAATGATTGCAATCACAAATTCTTTGGTATTATCTTCATTAAATTTGTCTTCAATGAAAAAAACAAAAATAAAATTGTCATAAAACCAAATTGGATATAATTCCACACCAAACATAAAAAAGGGTGGACAAAAGTATTGGCACTGTTTGAAAAATCATGTGATGCTTCTCTAATTTGTATAATTAACAGCACCTGTAACTTACCTGTTGGCAATAACTAAATCACACTTGCAGCCAGTTGACGTGGACTAAAGTTGACTCAACCTCTGTCCTGTGTCCTTGTGTGTACCACATTGAGCATGGAAAAAAGAAGGAAAGTCCATCTCCAAAGACCTGGAAGTTCCTGTGTTTACGGTGTGCAGTGTCATCAAGAAGTATAAAGCCCATGGCACTGTGGCTAACTTCCCTAGATGTGGAAGGAAAAGAAAAATTGACGAATGCTTTCAATGCAAAATTGTGCAGATGGTGGATAAAGAACCTCAACTAACATCCAAACAAGTTCAAGCTGCCCTGCAGTCCAAGGGTACAACAGTGTCAACTCGTACTATCCGTCGGCATTTGAATGAAAAGGAACTGTATGGTAGGATACCCAGGAAGACTCCAGTTCTTACCCCGAGACATAAAAAAGACAAGCTGGAGTTTGCCAAAACTTACCTGAGAAAGCCTAAAACGTTTTGGAAGAATGTTCTCTGGTCAGATGAGACAAAAGTAGAGCTTTTTGGGAAAAGCCATCAACATAGAGTTTACAGGAAAAAAAACAGGAATTCAAAGAAAAGAACATGGTCCCTACAGTCAAACATGGCGGAGATTCCCTGATGTTTTCGGGTTGCTTTGCTGCCTCTGGCACTGGACTGCTTGACCGTGTGCATGGCATAATGAAGTCTAAAGACTACCAACAAATTTTGCAGCATAATGTAGGGCCCAGTGTGAGAAAGCTGGGTCTTCCTCAGAGGTCATGGGTCTTCCAGCAGGACAATGACTTAAAACACACTTCAAAAAGCACTAGAAAATGGTTTGATAGAAAGCATTGGAGACTACTAAAGTGGCCAGCAATGAGTCCAGACCTGAATCCCATAGAACACCTGCAGAGAGATCTCAAAATGGCAGTTTGGAGAAGGCACCCTTCAAATCTCAGGGATCTGGAGCAGTTTGCCAAAGAAGAATGGTCTAAAATTCCAGCAGAGCATTGTAAGAAACTCATTGATGGTTACCGGAAGCGGTTGTTCGCAGTTATTTTGGCTAAAGGTTGTGCAACCAAGTATTAAGCTAAGGGTGCCAATACTTTTGTCTGGCCCATTTTTGGAGTTTTGTGTGAAATGCTCAATGATTTGATTTTTGTTTCATTCTCTTTTGTGTTTTTTCATTGCAATCAAAATAAAATAAGGTAATAATACCGAAGAATTTGTGATTGCAATCATTTTCAAGAAGAAACTGAGTATTATCTGACAGAATTGCAGGGGTGCCAATACTTTTGGCCAGCACTGTAAGTGATTAAACCCATGCATAATAAAAATGTTACATTAAAAACATCACAAGAAGACAGCAAGGGCATTTCTTTCATTCCTTCCTAACTTTCCTTGTGCTCTATTGTATAATTAGTCTCAATTCCATTCTTAAGAATTATTTGGGCATATTTGCACCTGGGGAGGAGGGTTACCCCTTTCTAAACCAGCAAAAGGCAGTACTTCAGGATTACCTCCATGTGCTTCCCTCATATGTTTAATTAAGCGATGGGAGCCTTTTCCTGATGCAATGGAGTTAATAGTGCTCTCTGAACCAGATATATAAACATCTGATTGTTTTTCCAATTTAAAACCTGCCGCAAAGGCAGAAAATAATATAAATGATATATTATTTATATTATTTCTGCTATTGCAGCAGGTTTTATATTGGAAAAACAATGAATGAAGCTGCAGAGCTATCATCAGTACATAAACACACCACTAAAATCATCACCAGAACTAAATAGATCTGCAGAACCACCATCAGTATTAGAATACATTACCAAAGCTAACATCAGCACACTACTACAGAACCAGAACAAACATAAGTACATGATTGTGTCTCCAGAATTACCATCAGTACAAAAATACAGCACAGAAATCATCATCAGTAAATGAATATTGCACTAGAACAATCATCTGGACAGGAATATATCACCAGAGCCACCATCAGTACATAAGAATTTTCCTAGAGCCATCATAAGTACAAGAACACTTCACCAGAACCATCATCAGTGCATGAAAATACACTGATGAGCAAAAGGGTAACTTTTGAATTTCAGACTCTATATCTCACTATCCACTAAAGCTTTGAACGTGAGACTACCTTCATTTTATAAACAAGCATCTTGGCTATCTCATACATAAATTTGACTTGCGACTATTTATCATATGATTAGCTATGCAGATTCTTGTCTTGTCAATCCCCCTATCCCTTCTACCATCATTTTTAAACACCAGATTCTGGTCCCTATAGACTAATATGGGGACTGGTGTCTGGCCAGATATCCAAGATGATTTCATACCGGAACCTAGATTATTTTTTAACCCGGTTAGACTCGCTTATCAAGGGTATCTGCAAGCCCGCCCATCACTATTTGAAAGTGTTTTTTCTCTAAATATTTTTTAAAAGTATCTGTTAAAAGTATTTTTTGTATGTTTTTTTTTGGCCTTTACTTTATTGGACCCAATACATCATATACTGCACTTTTTCTAATTATTTGCCTTGGAAAGAACATTTAAGGACACACTAATACACCCAATAGTAATGTGATAGGGAAAGTCATTTACCTTCTGATACTATGAGTAGATAGACCCTCCTGCACAAGCTATATACTGTATATGCCCTTTATTTTTTCAAAATATTTTAAAATATACTATCCAAATTTATTAAAAGTTTAAAAACAATGATTCTATTTAATAAAGAATAATTCTAATATAGTAACCAATAAAAAAGCAATAATATAAACAATTACCGTAATTTTTTTTTGTGCGACATATCCATAAAATGTCTGCACAGTAAGATAGACCCTGTTACTCTGATTCTGTTAGTTTCAAGCGATAGCTGCTATGTGCATTTAAATTCTACCTACATCTCTTGATCCTCTGCCTGAGAACATGAAAGGTTATTTTCAGTATGAAACAAACAAAAAAATAAACTAAAAGCCTCTTGAGTCCAGAAAAACAATAGTCTGCATCCAAATTCTCAATGTATTATAGTAGTACACTACAGCACTAAAACAGTCAAGTAGTACTTACTAGTGCAGAATGAATGCAGGATCATTTTCATTCTGTAAAACATGAGTGTTACTGAAATTTGTGTACATTTTGGATAAATGTGAATCTACTTTGATGTAGGCAGAAATTACAACCAGAAACTTGTCTCAAGTATGGAACATACTGCCTGCCCCAGAGTAAGGACTGCTGGCTTATGTGGATCACAGTCTTTACTTCTGTGTAGTCGGATGTTGCCTAATGAGACTGTAGCAACCCAGTGGTCTACGACTTCCAGGTAGCCATTGTTACATATATGTTTAAGGAATTTTTTAATTGCATTTTAGAAATTGAGGATATATACTACTTCTTTGTCTGAAGCTAAGCTTCAAAAGAAACATGAAGACCCACCTCTTCCGACAAGCCTACAACCTGCAGTAACCCTCAGTCTGATATAGCGCCGCACGACCACCTCTACCCCCACCTACTGTATCCTCACCCATCCCTTGTAGACTCTGAGCCCACGCGGGCAGGATCCTCTTTCCTCCTGTACCAGACTGTGCCTTGCTTATGATTATTGTACTTGTCCCTACTATGTGTACCCCCTTCTCACATGTAATAAATGGCGCTATAATAATAATAAATACTAATAATAATAATATACCTAGGAATTTGAAAAAAAAACCCTACACACTTCTGTGCAGACTCCCGTCCAATCGCTCTAGGAGCTGCCGGTAATCAGCTGATGCGGTCACCTGATGATCAGGTGCTGCAGTCAGGTGACCGCATCAGCTGATCAGCGTCAGGTCCTGGAGTGTTTTGACGTCTCCCGGAAGTCTGCTCAAAAGTGAAGATGCATATTTTTTTTCTCTCGCTCCCGCCCGCTCCCACTCGCTCCCGTTCGGCCCAACGTGAATTATTCTGGTTTCCCATAGACTTACATTGCACATCAAATATTTGCGAATACTCGAATAGCGGCGACCTATTCGTCGGATATGAGTTTGGACAAAATTATATTGTTTTTTTATTTCTTATAGTAAGGATTTTTCTAGTATATGTGATATTATTCCTAACTTTATTCCAATTTTGTACCAGGATTATACTTTTTTCAAATTATTAAAACCAGTCATCAAGTATAAAAACTCTTGGAAATAGTCTGTCTCCTACTTTTTTTTACAGATGACCACAGGAACCAATCCACATGGCTCAACCATAGGGGATCATTCAGATGTGGGCCTCAAGTTTGCACTGCTATTTCATCATGTGAAACTCATCATTTAAATCTCTATCTAATAGTAACACTTGTTCCATTCATCATTATATAAATTGTAACACCACTTTGGTAATATCCGTTGCAACATGCACTTTATTCAATATATCGGCTGCACCACAAGGAATCTTAAAAATTCACACTCGTAGTCATCTCTCTGATATTGGTTCTTTTGCCCTTAATGTATTTGCTAAATCACTCCATTTTACCACCATTAATAAAAGTGATCCAACAGGTTTTACTATAACAGGTATAGAAAAGCTGAAAGCACTCTTGTTACGGTTCGGGGTTCTGTTGTGCCTCGAACTGGTCCAGTCCCATCATTGACTCCCACATTGGGGTCGGTCAACTCCGCAGCGCCACCTGGACATCGCTTGAGGCATCAGGTGGCTATAGTTTTGTACCATCCTGAGCCTAAGTGCTCATGCAATCATACTGAGAATGTGCGTGATGTCATCAATGAGAGTGGCAGCCGCTGATTGGTCATCATGACATCAGCATTGACGTGGCAGCCTATGTATGGCTGCAGCCGACGCCATTACCACATGCCATGTGGCTTGGGCCAGGGAAGCGTCTATAATAGGTCTGTAGCTCCGCCCATCGGGGGCGCGAGTGTCATACTGCATTCTGACAGACAAGGCTGCTATCCTTGCTGTTAGAGTGATTGGGTTCCAGTGCCATTTTCTTGCAGTGCTTGTGGCAGGTGTGTGTATGGATAAGGACAGTGACTACTTCAGGGCTAGGCGTAGGTGCAAGGTATTCGTATCTGTGCACACCTGTACCTTGCTACGGTGAGGGTCAACCATTGTCCTACCAGTGTGTATGTGTTCTAGGGCCAGGCGCCAATACCAGATAATCGTATCTCGGTACAGCTGTGTCTTGCCACGGTGAGCGTCAGGGTCCACTTGGTCTGATGTGTTCCCTACGTACATGACCAGTCTGCAGTGTCAGTGACTTGTGTATGGCAGATTTGTGTGTGTGTGCCACCCCTGGGTTCCCAGTGACGCTAACTGGGTAACCTACTCGGTCCGACGTGCCCTCTATGCAAGTGACTGACTCCTTAAAATCTGTACACTGTCTGACGTGCCCCTGTACGCTCGTGACCAGTTCAGCTGTAACATCCTAGGTTTCCCAGTGATGTTAACTAAGTTACCTCTCGGTCTGACATGCCCCTACACACGTGACCAATACCTTTTGCGATTCCTTTTGGTTTTGACATGTCCCTACACTTGTGACCATTACCCGTGTACCTGTGAGGTTAACAGGGACACGCTACACTTTGGGGTGTGCCCTTAAACATCCCCTTCGTTTCCTTTGGGTTCTCCTGAGTTGCTGTATTTCATCCTCCAGTCCCATAGCGGCCTTGTCATCTGCCCGGCAGACTTCGGGCGACTATTGTTTTCATATTATTTTATACTCAATTGTCCCCTCCGTAACTACTCTTAAGGGGTGGAGATCACCAACGCAAATTATTTAACAGAGAAACCTTCTGGATTTTTCAAATAGGTTCCAGAGATTATGATGGATTAAATAGAAAGCAGGATATTTTGTTGCATTATTAATTTTAAAACAAATATATTTTTCTTTTACTATCCAATGTATAAACATGTGATTTTTATTTATGTTCACATATAGAGGAGAGCATTTTATAGAAATGTGTGATTTGTATTTCCCACGCTTCCAAATGTGTGCATTTAATTTATGTTTAATTCTATATGACAGCTGTTTAAAACATGTTTTTTTGCATCCATAATGAATTTAGATATTGTAAATGTGTTACTATTTCATGTTAATTTTGTACATTTTACAAATCTCCATTGTTGTTTTTTTTTTAAGTGTAATATCTATTGGTTCTTTGGGGGTTATCTATCTGCCTTCTTCATTACTCATTGTGTGTTTCTTTCTACCGTGAGACAATTTCACTTTGTTTCTATTGCCTATTATTAATATATATTGCGTGTGTTTCCCGTTCATACTATGCTACGACTATTGATACCACGTGTATCCAAAACGCATCAGATGGAATCGGTCCTGTCTATATGTGTTCTGATTATTGCTTTTAACTGAAGAATATAGCTGATTTTTAGTCACCCGAGTACTAGACACCACCTCTTCCTTCTCAACAGATAACATAGTTACATAGTTATATAGGTTGAAGAAAGACACAGATAAAGTTCAACTTTTCTCCACTTTTTTACACTTTCTCTTGTGCTAAATTATTTATATCTCACAATGTTTTTTGTTGTGAGAAAAGCAACTAGCTTTTGTATAAATTCTCCAATAGAATTTGGTGATGGTTAAAAGTTTAGGTAGATTGAAGAGCTAATACATCAGTATGTTGAGTTGTTTAAAACATTTTCACGACCTAGGGTGTATACATATGTTCTAGGCCGCCTCCCTCTGATTACTGTGGGCTTGTGTGGTCTATTCAGCAGATATGTGCAGCTAAGAGGCGCAGGTAAATCGGAGATACACCCGAGCCTGTTAGCCCCTTATGTCACACTGTTAAACTCTGATCATGGGGGCCAATGTGTTGCCATCAGCTGATGACCCTTGTCACTGTCATGTCTCATTTCCTCTGAATGCCGACAGAGCGCCGCCACTCACAGGAACATAGCATTTCTCCTGATCAGAGAGGTGCTAATGCTAACTCTGATCAGCAAAAGCGATCGGAGTATACAGTCGTAAAGTCCTCTAGGGGGACTAGTAAAGTCAATTAAAAAAGTAAACAAAATAGTTTTAAAAAATATTAAACATTAAAAAAACTAAAAGTTCAAATCACCTCCCCCTTTGCACCATTGAGAATAAAACAATAAAAATATAAAAAAAACCACATGTACTTGGTATCGCCAAGTTCAGAAATTCCGGATCTATGAAAAATTAAATTTAATTAATTTTGATTGGTAAAGGTCGTAGTGAAAAAAACTCCATTGCCAGGATTATGGTTTTTTTTTTAGTTGCCACAACATTGCATTACATTGCAGTTACAGGCAATCATAACATTGCATGTATGCAAAAATGATATAAGTAAAAACGCCAGCTCAAAATGCCATTACAGAGCCCCATATCCCAAAAATAAGGATGTTATGGGTCTTGGAAAATGCTGACAAAAGCTCAATTCTTTATTATTGAAAACTTGATTTTGGTATAGGCGGTTTCCTTGACTGGAGACTGCCCTTCCCGTGGTTGTTCCTTCCTGGTGAAAGACCTGGCTAGTTTCTTGACAGTGTTGACAAACATGTGATGGTGTCTCCGCGGTATTCTTGTTTTGCATGGTCTCCTGAGTCACGGATGGTGAACAGGACTTTTTGGAATTTTGACACTGTGTCAAAAAGAGCTTAGTAAGCATGTACAGGACTCCTATGGGTCTTTTGCTATTATCTGAGCATGTCAGTCATGTGGGAAGTTTCTATTAGCCGCAGTGACATCATCAGTGACCTGACAAGTTTCTATTGGCCACAGTGACATCATCAGTAACGTCGCAAGTTTCTCTTGGGTGTGGTGACATCATCAGTGACGTGGCACATTTCTATTGGCCGCGGTGACTTCATCAATGATGTGTAAGGCTCTTATTGGCCAAAGGGGCTGGCTTCATGTGATTCCTCCATCTTGTCGGTGGTACAGAGGTAGTAAATAGCCCTGACGCCCACATGAAGGTGCGCACTCGTCTTTGTGCATGCAGCAACACACAGCTACCTTGGATAGGGATACGTGGCAAAGTCCTACCAGATTGATTGAGGGTCAGTAGGCAGGTTAGGTTGAGGCATCGTGGTCACATCTAGACCGAGTTAGGGTTTGAAGCCAGCTAGGCTGGGTTCCAGGGATATCGGGGTTGTGCTGCTAAAGGACAGGTGGTTAACCGGCTATACCCTATGACAACCCAATACAGGGACAATACCCTATACGCTCACCTCTGCATATAACCAGAGCGTATGCTACCGGAACACGGTTAGTGTTCCGCATATACATCCCTAGCCATACTGTGTATGCTGTATATATCTACTTCTGTGAAGATACAGGAGAGAATAGGGCCTTTTCTGGTCCTGTGAATAAACCGGTCCAGTCCTTATTATATTATGTCCCTTATCTGGTCCTGTCTGTAAACAGGGATCAGTCCTTTATTCATTATTACCCGTATCGGGTCCTGTGAAGCAACAGGATCCTTCTATACTTTACTGTAGCTTCTGTGTTAATTAGAACACAGAGATTGTATCTGCAGGTTCATATCCTTACATTGAGTGTTTGCAAACCTGCACTTGAACTTGTGTGACTTGTAACACAGGTGTCTATTTACTTCTGGGGTTTTGCTGAAGGTCAGTACAGCCTTAGGCTATCAGCTGCAGTTTACCATCACTGTACGGTGGACCCTGACCTCTGATATCGGTGTACTCTCACCTCTTACCATATCAGTAGGTCCATCCATAACAGTCAGGATCGTGGGGACTTCCATCTATGACCGCAAATAACCTGAGTGATGTCACCGCTCATCGCGTGGCTTAGTCAGCTCACAGTGATCAGTCATATTCTGTGGCAATGCGCTGTCACTTCAGATGTAGAAGAGCTGGAATTGTATTGAGAACTCATGTGGATTACGTCGGACCTGGGTGTTTTAGGGCTTAATAATTTGATGAAAGAGGGATTTTTTATATTTTATTTCAAATAAAAGATTTTTTTTCACTTACAGATTAGTAATGGGGGGTTATTATAGACGCTTTCCATTACTAATCTAGGGCTTAGTGGCAGCTGTGATTTCTTATTAGCCCCTTATTACCTTGATTGCCACGGCATCAGAGAAATCGGGATGAGCTGGGTAAAGTTCCGAGATTGATGCATCTAATGGATGTGACAATCCTAGGTGGCTGTAGGCTGCTATTTTTAGGCTGAGGGACCCAAAAAGCATGGTTTCTCCTCAGCCTGCTAATACCAGCACCCAGCTGTCGGCTTTATCATGGCTAGGTATCAAAATTGGGGGGGACTGCATGCCAGTTTTAGAATTATTTTTTTTTTAAATAATTAAAAAAAAGTCACATGTGGTTTCTCTAATTTTGATACACAGCCAAGATAAGTGCATGGCTTGGGGCTGCAGCCTATAGCCATATGCTCTATCTGTGCTGGGTATCATAATATCGGGGACACTATACAAATTTTTTTTATTTATTCATTTTTATACCATTAGACCTGCAGTCAGAGTCTGCGATTGAAAACAGTCAGTCACTCTGTCACACAGGCTGGGGTCTAGTCTGACTGTGACCAATTACAGATGCAAGGACTGCTGGTGGGCAAGGGAAGCAGTGCATATGCATTAAGATAAATTAGCGGCCTCAGAAGTAGAGTGAGAGGCCCCCGAGGCAGTTACAGCCATACCGGAGACCATTAAGTATATAGCGGCTGTTTTATTCTTAATTTCTTTGTTTCTGTTTTGTATGTTTTTTTTTGTTTTTTTACTACTTAAGATGCTGGAGCCGGATCATTACCCAAAGTTCCCTGAGTACTCCGGACTAGAGTTGAGCGCGGTTCGTGGTTCGAGGTTCTCCAGTTCTAGGCTCGAGTGATTTTGGGGCCTGTTCTAGATCGAACTAGAACTCGAGCTTTTTGCAAAAGCTCGATAGTTCTAGAAACGTTCGAGAACGGTTCTAGCAGCAAAAAACCAGCTAAATCCTAGCTTGGTTTCTGCTGTAATAGTGTAAGTCACTCTGTGAATCACACTATTATGACATTTCAGTGTATAGTGTGCGTGAACAGCGCCTTCAGATCACTGCTGTTTCTATAATGGCGATCGCCATTTTTTTTTTTTTTTTCCTTGTCTTCCTTCCCTAAGCGCGCCTGTAGTGGGGCGGGCCAGCATGTCAGCCAATCCCAGACACACACACAGCTAAGTGGACTTTTAGCCAGAGAAGCAACGGCATGTGTGATAGGATGTCCATGTCACATGTCCCTGCATTATAAAACCGGACATTTTCCTCCAGGACGCCATTATCTCTTCTGCGTCTTTGGTGTCAGACATCACTGTCGCAGCTCCGTCCTCCTGAGTCCTATCGCTGATACAGCTGTATGCGCTCCATACACAGCGTTAGACAGCTTAGGGAGAGCACTTTCTAGCAGTCCTTTTAAGGGCTCAAACCGGCAGGGTCAGAGGTAAGGTGACAGGTCCTGAAAACAGCGACAGCGTCTGTGTAGCCAAGGTCAGGGATTTCCTCCCTGCATTTCCCTATTAGGAGGGAATAGAAAGACAGGCTTCCATTCCTCTACCCAGACCCCACAATCCTGGCACTGTACCCTCCTGTCCTCTGCACACTCCAACTCATTATAACTAAGCCATTATACTAGCAAACACTCAGTGTACCTAGTGGCATCCTATACGTGGCTATTGGACTTTGCTATAGTCCCACTAGTGCAAAGACATTTGCAGAGCGCGTCTGCCTGCATTGCACACTCCAACTCATTATAACTAAGCGATTATACTAGCAAACACTCAGTGTACCTAGTGGCATCCTATACGTGGCTATTGGACTTAGCTATAGTCCCACTAGTGCAAAGACATTTGCAGAGCGCGTCTGCCTGCATTGCACACTCCAACTCATTATAACTAAGCCATTATACTAGCAAACACTCAGTGTACCTAGTGGCATCCTAAACGTGGCTATTGGACTTTGCTATAGTCCCACTAGTGCAAAGACATTTTCAGAGCGCGTCTGCCTGCATTGCACACTCCAACTCATTATAACTAAGTCATTATACTAGCAATTTTTGCTGCCAGTTTAAGGGCCGTAGTTGCATTGTCAGGGATATTTATTCTTTATTATTCTGCTGTTAATAAAGCTAGACCACCACTGCAATCTACACCACCTCTCAATTTTTACTACCACATTTTCAGTCCACAATCTTGTCGCAATCAACATGAGTGGCAAAATGACAGATGCTGGTGGAAAGAGGAAGAGGCGTGGTGGAAAAGGAAAAAAAGGTTTTGTCCGTGGGGAAGGTGGCAAAGCTCCATTATCATCTGCTGAAGATAGACCATCTACCAGCAAAAGTAAGATGTCTACTACTTACCGTGGACAATCCGATGTGCTCCCTTTTTTACGGACACGAACAACAGGAACAAAGGTAGATGATGGGCAAAAAAGGAAAATGCTTGAATGGATCTCAAGTGGTCCAACAAGTGCCCTCTCAGCCACTTCAAGTACAGCATCTAAAAAACACCAGTCCTCTGAGTTGTCATCCCAATCAAACTTGATTTTTCACAGCTCTGAAGTCTCCATCAGCCCTGCACAGTATGGTGGAACTGAGATGGCTGAGTCTGCAGAGCTGTTCAGTCACACTATAGCCTGGGAATCAGAGGTCTGCTCCCAAGCTACAGTGAGTACAGAACAGGAAATAGTCTGCAGTGATGCCCAGAACCTTTGTGACTCTGATTCAGGCCGTGAGGACAAAGTTTCGGAGCATAATGTTGACCCTTTGTCACAAACTGTAACCCCTGTGGTTATAGACAATGAGGAACATACTGATGAAGATGAGACTCAGATACCCGATTGGGATGACAACTTAAATATTCGGTCAGGGCAGGAAGAGGCTCGGTCAGAGGGGGAGGGGAGTGCAAACACAACAATTGATGATGAAGTTCTAGATCCCACCTACTGTCAACCCACAGTCAGGCACTCGAGGAGGTCAACAGAGGTGGTGGAGGAGGATGCAACTGATGACGAAGTTACCTTGCGCCTTCCTGGACAGAGTCGGAGTACTGGTAGCACGTCTACAACTGCATCCTCAGCCACCACTCTGCCTCTGAGCATTATTCGGGGTGGATCATCAGGTCGCATGGCCTCTAAGCCTTGCCTAGCCTGGTCCTTTTTTGACATAGCAAAAGATCGCCCAAATTATGTGATCTGTAAAATTTGTCATGGTTCTCTTAGTAGAGGTCAAAACCTCAGCAGTTTGACAACTTCTTCCATGAATCGTCACATGAATAAATATCATATGGCCCGGTGGGAAGCTCACCGTGCTGCAATGCGGCCAAGCGGGGCGAACCATCCACCGCTTGCCCCTTCCAGTGCATCCGCGCGCTCGTCGTCTTCTAGGACTGTGGGGACAGCTGTCACACCTGTTTTTCCACCCACAACTTCCACCACTGTAACCGCAACAGGCAGTTTGCTTGGTAGGTCGTCAGTTGTTTTGGAAGGGGAAACAAGTGAGTGTGTACAGCTGTCTCAGACATCGATAGCACCAACTTTGGATGAAGGCAACATCATGTCTCCGCCTGCACTTTCCTCACAAACCTGCATTTTTCCAGGGACACCCTACTCAACACCGTCTACACACAGCAGCCAGATCTCTGTCCCTCAGATGTGGACAAATAAAAGGCCATTTCCTGCGACCCATGACAAAGCTAAGAGGTTGACTCTATCCCTCTGTAAGCTGTTGGCTACAGAAATGCTGCCTTTCCGCCTAGTGGACACACAGGATTTTAGAGACCTTATGTCTGTCGCTGTGCCCCAGTACCAGATGCCTAGTCGCCACTACTTCTCTAAGAAAGGTGTGCCCGTGCTACACCAGCATGTCGCACACAACATCACCGCTTCCATGAGAAACTCTGTGTGTGAACGGGTGCATTTCACCACCGATACTTGGACCAGTAAGCATGGACAGGGACGTTACATGTCGCTGACTGGGCACTGGGTAACTATGGTGATAGATGGTGAAGGGTCTGCTGCACAAGTCTTGCCGTCCCCACGACTTGTGTGTCAATCCTCTGTCTGTCCAAGTTCCGCCACTGCTTCTGCATCCTCCACCTCATCTGGGTCCTCCACCTCCGCCCCAAGCCTGCCTGGTCAGGCCACCAGCATTCTCACTGCGCAGAAGGAATCACGCACCCCTCATTACTATGCTGGCAGCAGAGCGCAACGGCATCAGGCGGTCTTTAGCTTGACATGTCTTGGGAATAAGAGTCACACAGCTGAGGAGTTGTGGTCAGCTCGGCGGTCCGAGTTTAATAAATGGTTGTCTCCACTCAACCTGCAGCCTGGTAAGGCCGTGTGCGACAATGCTGCAAACCTGGGTGCGGCCCTTCGCCTGGGCAAGGTGACACACGTACCTTGTATGGCTCACGTGTTGAACCTTGTCGTGCAGCAATTTTTAACACAGTATCCCGGCCTAGATGGCCTTCTGAACAGGGCACGAAAACTGTCTGCTCACTTCTGCCGTTCAAGCGCCGCAGCTGAGCGACTTGCATCGCTCCAGAAGTCTTTCGGCCTGCCGGTTCATCGCCTGAAATGCGATGTGGCGACACGCTGGAATTCAACTCTCCACATGTTACAGCGACTGTGGCAGCACCGCCGTGCCCTGGTGCAATACGTCATGACGTATAGCCTGGGCCAACGAGATGCAGAGGTGGGTCAGATCACCCTGATGGAGTGGTCTCAGATCAAGGACCTATGCACCCTTCTGCACAGTTTCGACATGGCGACGAATATGTTTAGCGCTGACAATGCCATTATCAGCATGACGATTCCAGTCATTTACATGCTGGAACACACGCTAAACACTATTCGGAGTCAGGGGGTGGGACAACAGGAAGGGGATGAACTACAGGAGGATTCATATGCGCAAGACACAACAACATCACCAAGGTCCAGACGTTCATCATCACCAAGGCGCCAGGCATGGGAGCATGGGGTGCAGGGATCAACAAGGGCGCATGGTAGCAGGCGAGATGTTGAGGAAGGTGCAGGAGGACATGAAGAAATGGAGGACGAACTGTCCATGGACATGGAAGACTCAGCAGATGAGGGAGACCTTGGTCAAATTTCAGTTGAAAGAGGTTGGGGGGAGATGTCAGAGGAAGAAAGAACGGTTAGCACCTCTATGCCACAAACACAGCGTGGACTTGGTCCGCATGGCTGCGCAAGACACATGAGTGCCTTCTTGTTGCACTACCTCCAACATGACCCTCGTATTGTCAAAATTAGAAGTGATGATGACTACTGGCTTGCCACACTATTAGATGCCCGGTACAAGTCCAAATTTTGTGACATAATTCCAGCCATAGAAAGGGACGCACGTATGCAGGAGTATCAGCAGAAGCTGTTACTCGATCTTAGATCCGCTTTTCCACCAAACAACCGTGCAGGTGCAGGGAGTGAATCTCCCAGTTGTAACTTGACAAACATGGGACGGTCTCGTCATCTTCAACAGTCTACACGTACCAGTAGGACCGTATCTGGTGCTGGTAACAGCAATTTTATGGAATCTTTTCATAATTTTTTTAGACCCTCCTTTGCAAGGCCACCAGAGACAACAAGTCTGACACATAGTCAAAGGCTGGAGAGGATGATACAGGAGTATCTCCAAATGAACATCGATGCCATGACTGTGCAACTGGAGCCTTGCTCCTTTTGGGCTTCAAACCTAGAAAAATGGCCAGAGCTCTCAACTTACGCCTTGGAGATTTTGTCGTGTCCAGCTGCCAGCGTTGTCTCTGAACGTGTCTTCAGTGCTGCTGGGTGTGTGCTGACAGATAAGCGCACGCGTCTGTCCAGTGACAATGTGGACAGACTGACGTTCATCAAAATGAACAAGTCATGGATCCAGAAGGAATTTACAACCCCTGTGTCATCCTGGGGAGAGTAAATGCTTGTGGATTTGGAATGTGCTTGATGAAAATCTAGCTGTGAAGTGTACAACTAGGGCACAAGTGCTGCCACTGAATGGGTGGGTGTGTGTGGGGCACAATTTTTGGAAAAAAAGGGAGACTCCGCTTGGAGTAACCCTTGCTTACATTGTTTTTAAAAGAAGCCAAGATGAACAAGTCATGGTTCAGCAAAGACTTTATCTACCTACCCCGGTGTCATGCTGGGGACGGTTAATTATGGCGTATTTTTGAATGTGCTTGATGCAAATCAAAACATCCTGTTTGCAACTAGGGCCCAAGTGCTGCCACTGATGGGGTGGGTGTCTGTGTGGCCCAATTTTTGGAAAAAAGGGAGACTCCGCTTGGAGTAACCCTTGCTTGCTGTGTTTTTAAAAGAAGCCAAGATGAACAGAGCTGGGATCAGGAAAGACTTTGCTACCTACCCTGGTGTCATCCTGGGGACGGTTAATTATGGCGTATTTTTGAATGTGCTTGATGCAAATCTAGCTGTGAAGTGTACAACTAGGGCACAAGTGCTGCCACTGAATGGGTGGGTGTGTGTGGGGCACAATTTTTGGAAAAAAAGGGAGACTCCGCTTGGAGTAACCCTTGCTTACATTGTTTTTAAAAGAAGCCAAGATGAACAAGTCATGGTTCAGCAAAGACTTTATCTACCTACCCCGGTGTCATGCTGGGGACGGTTAATTATGGCGTATTTTTGAATGTGCTTGATGCAAATCAAAACATCCTGTTTGCAACTAGGGCCCAAGTGCTGCCACTGATGGGGTGGGTGTCTGTGTGGCCCAATTTTTGGAAAAAAGGGAGACTCCGCTTGGAGTAACCCTTGCTTGATGTGTTTTTAAAAGAAGCCAAGATGAACAGAGCTGGGATCAGGAAAGACTTTGCTACCTACCCTGGTGTCATCCTGGGGACGGTTAATTATGGCGTATTTTTGAATGTGCTTGATGCAAATCTAGCTGTGAAGTGTACAACTAGGGCACAAGTGCTGCCACTGAATGGGTGGGTGTGTGTGGGGCACAATTTTTGGAAAAAAAGGGAGACTCCGCTTGGAGTAACCCTTGCTTACATTGTTTTTAAAAGAAGCCAAGATGAACAAGTCATGGTTCAGCAAAGACTTTATCTACCTACCCCGGTGTCATGCTGGGGACGGTTAATTATGGCGTATTTTTGAATGTGCTTGATGCAAATCAAAACATCCTGTTTGCAACTAGGGCCCAAGTGCTGCCACTGATGGGGTGGGTGTCTGTGTGGCCCAATTTTTGGAAAAAAGGGAGACTCCGCTTGGAGTAACCCTTGCTTGCTGTGTTTTTAAAAGAAGCCAAGATGAACAGAGCTGGGATCAGGAAAGACTTTGCTACCTACCCTGGTGTCATCCTGGGGATGGTTAATTATGGCGTATTTTTGAATGTGCTTGATGCAAATCTAGCTGTGAAGTGTACAACTAGGGCACAAGTGCTGCCACTGAATGGGTGGGTGTGTGTGGGGCACAATTTTTGGAAAAAAAGGGAGACTCCGCTTGGAGTCACCTTGCGGTGTTTTACATGACTTTAGAAGGGCGTGCCATGCCTATATCTGTGTCTCCTCCTCTTTTTCCTTATCCAGCTCTTTTGTTTTTGCATGAGTATATGTCCTTGTCACTTTCCCATGTGTTTGTGTTGTGTTGTGAGTTGTTTGTCACCTTTTGGACACCTTTGAGGGTGTTTTCTAGGTGTTTTTCTGTGTTTGTGATTGCCTGCCATTGTTTCCTATGCAGTTCGAGTTCGGTTCGTCGAACGTTCGACGAGCCGAACTCGAACGGGACCTCCGTTCGGCGAACCGGCCTCGAGCCGAACCGGGACCGGTTCGCTCATCTCTACTCCGGACCCCACGCTGGGTTACTTTTGAACCTGTGTGGATCCGGACTTTTACAGTCTGAGTCCACCCATCACTATTAGCTAATAATATGGGAATTACTTTCTAATGAGAATATCAGCACAGTATGCAGAGATTAAGTACAAGAACATAGAATATTTTCTATGTAATAGCTATCATGTCATGTAAAGGAAATGCATTCTAATAAGATCCTGTGCAGTACAGAACAAAGGTTAACAATAATCACAATTCTGGCTAAACATGATTATGTTGTTAAGCAGACCATTACAAAATAAATATGCTCTGTAGTAAATAATGTAAATGATGTTTTCGCATGAACCTTTTTTTCTATGTTCCAGATGTCTTTGTTTCTTTGCAATTTTGTTTCTTGTATTTCAATTTATATAATGTAATAAACTGTAATTACATTATTCCTTCGAAAATACATTATGTCTCTTTTCATAAAGACACACTGCAAGTTTTGTGTCCTTAAATTGTATGTAATAATCACTGTTGTTCTATATACATTTTTTTTCATGGTACAACTAAAGAACGCAAGTGGTCTACATCTTTAGTACTGTGGAAAACTAATTGAGTTGCTGCAGGAAAGCATACAAACAAGGCAAGCATATTGGCCTTCTCTGACGCATTCTATTTTATTTGTACCTACAATTGTTATATGAATTCAGAATATATACATTAAAGACGCACTCTCATGAATATTTTTTCTTATGTTTTAGAGTCTACTGTGAGTGTATTCATACCATCACTTACTTGGAGATCCAGTGCTGTTGTGCTCCTCTTCTCAGTGACGTCAAACTATGCATGAGCCGGAAGTCTCTTTTACAATGTAAGACTATGGAGCCTCATTGACGCGGCATAGACTTAAATTGTCAGGCCGGAGTCACACTTATGAGTGACTCACGTGAGTTTCGCATCAGCATCACCCGGCACGGCTGCACTGGAGCCTGACCGGAGTGGGTTGGCTGCATGTATTTCTATGCAGCTGAGATGCTCCTGTCCTGAGAGCAGTAAGCCGTGCCGGAGGATACAATGCGAGACTCGCACATATTATGCACGTGTGACGCTCTGGCACAGCCAGGTAGTCCCACAAAATAGGCCCCCATGTAACATCATCCCACAAAGGGTTACACACAGCCGACAAAATCCTAGTCACCCCCCCCAGGGTAGGACAGGCACACCAGTGGGCCAGACCAGGCGGATGAGAAATGCCCACCTAGGGGTCCGGAGAACCCGGGGCGGGAAAAGAGTCAGTGCAGTTAAGAGTGGAGTTCAAGTGGAGTGGAGTAGTTGAGAGAGTGGAAGTTCAAGTGCAAGCCAGAGTGGAAAGTCGTCGGGGTTGGAGCCCGGCATGCTGGCCAGGTGGCGGATGGTGGTCCGTGTCAAACAGGAGATGGGAAGACGACTGCTGGAGATCCGAAGTGGACCAGGACAGGGTTGAAGCCCGCCGGTACTTACACAGGAGAACTGACCCGGAAACCATGCACAGAGGGGGTACTTGGACCCTGAAGCCAGGCCCGGAACCAAGAGCCTCGTTAATTAACCAATTGAGGGCAGGATTACAGGTCCTGTCCCAACCAAAGTCCCAAAAGCAGACAACAGCCCACCACTGGGGATAGGGCATCCGCCAGGGCCCAGTAGATCCCAAGGGCCAGCGTCAGCGGGCATGGCTCCCACCCATAGTTCTGGGAGCGGGCTTCCGTGTTCCATACTGGATAGCCCAAAGAGAACTCATAGTAGTGCAGAGGAAATTGACACAGACCATCAGCCCAGGTGTGGGACCCGAATGCACCAGGCTGCAGCGGCCGGCCACCACCACCTTGGTTTACCACTGGACTCGTCTGATTTATTCAATCGTGAGTAAACTAACATTCCCTGGTCTTACCGAGAGCGCCGGCCCCTGAAATCACCACCCTCAGCACAGGGACCCGGGGCATCCATCCCTACCCACGGAGGGGTTAACATCCAGCTGCCATCCCATCGCCCCCGGGTGCCCCACAACAGCAGCGGTGGTGCCACAATTCACCACACAGCGTGGGTGGTGTTACAGACTGATTACAACACACCCCGTACAAATACGTCCCTTTTCATTTGAAGTGTCCGTGCGACCCTCGGGTCCAGAAGAATCCCTCGAGCCACACTGCGGATCCGGATCCGAGCAGCCCGGCTGCTGGCATGGGGGCGGCAAACACGAGTTTCTCTCAAGTGTGCTCCCGGCCTAAACGTTACTTGCAAGTCATGCAGAGCATAGTGTGACAAAGTCTGTAAAGTAATGATGTCACAGAGGAGCGAAGCAAAATGGCACTGTGAGAGTATATTAATTTAGTCATATTCTGTTACATACATATACAGTATAAGCCAATTTAATTAAAAAAATGTTTATGGGAGTGTTTCTTTAACGGGAACAGGTCACTAGAATTTCCTCCTATAAAGTACGGCCAACATCTGTATGGCCTCATTAAAAGCATTCTAGACTGTTGCATTTATGTCCCAAAGTCGATTTTCATTTAAAGAAGACCTTTTTTTTTTAAAATCACCTCTGGGGCGGTTAGTTTCTATGGACATTGCTGGTCTTGACCCGGCGCCTCTTCATGTCTTGCAATTGCCTTGCTTCTCTGCATTGTGTGGCTGATGCATCCTACGTCACCGACAGTGTCTTCTATTGTGATCCTGTGAATGAGCAATTCTTTCTGTCATGCTGAGGCCAAAACAAAGTATTGCAGTGTGCATCTGCAGGTGCTCTTTGGCTTTTCGCACTGCAAATGTGGCACCCTACGGTTATGTAGCTGAAGTGACCTTGGGTAAGGCCGCGGCTGAGTTCCCATAATCTGCGCCAACAAAATCCCCACGCTCGGATTTTATATAAGGGTACATTTCTTTACTGGTAAACATCTCAATGACACACGCCACTGGCTTAGCAGCACACATAACCAGGGTTTGCTATCCGGGTCTTTAACTTCAGACGCGCGGCGCAGAACACAAAAAAAACAGCAATGATAAACAAGAATTTTGTCCCTGACTTGCCCTATAGGTTATATTACCAGTCCAAAACACAAGGATGGAGGGCTCCCACGTAGCAGGCCTGGACTCCGGGTAAACGGCGGCGACTCCAAGGGAGAGAAGTGGGGAGATCTTCAGCCCTCTCAACAGAGGACTAGCTTACAGTCTCTTGGTACGGAGGAAGGAGATGGTCCGGAGGTCCCTTGAGTCCAGTATCCCGTCTGCAGCAGTTCTGGCAATCCCTCACACTTCAGCAATGAGGGCAGTCAGAGGCAGGTCTGCTCAGGTCCAGCTCCAGTAGCTCAGTGTCCTTTTCCCGCACTTTTACTTCCTGTACAATAAGTGCCTGAGGTAGGGGATCAGATTTTACAGCGTCCACCTCTTGAGCAGTTTCAGCACTTGTCCACAAGGTGGCAGCACCATCCTGTGCAATGTCAGTCTCCATGTCCATTTTAATCACAAAACAGTCAGAGCTGCTCGCCTCGTTACATAGCCACAGTAATATCTGGTTGGTGCAGTAAGGGATTTCCACATTGGAAGTACTCACATACAACACTTTCCACCCCAGGCCTGAAGGGGGAGCTCTACTTAACTGACGACGTCAGGCAGACTGGCTGATGTCAGTTAAAGTCTCCTAGAAATTCAAATGCTGGCGGCTGAGAGAAGCAGTTGAAACAGGTCGGGTTCATTGCAGGACTGACAGAGGAAGCAACCTGAAAACGGTGCTGTGTTGGGCTAGTACCATGGGAAAAGCCTAGCAGTGTGAGGGATCCTGAGTGAGGGTCGGAGGCAAAGTAAGACAGAGAAGGGGTGCAGGGACCAGTTCGGTACAACCCAGAGGAAGCAACCCGGAATCCAGAGTCCGAGTCTGCGTGGGTTTCGTCAGTCCCAGCAGAAAAGTCCTGAAGGCAATGGGGACTTCAATCTCCCAGCACAGACACACTTGTAGCACAGCCATCAACAGAGACAGGGACAGCAGAATAGTTAGTAGTGTCCAGCAGAACGCTTCATTACGCCTGCTATACAAGTGAGAGACACAGGAGAGTTCAGGGCAAGGTTTGAAACAGCCCAGGACATAAACAGACACACAGCAATACGGAGGCTTCATTACTCATAGATGTGATAATCCCAACTGCCACCTGACCACACGGACTGTACCCTAGAGATAACCCTGCTAACATCAGTAAAGGTATAGAAAGAAAGACCCGATGTGTGTAACATTTATTGCTATCCAAGGTCCTGCTCTCACTGCAGACTGTATTTGCCTGAACATGGGGAGCCACATCTCAGTGGCTTTGAAGAGACCGATATCAAGACTTGTAAGGTAAGCTGTCTCCCTGTGTGTGAAATCTCGATTTTCCAAAGGTCCTGGGGACCATCTACACCTGTGGGGAGCAAAAATACCTCAGCTGTGCCATCACCAGCTGCCCCGGGAATCACACAGCACAGCGGTGGCCCATATAGCCGCAAAACCACAGGTGGCGTCACTAACTTTATTCCACTGTAATATAATAATCATCCCCCTTTCTTTAAAGACACCGCCAGGGTTACGGAGCCAGACCCTCCCACCACTGACATGCCTGGACTAGTCCGGTCCGGTTCCAAGTACCCTAAGGCCCTGGAGTGGGTGTGTCACATACGTATCACAGTACTTAGCTCTGCCCTTAATAGGGCAGAGAAAAGTATGCCTGCGCAGAAGCGGGGACTGTGTGGATGGCATAAAAAGCATCATTCACACAAAACAAGAAGGAGGGTAGCAATCACAAGAAAGGGGAAGGCGCCAAGAACAGCAATGTCCATCAAATCGGACCACTCCATACATGAGAAAAGTCTTTTTAAATTATGCAAATTAGCTTCAGGACATATAAACTGCATTCTAGAATGCTGTTTATTAGGGCATACAGGTGTTGGCCATATTTTATATAGTTAAAACCTGGTGACAGGGTCTCTTTAAAGAAGGACTTCTCTAGTAGAGATGAGCCACCCTCTAGAGGCTTGAGTTCGGTTCGGTTCGGCGAACCATTCAACGAACCTCTCGAACCCCTTTGAAAACAATGGGAGGCAATCACAAACACATAAAACACATAGAAAACACCTTCAAAGGTGTCCAAAAGGTGACAAAAAAACTCCCAAGACAACACAAACACATGGGAAAGTGACAAGGACAAATACAATATGCGAAATCTAAACAGCTGGACGAGGAAAAAGATGAGGAGACACAGATATATGAGTATATACAAATGAACATCGATGCCATTACTGTGCAACTTAAACCTTGCTCATTTTAGGCTTCCAATCTGGATAAATGGCCTGAGCTTGCCACTTACGCCTTGGGGATCTTGTCGTGTCCCGCAGCCAGCATTCACTCGGAATGTGTCTTCAGTGCTGCTGGGGGTGTGCTGACAGATAAGCCCACGCATCTGTCCACTGACAATGTGGACAGACTAACGTTCATCAAGATGAGGAAGTCATGGATCACAGAGGACTTTTCTACCTCTGTGTTATCCAGGGGAGGCGAAAGTCTGGTGTTCTTTTGAGAGTGCTGTATGCAAAGCATCTTTTTAAGATTAAAAATGGGGGGGGGACAACTGATGCCAGTCAAGTGGTGAGTGTGTGTGTGTGGCCCAATTTTTGGAAATGAGGGAGACTGTGGTTGCAGTCCCTTTTTTTTAAAAAAAAATGAACCAAGATGAAGAAGTCATGGATCAGAGAGGACTTTTCTACCCCTGTGTCATCCAGGGGAGGCGAAAGGCAGGTGTATTTTTTTGAGTGCTTCATGCAAAGCATCTTTTTAGGATTGAAAATGGTGGACAACTGATGCCAGTCAAGTGGTGTGTGTGTGTGGCCCAATTTTTGGAAATGAGGGAGACTGTGGTTGGAGTCCCCTTGCTGTGTTTTACATGATTTTAGAAGGGCATGACATGCCTAAGAGGTTGACTTTCAGCATCTGCAAGCTGTTGGCTAGAGAAATGCTTCCCTTCCACCCTTTTTACACAGAGGATTTTCAAGACCTTATGCCCATCGCAGTGCCCCAAGAGCTGATGCCCAGTCGCCACTCCTTCTCCAACAAAGGCGTGCCCATGCTACACTAGCATGTCGCACACAACATCACCGCTTCCTTGAGAAACTCTGTGTGTGACAGGGTGCATTTCAACACAGATACTTGGACCGGTAAGCATGGACAGGGGTGTTACATGACGCTGACTGGACACTGGGTAACTATGGTGAGAGATGGAGAAGGGTCTGCTGTACAAGTCTTTCCGTTCACATGAGTTGTGTGTCAACCCTTCCTCTGTATGTAGAAGTTCCGACACTGCTTCTGCCTCCTCAACCTCGTCTAGGTCCTCAACCTCCACTCAAAACCTGTATTGTAAGGCCACCGGTGTTGTAACTGTGCACAAGGAATCCCGCACACCTCCTTACTATGGTGGCAGCAGAGCTCAACGGCATCAGGTGGTCGACTCTTTACTTTGAAATGTATGGGAAATGTGAGTCACACCGCTGAGGAGTTGTGGACGGTAAGCTCTGGAGAGTGAGACTGAGTTTCATCAATGGTTGTCTCCACTCAACCAGCAGCAAGGGAAGGCCGGGTGCGACAATGATGCAAAAATGGCTGTGGTGCTTCGCCGTGACAATGTGACACACGTGCCTTGTATGGCTCACGTGTTGAACCTGGTTGTCCAGCAATTTTTAAACCACCATCCCGGCCTACATGGGCTTCTGCGGCGGCCACGCTCGCTATGTGCTCACTTACACCGTTCACACCCAGCAGCTCAACAACTTGCATCACTCCAGAAATCTTTCGGTCTGGCGGTTCACTGCCTGAAATGCGATGTGCCGACACACAGGAATTTTAATCTGCACATGTTGCAGCGTCTGTGGCAGCACCGCCGAGCCCTGCTGCAATATGTCGAATAGCTTGGGCTAACTAGATCCAGAGGTGGTGCAGATCACGCTGCTGTAGTGGTGTCAGATCAAGGACCTATGCACCCTTCTTCGCAGTTTACAAATGTCGACGAAGATGTTTAGCACTGGCGATGCCATTATCAGCATGACAATTCCGGTCATCTACATGCTGGAGCACACTCTAAACATTATTCGGAGTCAGGAGGTGGGACAAGAGGAAGTGGAGGAAGTACAGGAGGAGTCATATGCGGAAGGGATAACAAGATCTACAAGGTCCAGATGGTCAGCAGCACCAAGGCGGCAGGCATGGGACGGTGGGGAAGAGGGATTAAGAAGGGCGCATATTATCAGCAAAACTGTTGAGGAAGGTTCAATAGCAAAAAACCACAAAAACAATACCTCTAAAAAGATAATCTTTAATTTGCAATCTAAAAAAGGACACGCAGTGTCTCTCTCCAAAAAACATAGAGGAAAAACAGTGCTTGTGATAGTTAGCAAGAGATAGCTCAGTGTGAGGAGATAATAGCGATAGGTTGCCACAGTTTATCAATATTACTAGTCTGGCAGCCTCTGCTCACCCTTCCTGACAACGGAGGGTGCCGTAAGTTTCAGGGCACCCCCCGTTCCAGTTGGCTGACCCTCTCTGTCCCTATCTCTGACCAATAGTTGTCCACCACCAATAAATCCAGGTGAGTAAGTGCAAGGACGAACCAAACAAAAAACAAACAGTAGCGTTAGATAGTTGGTTCCTGACTAGGCTAGAGTCTCCAGTCAGGTAGTTAGATATAGTTGTTAGGTAGACCTAAGGGGGACCCGCTAATTAAGCTGTCGCCCTACGCTCTCCCGACGCATTTCTCCCCCACCTAATGCAATGCACAACACCTGTAAATGGAGAAGAGAGACAACAAAGTGTCTATCAATATTGATGATATGGATCGATAGAAAAGATTAGTTTGAATACGCTTGGATATACGACTTACGTGACCGTAATAGATGTCAATGGGACAGGTCCAGAAACCACTAGGATGGATCGTATAGTGTTCACTTGTTAAGATTCGCTAATATGAAGCAAATCCTCTAAACCGCAAATCTGCCTCTAAATAAAGCAGACAGGAGATTTCTTAAACACCAATGCCAGGCAGTATGTGAGGGGGTAGGAAGGGAAGTGATGGGGGGGTGGGGGCAAAGGATAAAGAGATACAGTGTTAATATCCTGTACCTTAAGGTTCAAATAGCAACGGTTGGTCCTTTGTTGTAGTCAACATTTGCAGAGGATAATGTATGACATATGAAATAGGTAATTTTTAGTAAAAAAGAGGATACAGAAGCCCCAAGTATAGAAAGACATTCCTACCCTTGTTGTAGCGAATACAAGCTTATTGATATCCGTTAAGGAACAGTGATAGGGCAGCAGAAAGACCTGCACAGGTAAAATAAGGTTCATTCATAAATATTTTGATATATGATCTCAGATATTAAAAGGCTCTAGAGAACAAAAAATAAATGATACCTGTAAAAAAAATGTGTGTGTAGAATTCCGGTTTCTTGTAGTCAGAAATAACAATAGTGCAACAATGTGCACTCCATACGAGTATATAATCCTATATGGAAACAGAAGGACACTCATAGTCCAATATTAAACAAGATTGTATATATCAAACACAAGGAAAACCTCACATATATACCTGTAAGAGTAGTGCTTTAAAGATGTATTCCAGATTGGTGATGTAATATTTCAGTAAACACTGCTGTAGCCTAAGGGATAAACAGAAAAAGTGGACCTGATCACTGTAGTGATCTTCTTGCCAGATCATGAATCCTCTGCAGGTAGGTTGAAACTAAAAATAAGAGCCGTCCCTAAGATATCCTGCAAGGGAGAGAAAAACACCTAATGGTGTGAAGACCTACCAGGGTCTGCTCCTGGGGAAGCTCAACCTGCAAGGACGCAATGGTCCCGAGCGCCGTAGCACATCTATGCCGCAGGGAGCTGGGTGTCCTAGATGGATAGTTTTTAGATCCTCTTTCGTCCCTCTGTCACGTATGCCAGGTAAGTAAAAGGAGGTTATTTAAATTTGCCGCGACCGAAAGTGAGATACACAGTATCGCCCTCTTTGCTACAACTCCGTGATTGACAGTATGCTAAGGCCAATCAGCGGTGGTGCTCTCACGGATCACGTGTTTAGGGCTGCCACGACCGGAAGTGAGGTAGACAGTGCCGCCCTCTTTGCTACAACTCAGTGATTGACACTATGCTAAGGCCAATCGGCGGTAGTGCCCTTACAGATCACGTGTCTGGGGCTGGTATGTCTCTGATTCCCTGGCTGACAGGTATCAACAACTTATCAGCGTCAGTAAAGGGAAAAGGGGGGCGTGCCTAGCAGCCAAACATAACGTATCGCTCCATAGGAGCAAACAATGAACAGTCATATCACTTAGATGGATATGTCACAGTACATCTGCGGTAAGCCCCGCAGTACTGAGTGAATACACTATCGGCCTGAGACCCTACCGGGTGGTTAAAGGACACTAGCACCTTAAGCAGATTAACAAAGGGTAATGTTAATCAGATGGACAGACTCAGTTATAATGGTGACAGATAATACATCATCTGATGCCTATAGATTAGTCACTGGCATCAGTTATTGCAGATACTGATATCGATGATACAGTATATGATTGGACTACCCATAGCCTAGGGCTGCCAGGTAAAATGACCATATCTGGTAAGTGTTATGGGGGGACCAGCAGATTAGGACCAGGGGGTATATATCCTAATCGCCAGTCGGGGCCCACCGTGCTCCAGATGACAAAGGAGCTGCTGGCACCTGAGGGTTAGGCGGAGACTATAGAGCTGGATGGCTCTGAGATAACCCAGGAACTCTGGGAACTGGTCACGTGTGTTTGGACACGTCAGACCGGACGACAACCCGATTAGCGTTTTGGTGCACCTAGCGCTACACCAACCACGTGTGCAGGAAACACGTCAGGCCGGGTGGTAACCAGATAGCGTTGACCGGAAGACCGCCACGAAAGCGCCCTGTCGGCCACGTGTGTAGGACACGTCAGGCCGAGTGGTCCTCCGATTAGCGTTTCTGGCCACCTCTCGACTGGCCACGTGTGTGTAGGACACGTCAGGCCAGATGGGTACACCAGTAGCGTTGACCGGGAAGCCGAGGAGGATAAGGAACACTCTGTTAACTCCACAGGGGTCCTGGGGTATGCTGTCCGTGTGCGTAGGGGGCACAACCGGACAGGTGGCGCAGCAGGTGCGTTGTCCGTGTGCGTAGGGGGCACAATCGGACAGGTGGCGCAGCAGGTGCGTTGTCCGTGTGCGTAGGGGGCACAATCGGACAGGTGGAGCAGCAGGTGCGTTGTCCGTGTGCGTAGGGAGCACAATCGGAAAGGTGGCGCAGCAGGTGCGTTGTCCGTGTGCGTAGGGAGCACAATCGGAAAGGAAGTACAGCAGCCGCAACCCAGTTAACGCCACTGGGCTGCTATAGCAAGACTGGAACCGCAGGAGGGAAGCACGGCGCCTGACCTTGATGTGCCGAGCCACGAATCTTGGCGTAACAGGCACCGTTCGCCTAACCCTACCTACCGCTTCCCAACATAGGCTTATGCCGCAATGAGGCTCTAACATGGAGGTGTGCTCTGACTGAGCAAAAGTGAAGACTGCACCCTCCATGTTGTCTCCAGCCCCTTTTATAACCTGGGTCCGCCCCAAACCCAGGGTGGAACCACCAAGGTCCAATAGCAGAGTGCCATGTCATCAGTGACGTCACATGCGACCTATCCGGAACCGCCACGTCATTGATGACCTTATGGCAGCCACGCCCCAAACACTTCACCAGTCATCGTCTGGCGACCAATACTGAGGTGCCAGATCATAGGGGCGGGCCTCTGTGAGCCAGTCCAGAGTTGCCACGTCATCAGGACACCTGACACCCTCTGCCCTATCAGGACCTGCCACCTCATGGACATGCTCAGTGAGGTCCTTACCAGACCTAGCCTCTGATGCACTAAGTGCCTGAGCATGCTCAGTAGCCTGAGCCACAGGCTTAGAAAGCAGACTATCAGTTTGAGCATGCTCAGTAGCCTGAACTGAGGACTTAGTCTCAGACATAACACAAACAGGCTGAGCATGCTCACTAGGCAAAACTAGGGGCTTAAACTCTGGCTGGGGTAAATCGGTGCACGCATGCGCACTAGCCGCCTCTCCACACTTAGACGTGGTGGAAGGAACAGCCAACTGGATGACCCGAGGCAAGGCCAAGAACGGCAGCCGGCGTCTGGGCGCAACAGGAACCGCAGCAGGCTGCTTGCGGCTATGGCGGCGCCGGTTCGTAACAGGTAAGGTGGTCATACCAAGAAAACAAAAGTAAGGAGTCCAGGGGCAAATTTCTTCCTCGTGGGCAGAAAAAAATAGAACTAATATCTTGTGGGGGCAATGCTTCCCTCACCTCATATGCAACACAATAGGAGAGGGTAAGCAAATACCCAGAAGTGCCACACGGTGGCCATGTGATGTAATAATATTTAACCCCGTGGCTAAAAAGGGGGTAGGAAAACCAAGGGGGGAGGGAGGGGTGAAGGGGGAGGGTTGACAATTTAAGGAATTCACAGTATCCCATAATTAGGTTGAGCAATCGGCCAAGAGTAGTGAGATATAAAAAAACCCAGGTATAGTTTACCTGAGTATGCATATATAGGGGGAGGAGGGGATGGCGGGGACTAGATTGGATACCAAAAAGCTCCTGTCCAGTCTATTCTACCACGGAAGAGTAGGTGAAGCTGACATAGCTTAGATTTTCATTGAGTCCCCCTGGGAGACTGAGTCAAGGAGGAAGATCCACCTTGCCTCGCGTTGTAGGATTGTTTTATCCCAGTCACCTCCACGTGCTGGTTTATTAATGACTTCAATGTCCTGAAAGGAAATGGCCCTGATGTTACCCTGATGGCACTGGTTCACGTGTCTGGCAATGGCAGTATCCCTGTTGTGACTAACATCACCCAAGTGCTCCCCTATCCTTACCCGCAGCTGCCTCTTGGTCTTGCCAACATAACCCAAGGGACAACTGCAGGTACAGAGGTAGACAACTCCCTCTGTTCTGCAGTTTGCAAAGTCTCTAATTTTAAAAGTTCTACCCGTACCAACATTAGAGAACTCCTTCCTCTGATTGATGAAGGGGCAGTACATGCACCTCCCACATTTAAACGTCCCCTGGGGTTTCCGATCTAACCATGTATTTTCTCTTCTCGGGGGTATACAGTGACTATGAGTGAGGTGATCCTTGATTGATCTCCTTTTTCTAAAGGTCACACTCGGGTGCGGGGAAATATATTTGCCAATGTCCGTGTCTGCTCTAAAAATAGGCCAGTAACGCCTTAGGATCTCCATGACCTTAGGATTTTGGTGATCATAGGTAGCTATCAGTCTGATCGTCTGATTATCTACCCGTCTATTAACTGGTTTAAGTAATTCACCTCTCTGAGTTGCCTGAGCATGTCTATACGCAGTTTCCAGGATCCGCAGGGGGTAACCCCTCCTCTGAAATCTGTTCTTTATATCAAGAGACTTGGACTCAAAGTCATGCAGTGACGAGCAGTTTCTTCTCAGGCAGAGGAATTGCACCTTAGGTATACCCCTCCTGAGGGGGGCTGGATGATAACTTTCCCACATGAGGAGGCTGTTGGTTGCTGTGGGCTTTCTATATATGGTGGTAGCCAAGTTGCCACCTGCATCCCTTGAGATTTTCAGGTCAACGAAAGCCAGACAGTCAATATTTATCTCGTAGGTAAACCTTAGACTGAGGTTGTTAGTATTCAGCTTCCCCAGGAACTGAACAAACAGGGATTCTTCTCCTGTCCAGAGGACGAGGATGTCATCAATATAACGTCCCCAAAATTGTATATGGGGGGAAAAAATTACATCCTCGTCCTCAAAAACATGGGCATCCTCCCACCAGCCCAGGAACATGTTGGCATAGGTCCGGGGCACAGGAGCTCCCCATTGCCGTGCCCCTGAGCTGGTGGTAAAATTTGCCTCCAAATAGAAAGAAGTAAGAAGTAATAATGATCCGTAGTAGGTCTACAATGAACCCACTATGTTCAAAACACTGAGTCCTACGTGTGGAAAGAAAGGAGTTAACCGCCTGCAGGCCCTGGTCATGCGGAATGCTGTTGTAGAGTTGTTCTACATCGATTGATGCAAGGAGGGTACCTGGGTCAAGAATGATGCCATCCAGTTTGGACATGAGATCATTAGTGTCCCTTATATATGAGGGCAGGCTTGTAACGAAAGGGCGTAGAATCGTATCTAGATAGATACTACAGTTCTGGCACATGGCGTCCATCCCTGACACAATTGGACAGCCCCTAATTGGATTGAGTCTCTTATGCACTTTCGGGGTTGCATAAAAAGTTGCTGTTACAGGGAATTTCGGGTATAGGAATTCAAATTCTTTACCTGAAATCACTCTGGATTCCAAAGCTTTATTAAGTAGTGATTGTAGTTCCTCCAAGTAGCTTGGAGTGGGATCCCTAGAGAGCACCTCGTAGGTGGTCCTGTCTGACAGAATTCTATTGCCCATTGCTGGGTAATCACTAGTATCCATAATTACTATATTTCCTCCTTTATCTGAAGGTTTAATAGTAATCTGTGTGTTACTCTCAAGATTAGTCAGTGCCTGCCATTCCTCAAACGTCAGGTTAGATTTAACTGACTGTATTTTCGGTTGAATGGCTCGAAGGTCATTTATGACTAATTTGGAAAAAATGTCCAGACTACTGGATTCTGAGATGGGTGCATTTTCTTATTTTTGGGTTTCAGGTTAGTAAATGGTCCTATTCCCGTGCATTCCCCATTAGCATCACTCAGAGTAGATCTGACATCTTCCAACATGTCCCTAGGGATGCCAAGCTGCGCACATTCAATTTCGTCATTGTGTGCAAAGAACTTTTTCCATTTAAGTTTTCTCAGAAATAGTTCGATGTCCTTTACCCAGTTAAAAGGGTCATACCTAGTTGTAGGGACGAACGACAGTCCAAAGCTCAAGACTCATTTCTCGACGTCAGAGAGGTAATAACTAGACAAATTGACAATCTAATTGTCCGGGAGTGTGGAGGGATCTATTTTTTCTGGGGATTTCTTTGAATCTGATTTCTCAGGTTGTATGGATCTCTCCCCCCTAAAAAAGAAGAAGTCGGTGGGGGTTGGTAAGGGCCCGAAGGTGGGGGGCCAGGGAGAGAGGGGAGGGGTGGTGGCGGAGCAATATATTCTGGGGTCCTTTGTTGTCCACCAAATTGATAGGATGCCCCAGAGGAAGAAGATGACACAAATCTCCCATGTGCCCGACCCCATTGTCTATTCGTCTTGCTCTACCTATCCCAGTTGTTTTGTCTTCCTTGGTAATTTCTCCTCCCTCTCCTTCTATTCCATTCAGGTTGCCCCTGAGGTTCAGAGTCAGAGGTTGGGGATCCAATGTGGAGGTCCCCCCAGGCTCTTTTTTTATAATTATTTTATAAATATTAATAATTTCACAAAAAAAGTAGGGTCCCCTCCAAATTGGATCACCAGCCAAGGTAAAGCGGACAGCTGTGGTCTGGTATTCTCAGGGTGGGAAGGTCCATAGTTATTGGGCCTTCACAGCCTAAAAATAGCAGGTCGCAGTCACCCCAGACGTGGCGCATCCACTAGATGCGCCAATCCTGGCGCTTCACCCCAGCTCATCCCGTGCCCTGGTGCAGTGGCAAACGGAGTAATAAATCGGGTTGATACTAGCTGTAAAGTCACCTGAGATCAAGCCCAGCAGTTTGTGATGTCATGGCGTCTATTAGATACCCAACATCATAAACTGTCAGTACTAACAAAAAAAAAAAAATCGACAAAAGAAATTTATTTGAAAAAACAGTCCAAAACATTTCCTCTTTCACCAATTTATTGTAAGAAAAAAAATAAAGGGGTCCCACGACGACTCTGGACCGTCTAGAATATGGGGGGGAGACACTCAGGGAACGTATCCCCCATTTTCTAGGAGTGCGGACCCTTCATGTGAGGAGTGTGGGTGCAATGAATCTGCACTCACTCTCCCCGGGTCCACAGCAGCAGAGTCCATGTCGTAATGGTTGCTACCAAAGCTGCAATGCCCTGCTCATGAGGTAAGGGCATGCCTAATCAGGAGAACTACTGTAGAGGAAGCTCTGCTCACTGGTATATAGGTGCTCAGAGGTAATAATAGATAAAATTAGTGAGTAACCTCGGCACTCTAAATCTCCCAGACTAAGTCAGTAAGTCACAACGGATAGTAATGCAAAATCACTCTTTATTGGTCCGTATTAAGAAAATTTTTTTTTTCATAAGCATATATGTTTTTGTCCAAAACAAGTTACAAATGACGTTTCGGCCTGAGCCTTCGTCAGATTGGACTTATCTGCATGTAATCATGAAAAATGACAATAATCAGTATCACATAAGAGTGAGAGAACAATAACATAAACTCGAACAATGTAGAGGTACAATTGGGATGCAGCAAAAAAATTGCAACACAGCAAGAAATGAAACACATGATACAAATGTCATAATACAGTACAAGGACAATATAGTAATGACAAATATGGGGTCAGAGTAGGCTTAGACAGCTCTGGTACGAAAGAGATGTCAATCATAAAGTAACATGTGCAGTAGGTGTAGAGCTACACTATGCATGGCAGAGCTAATGGGTAGACCGACCATAGAAAAAGAACGGAGAAAAAGTGGAGAAAAAGTGGAGAAAAAATGGAGAAAAAAATGGAGAAAAAGTGGAGAAAAAGTGGAGAAAAAGTGGAGAAAAAGTGGAGAAAAAGTGGAGAAAAAGTGGAGAAGTGTTTGTTCATGCCAGATGGGAGATAAATAATTTTTTACCGGCGCTGTCATTTACTGTAACGTGATAATCGGTATACGCTGTATACCTGTGATCACGTGAGCGGGGACCGGAAAAACCGTCCTGAATCATGATCTCCAGGGTCTCAGCTAGCCCTGAAACCCCGGAGATTTTCTGACGCTGGGGGACGTTATTCACTTATTTCTGCCTGCTGTTATAAACGGCAGATCAGAATAAGGCTACATTAACACGACCGATCCATTTTTGTGATCTGCAAAAAATAGTCCGGTTTTTTTCACGGGTGCATCCGTGTGGCAACCGTTTTCGTTCCGTAGACGGTCCGTATGTCATCTGTTTGTCATCAGTGTGCCTTCCGTTTTTTTAAAAAACTGAATGAGGGTAAATGCATAAATTTACCCAGGATCCATAGCTTCATCCTACATGAGGCGGTCACATGTTCACTCCAGTGCCATTTTCTACTGCTTTTCACAGCGTAGAGCGCTCTGGTGATTTTCTTGTGCTTGTGCACTTCATATCAGTCTTTTCTGTCATTATAATGGCAGAAAGACACATAATGTCTCACTCTCCTGCATTTTGTAATTTTGCACCCTTTGGTGCCTTTCATGTGGCACTAAGGGGTGCTTAGCTTTGTATTTAGCCAAAAAAATGAAAAAAAAAAAAAAATGACGTAGGGTTCCCCCTATTTTTGTAGCCAGCTAGGGTAAAGCAGACGGCTGCAGCCTGCAGGCCACAGCCGGCAACCTCACCTTGGCTGGTAATCCAAAACTGAGGGCACCCCACGCTGTTATTTTAAATTAAATAAATAATTAAAAAAAAAAAAACACGTAGGGGTCCCCCCAAAATTTGATCACCAGCCAAGGTAAAGCAGACAGCTGGGGTCTGATATTCTCAGACTAAGGAGGTCCATGGTTATTGGACTCTCCCCAGCCTAAAAATAGCAGGCCGCAGCCGCCCCAGAAGTGGCGCATCCATTAGATGTGCCAATCATGGTGCTTCGCCCCAGCTCATCCCGCGCCCTGGTGCGGTGGCAAACGGGGTAATATATGGGGTTAATACCAGATGTGTAATGTCACCTGGCATCAAGCCCTGGGGTTGGTGAGGTCAGGCGTCTATCAGATACCCGACATCACTAACCCAGTCAGTTATAAAATAAATAGACGACAAACACATTTTTATTTGAAAAAACACTCCCCAAAACATTCCCTCTTTAACCAATTTATTAGAAAGAAAAACAAATCCAGGTCTGGTGTAATCCAAGGGGTTGCCATGACGATCCACACTGTCCCAGTCAATGAAGAGCAGGATGTTCCCCATTGGCTGGGAGAGCAGTGCAGTGACCTGAGCTAACATCAATGGGTCAGCCCAGGTCACTGCAGGGGATGACAAGTGCTGCTGTCAGCGAGGTACATTACCTGCGCTGATCTCCAGCACACTGACAGCCCCTGTCACTGAGTTCAATGACCGGCGCCTTCACACCAAGTATCGCGAGAGGCCCGTGACGTCACCGCTAGTCAGTCTCGGGTCGGAAGCGAGATGTGATGTGACAAGCGGCGGCCATGGAGGACAGTGACAGCGCTGAGGTCGGGATGGCGGGACTTCATCACCGCAGGTAAGCCGAGCGGGACCATGTGTGTGTGTGTGTGTGTGTATGTGTACATGCCGCGGGCAGGAGGGGGCGGAGCGAGCTGAGCGGGGAAGTGTGGGCTTCCTGCACGTAACTAGGATAAACATCGGGTTACTAACCAAAGCGCTTTGGTTGGATACCCGATGTTTATTTTGGTTACCAGCTTCTGGCAGGCTGCCAGCGATGGCTCCTGCACACTGTAGCTGTAAAAAGCCCTGCTTTTTGCTGCTAGAACCGTTCTCGAACGTATCTAGAACTATCGAGCTTTTGCAAAAAGCTCGAGTTCTAGTTCGATCTCGAACAGCCCCCAAAATCACTCGAGCCTAGAACTGGAGAACCTCGAACCTAAAACCGCGCTCAACTCTACTCATCACTCTTGGCCGATTGCTCAACCTAATTATGGGATACTGTGAATCCACTATTCCTTACATTGTCAACCCTCCCCCTTCCCCCCTCCTCCCTCCCCCTTTGGTTTTCTTACCCCCTTTTTAGCCGCGGGGTAAAATATTATTACATCCCATGGCCACCGTGTGGCACCCCTGTGCATTTGCTTACCCACTCCTATTGTGTTGCATATGAGGTGAGGGACGCATTGCCCCCACAAGATATTAGTTCTATATTTTTCTGCCCACAATTGAGCAATTTCCCCCTGGACTCCTTACTTTTGTTTTCTTGGTATGACCACCTTACCAGATATGGTCATTTTACCTGGCAGCCCTAGGCTATGGGGTAGTCCAATCATATACTGTATCATCGATATCAGTATCTGCAATAATTGATGCCAGTGTCTAATCTATAGGAATCAGATGATGTATTATCTGTCACCATTATAACTGAGTCTGTCCATCTGATTAATATTACCCTTTGTTAATCTGCTTAAGGTGCTAGTGTCCTTTAACCACCCGGTAGGGTCTCAGGCCGATAGTGGCATTTACTCAGTAGTACTGCGGGGCTTACTGCAGATGTACTGTGACATATCCATCTAAGTGATATGACTGTTCATTGTTTGCTCCTATGGAGCGATACGTCATGTTTGGCTGCTAGGCATGCCCCCATTTTAACTTTACTGACGCTGATAGGTTATTGATACCTGTCAGCCAGGGAATCAGAGACATACCAGCCCCAGACACGTGATCTCTAAGGACACTATCGCTGATTGGCCATAGCATAGTGTCAATCACTGAGTTGTAGCAAAGAGGGCGGCACTGTCTACCTCACTTCCGGTCGCGGCAGCCCTAGACACGTGATCCTTGAGGGCACCACCGCTGATTGGCCTTAGCATACTGTCAATCACGGAGTTGTAGCAAAGAGGGCGGCACTGTGTATCTCACTTCCGGTCGCGGCAGGTTTAAATAACCTCCTTTTACTTACCTGGAATACGTGACAGAGGGACGAAAGAGGATCTAACAACTATCCATCTAGGACACCCGACTCCCTGCGGCATAGATGTGCTACGGCGCTCGGGACCATTGCGTCCTTGCAGGTTGAGCTTCTCCAGGAGCAGACCCTGGTAGGTCTTCACACCATTAGGTGTTTTTCTCTCCCTTGCAGGATATCTTAGGGACGGCTCTTATTTTTAGTTTCAACCTACCTGCAGAGGATTCATGATCTGGCAAGAAGATCACTACAGTGATCAGGTCAACTTTTTCTGTTTATCCCTTAGGCTACAGCAGAGTTTACTGTAATATTACATCACCAATGCGGAATACATCCTTAAAGCACTACTCTTACAGGTATATATGAGAGGTATTGCTGAATGAACCTTATTTTATCTGTGCAGGACATTCTGCTGCCCTATCGCTGTTCCTTAACGGATATCGTTAAGCTTGTATTCGCTACAACAAGGGTAGGAATGCCTTTCTATACTTGGGGCTTCTGTATCCTCTTTTTTACTAAAAATTACCTATTTCATAGGTCATACATTATCCTCTGCAAATTTTGACTACAACAAAGGACCAACCGTTGCTATTTGAAGGATAAGGATTTGCTTCATACTAGCGAATCTTAACAAGTGAACACTATACGATCCATCCTAGTGGTTTCAGGACCTGTCCCATTGACATCTATTACGGTCACGTAAGTCGTATATCCAAGAGTATTCAAACTAATCTTTTCTATCGATCCATATCATCAATATTGATAGACACTTTGTTGTCTCTCTTCTCCATGTACAGGTGTCGTACAGTTACCCCTGATGATCCCCCAGCATTGCGTTAGGTGGGGGAGAGAGGCGTCGGGAGAGCGTAGGGCGACAGCTTAATTAGCGGGTACCCCTTAGCTCCACCTAACAACTATATCGAACTATCTGACTGGAGACTCTAGCCTAGTCAGGAACCAACTATCTAACGCTACTGATTGTTTTTTGTTTGGTTCGTCCTTGCCCTTACTCACCTGGATTTCTGTTGGTCAGAGATAGGAACAGAGAGGGTCAGCCAACTGGAACAGGGGGTGCCCTGAAACTTAAGGCACCCTCCGTTGTCAGGAAGGGTGAGCAGAGGCTGCCAGACTAGTAATATTGATAAACTGTGGCAACCTATCGCTATTATCTCCTCACACTGAGCTATCTCTTGCTAACTATCACAAGCACTGTTTGTCCTCTATGTTTTTTGGAGAGAGACACTGCGTGTCCTTTTTTAGATTGCAAATTAAAGATTATCTTTTTAGAGGTATTGTTTGAGGTTTTTTGCTGACACCATACCTCACGACTTTATTTACTGTGGTTTCATCTGAAGGTTCAATAGCCCATGAAGAAATGGAGGACGAACTGGCAATGGGCATTGAAGATTCAGCAGATGAGGGAGAGCTTGCTCACATTTTGGTTGTGCGAGGTTTGGGGGAGAGTGCAGAGGAATGAGGCATGATTCTCACCTCTCAGCCACCAATACAGCAAGGACTAGAGATGAGAGAACCAGCCGTGGTTCGGCACGAGTTCGGTTCGTCAAACGGAGGTCTCGTTCGAGTTCAGTTCGGCGAACCGAACTCGAACCAATAGGATATAATGGGAGGCAATCACAAACACAAAAAAAAACGCATTATAAATGTACACATACAGTTAATAAACATTGCCATAACACTTACCGGTCCCCGCGATCCCTCCTGCACTCTGTCTCCTGCCGCTATTCCATCCGATGATCACTGAATCCTCCCGGCAACCAGCACTGCCAGCAGTGATGCAGGTACACGGTGCACATTTGTGTATCGCCGTGTACCGGAGACATGCTCTAGCACACGGTCGACTCCCTGTTCAGTTAGGGACCGGCTGACAAACGTGCCTGACATTAGGAATCTCTAGCTTAATACTGGCTAGTAAAACAAAGCCAGTATTAACTCATGATTACGCAACAAGCCACCCGGCTCCAGGGCTGTTGGAAGAGTTGGATACAGCGCCAGATGATGGCGCTTCTATGAGAGCGCCATATTCTGGGGCGGCTGCGGACTGAAATTCGCATCAGAGGCGCCCAGAAACCTCGGGCTAACCTGTGCTGCGGATTCCAATCCCCAGCTGCCTAGTTGTACCTGGCTGGACACAAAAATGGGGCGAAGCCCACGTCATTTGTTTCTTAATTATTTCATGAAATAAGTGAAATAATTAAAAAAAAACGGGCTTCCCTATATTTTTGGTTCCCAGCCGGGTACAAATAGGCAACTGGGGGTTGGAGGCAGCTCGTGGCTGCCTGCTGTACCTGGCTAGCATACAAAAATATGGTGAAGCCCACGTCATTTTTTTGGTGGGCAAAAAACTTCTGCATACAGTCCTGGATGGAGTATGCTGAGCCTTGTAGTTCTGCAGCTGCTGTCTGCTCTTCTCCATACAGACAGACAGCAGCTGCAGAACTACAAGGATACATGCCTGCTATACCTGGCTAGCATACAAAAATATGGCGAAGCTCACGTCCTTTTTTTGTAGTTTTTTGGCAAAAAAAATAAAAAATGCTTCCCTGGATTTTCCATTGCCAGTGAAGGTAACACCAAGCACTGGGGGTTAGCAGCCAGTAGCTGCTTGGATTACCCTTAGCTAGCAATACAAAAAATGCAGCGGGAGCCCATATATATTTTTTTTAATTATTTATTTAAATAACTAAAAACAAAATGGGCTTCCCTGTATTTTGATTGCTGGACATCACAGTGCTGTAAAAATAAATCTTTAAAAAAAATGACGTAGCACTCCGCGGTATTTTTGATTCTCAGCGCCGATAAAGCAGACAGCTTTGGGTTGCCACCCCCATCTGCCTGACATTACCTTGGTTGGCAATCAAAATACAGGGAAGCCCATTAATTTTTTCTATTTAAAAAATAGTTAAAAAAAATGACGTTGGGTCCCCCCATTTTTGATAGCCAGCTAGGGTAAAGCAGATGGCTGTAGCCTGAAAACCACATCCATGTCGTAATGGTTGCTACCAAAGCTGCAATGCCCTGCTCATGAGGTAAGGGCATGCCTAATCAGGAGAACTATTCTACATTTCCAAATGTTGGTATTTGCTGATATTATTGCTATTCCACCTACTATATATTGGGGATAGGATCTTGGAGATGGAATACCCCTTTAAGTCCAGTTATCCAGCTGAATGAATACTTAACAACAGAGCTCGCTATTTAGATGTGTTTTCTTGTGGTGTATAACGGACTCTCATGTTTGGTAGTCGTTCAGCAGGGAAACTATAAAAGCAAATCCCTCCATTTGAAAATGTAGTATATAGCTCTCCTGATCAATTATGTTCCTTACCTCATGAGCAGGGCATTGCAGTAATAATAATAATTTATTCATCTATATAGCATTATTAATTCCATAGCGCTGTATGTCTTTGGAGTATGGGAGGAAACCGGAGTACCCGGAGGAAACCCACACAAACACGGGGAGAACATACAAACTCCTTGCAGATGGTGTCCTTGGTGAGAATTGAACCCAGGACCTCAGTGCTTCAAGACTGCAGTGCTAACCACTGAGCCACCGTGCCGCCCATTTAGCTTACAGATGCATAACCACCACTCACTGTGTCTGAACACAGGAAGCTGAGCTGACAGCCGCTCTGTGCATGCGGCAGCGTCTATTGTGAAGGAGAGGGCCGTGGGGGCATCAACGCTGCACAGGTACCGTGGGACACCGGAGAACACCGGTGGGGTTATAGGGGGTGACCTGGCAGGGCCTGGGGAGAAGTTTGGTACATGGCCCATGCAACAGAAATCAGAGGAGTAGGGTGAATGCGGCCGGCGCGCTGCTGTGTGCGCGGCCATCTTGGATTTCTGGGAGGGCATCAGGGGGGGCACTTTGGCGACACCGGGGGACCGGAGGGGACCGGGTAGGAGATTTATCATGTTTGTTCATGCCAGATGGGAGATAAATAATTTTTTACCGGCGCTGTCATTTACTGTAACGTGATCATCGGTGTACGGTGTATACCTGTGATCACGTGAGCGGGGACCGGAAAAACCGTCCTGAATCATTATCTCCAGGGTCCCAGCTAGCCCTGAAACCCCGGAGATTTTCTGACGCTGGGGGGGCGCTATTCACTTATTTCTGCCTGCTGTTTATAAACGGCAGACCAGAATAAGGCTACATTCACACAACTGATCCATTTTTGTGGTCTGCAAAAAACAGTCCTTTTTTTTCACGGGTACATCCGTGTGGCATCCCTTTCCGTTCCGTAGACGGTCCGTATGTCATCTGTTTTTCATCCGTGTGCCTTCTGTTTTTTTTGTGTACTGCAAAAAAACTGAAGGAGGGAAAATACATAAATTTACCCAGGATCCATAGCTTCATCCTACATGAGGCGGTCACATGTTCACTCCAGTGCCATTTTCTACTGCTTTTCACAGCGTAGAGCGCTCTGGTGATTTTCCTGTGCTTGTACACTTTATATCAGTCTTTTCTGTCATTATAATGGCAGAAAGACACATAATGTCCCACTCTCCTGCATTTTGTAATTTTGCACCCTTTGGTGCCTTTCATGTGGCACTAAGGGGTGCTTAGCTTTGTATTTAGCCAAAAACAATGGAAAAAAAAATGACGTAGGGTTCCCCTATTTTTGTAGCCAGCTAGGGTAAAGCAGACGGCTGCAGCCTGCAGACCACAGCTGGCAGCCTCACCTTGGCTGGTAATCCAAAACTGAGGGCACCCCACGCTGTTATTTTAAATTAAATAAATAATTAAAAAAAAGACACGTAGGGGTCCCCCCAAAATAGGATCACCAGCCAAGGTAAAGCAGACAGCTGGGGTCTGATATTCTCAGACTAGGGAGGTCCATGGTTATTGGACTGTCCCCAGCCTAAAAATAGCAGACCGCAGCCGCACCAGAAGTGGCGCATCTATTAGATGCGCCAATCCTGGTGCTTCGCCCCAGCTCATCCCGTGCCCTGGTGCGGTGGCAAACGGGCTAATATATTGGGTTAATACCAGATGTGTAATGTCACCTGGCACCAAGCCCTGGGGTTGGTGAGATCAGGCGTCTATCAGATACCCGACATCACCAACCCAGTCAGTAATAAAAAAAAATAGACGACACACACATTTTTATTTGAAAAAACACTCCCCAATACATTCCCTCTTTAACCAATTTATTAGAAAGAAAAACAAATCCAGGTCTGGTGTAATCCAAGGGGTTGCCATGACAATTCACACTGTCCCAGTCAATGAAGAGCAGGATGTTCCCCATTGGCTGGGAGAGCAGTGCAGTGACCTGAGCTAACATCAATGGGTCAGCCCAGGTCATTGCAGGGGATGACAAGTGCTGCTGTCAGCGAGGTACATTACCTTCGCTGATCTCCTGCACACTGACTTCAATCATCCTAACAGCCAAGTATCGTGAGCGGCCCGTGACGTCACCGCTAGTCAGTCTCGGGTCGGAAGCGAGAGAAGGTGATGTGACAAGCGGCGGCCATGGAGGACAGTGACAACGCTGAGGTCGGGACTTCATCACCGCAGGTAAGCCGAGCGGGACCATGTGTGCAGAGTGCCAGGTGGGCGGAGCATAGCGGGGCAATGTGTGCAGAGTGCCAGGTTGGCGGAGCATACCGGGACCATGTGTGCAGAGTGAAAGGTGGGCGGAGCCTAGCGGGACCATGTGTGCAGAGTGACAGGTGGGCGGAGCCTAGCGGGACCATGTGTGCAGAGAACCAGGTGGGCGGAGCCTAGCGGGACCATGTGTGCAGAGAGCCAGGTGGGCTGAGCCTAGCAGGGTAATGTGTGCTGAGTGTCAGGTGGGCGGAGCATACCAGGATCATGTGTGCAGAGTGACAGGTGGGCGAAGCCTAGTGTAGTAATGTGTGCAGAGTGTCAGGTGAGTAGAGCCTAGCAGGACCATGTGTGCAGAGTGACAGGTGGGAGGAGCCTAGCGGGGTAATGTGTGCAGAGTGACAGGTGGGCGGAGCCTAGTGGGGCAATGTGTGCAGTGTGTCAGGTGGATGGAGCCTAGCAGGACCATGTGTGCAGATTGACAGGTGGGCGGAGCCTTGCGGGGTAATGTGTGCAGAGTGACAGGTGGGCGGAGCCTAGCGGGACCATGTGTGCAGAGTGACAGGTGGGCGGAGCCTAGCTGGACCATGTGTGCAGAGTGCAGGTGGGCGGAGCCTAGCGGGGCAATGTGTGCAGAGTGCCAGGTGGGCGGAGCCTAGCGGTACCATGTGTGCAGAGTGACAGGTGGGCGGAGCCTAGCGGGACCATGTGTGCAGAGTGACAGGTGGGCAGAGCCTAGCGGGGCAATGTGTGCAGAGTGTCAGGTGGGCGGAGCATACCGAGACCATGTGTGCAGAGTGTCAGGTGGGTGGAGCCTAGCGGGACAATGTGTGAAGAGTGACAGGTGGGAGGAGCCTAGCGGGGTAATGTGTGCAGAATGACAGGTGGGCGGAGCCTAGCGGGGCAATGTGTGCAGAGTGCCAGGTGGGCGGAGCATACCGGGACCATGTGTGCAGAATGACAGGTGGGCGGAGCCTAGCAGGACCATGTGTGCAGAGTGACAGGTAGGCGGAGCCTAGCGGGGTAATGTGTGTAGAGTGACAGGTGGGCGGAGCCTAGCGGGGCAATGTGTGCAGATTGTCAGGTGGGCGGCGCATACCGGGACCATGTGTGCAGAGTGACAGGTGGGCGGAGCCTAGTGGGGTAATGTGTGCAGAGTGTCAGGTGGGTGGAGCCTAGCGGGACCATGTGTGAATAGTGACAGGTGGGAGGAGCCTAGCGGGGTAATGTGTGCAGAGTGACAGGTGGGCGGAGTCTAGCGGGGCAATGTGTGCAGAGTGACAGGTGGGCGAAGCCTAGCGGGGTAATGTGTGCAGAGTGACAGGTGGGCGGAGCCTAGCGGGACCATGTGTGCAGAGTGACAGGTGGGCGGAGCCTAGCGGGACCATGTGTGCAGAGTGACAGGTGGGCGGAGCCATGTGTGCTGGCAGCGGAGTGCAAAGAGGGTGGAGCCTAGCGGGGTCATATGGCGCGGTCATGTGGCGCTGAGGACGTTAGTGTCGTGGACTGCTTGGCTGGGGACAGGTGAGTGTGTGTGTGTGTGTGTGTGTGTACATGCCGCGTGCAGGAGGGGGCGGAGTGAGCTGAGTGGGGAAGTGTGGGCTTCCTGCACGTAACTAGGATAAATATCGGGTTACTAACCAAAGCGCTTTGCTTGGATACCCGATGTTTATCTTGGTTACTGGCTTCTGGCAGGCTGCCAGCGATGGCTCCTGCACACTGTAGCTGTAAAAAGCCCTGCTTTTTGCTGCTAGAACCGTTCTCGCACGTAACTAGAACTATCGAGCTTTAACAAAAAGCTCGAGTTCTAGTTCGATCTAGAACACCCCCCAAAATCACTCGAACCGCGAACTGGAGAACCGCGAACCGCGCTCAACTCTAGCAAGGACTTGGTCCTTTTGGATGCGCAAGACACATGAGCGCCTTCTTGCTGCACTACCTACAACATGACCCTCTGATTGTCCGAATTCGAATTAATGCTGACTAGTGGGTTGCCACACTGTTAGATCCCCGGTACAAGACAAAATTTGGCGAAATAAGTCCTGCCATAGAAAGGGACGCACGTATGCAGGAATATCAGCAGAAGGTGGTACGCAATCTTAGATCTGCTTTTCCACTAAACACCAGTGCTGAACAGAGTGAATCTCAATGCTTTGTCATGGTTAGGAGGAAATGGTCTTTTACTTGTCCACATCTGAGGGACCGAGGGCTGGCTGCTGTGCTGAGACGGCGTTGAGTAGGGTGTCCCTGCATAGTTGCAAATTTGGTCATTTACAAAATGAGTTGAAAAAGGACAGATGCTGGTGGAAAGGGGAACAGGTGTGTTGGAAAGGGGAAAAAAGTTTGTGTCCGTAGTTTTTGTGGTTAAGCAACAGTAACATTTGCTGAAGAAACATGATCTGTTACGGGAGGACTGGAAGATTTGGATAAGGTGGTATATACTATGTTAGCGATATATAAAAAAAATAAAGAAGAAAATAAAGAGAAAGGTATATATCCCAATCGCCAGTCGGTGTCCACCATGCTTCCAGGTGGAAAAGGAGATGTTGGCAACTCGAAGGTTAGGCGAAGGATACAGAGCTGTGTGGCTCTAAAACTAATAGTAGCTTGAACCGAGTTAGACGACACTCAGATCTGGAGACTAGGATCCCTGTTAGTGTCACAGGGTCCAAACACACACACCCAGCCCAGGAGCTCCCTGTTAACAACACAGGGGCCATTGGGTACGCTGTACGTATGCATAGGGGCCACACCTGTGGACAGCAGGCACATCATCAGCAGCAGCCCAGTTAATGCCACTGGGCTGCACTAGCAGGACTGGTAGGACTGGAGCTGGTCTTAACCGTTCTGCGTTACCAACTGTGGTGGTGGCCTGCACCGACGCCCTATGCCTGTCTACCTCTGGCCTAAAGCCGGAATGGGTTCAACACATGGAGGTGTGCTTTTTCTGAGCATAATAGAAGACTGCACACTTCCTTGTTGGCTGCAGATGCTTTTATAACCTGGGTCCGCCACAACCAAGGGTGGACCACAATGCACCTCCTGGAGACAAAAGCAGAGTGACATGTCATCAGTGGCATAACCAGCAGCCTATTCAGAACCACAATTTCAATGATGACATCATGGCAGCCACGACCCAAACACCTCACCAGTCATCGTCTGACCAATAATAATGAGGTGACAAGTCATAGGGGTGGGCCTCTGCAAGCCAGTCCGGAGTGGCCTGGCCACATCATCAGGACACCTGATGCCCTGTGGTCTATATGAGCTTGCCACATCAGGGGCAGGGCCAAAGAGTTCATTACCGGACCTAGTCTCTAATGCACTAAGTGGCTGAGCATGCTCAGTAGCATGAACAACAGTGTCAGAAAAAAGACAGCTTCAGCATTCTGTCTAGGCACAACACAGGACTTAGGTACAGCACAGAGTCCTAGTACCTGTGCAAAGAGGCTTTTTGCACTAAGTGTGGGAGCATGCGCTGTAGCCCGAACTGAGGACTTTGCCTCAGGAATGGCAAAGTCAAGCTGAGCATACTCACTAGGCGAAACACTGGACTTAGGCTGTGGCTGGGGTAAATCAGTACAGGCATGCGCACTACCCGCCTCTCCACACTTAGACGTGGAGGAAAAAGCAGCGAGCTGGATGACCCGAGGCAGCTGACGCCTGGGCGCAACTGGAACTGCAGCAGGCTGCTTGCGTTTACGGCGACACTGATTCGGAACAACAAATACCAGCCAATAGAACAGGTGTACTTCCCGTGGATAATTTGATATGATCCCTTTTTTCACGGACAAGACCATCACTAACAAATGTAGATGAGGCACCAAAACAGCATCTGCTTCAATGGATCTCAAGTGCTCCATAAAGTGGTCTCTCCTCCACCTCAAGTTCAATATCCCAAATACTACATTCCTCTGTGGTGTCAACCCAATCTCACTTGCTTCCTAACAGCTCTCAAGTTTCCACCAGCCCTGCTGAGTATGTGGTAACAGAGATGGTTGAGTCTTCAGAGCTGTTCAGTCACACTATAGCCTGGGAATCAGAGGTCTGCTCCAAAGCTGCAGTGAGTACAGACAAGGAAGTTATTATTATTATTATTTTTCTTTATTTATAGAGCACCATTGATTCCATGGTGCTGTACATGAGAAGGGGGTTACATACAAAATACATATACAAGTAACATTAGACAGACTAGTACAGAGGGAAGAGGGCCCAGCCCTTGCGGGATTACATTGTAAAGGATTTTGGGCAGGAGACAGTAGGTGGGGTGTAGGTTGGGCGGCAGCTACGCACGGTGGTGGGGTCATTGGAGGTTATAGTCATTTCTGAACACATGTGTTTTCAGTTTCCGTTTGAAGCTTGCGGGTGTAGCAGATAATCTGACGTGTTGAGGCAGTGAGTTCTAGGAGACAGGGGAAATGATCTGCACAGATGCCCAGAAGCTTTGTGAGTCGGATCCAGGCCCCGATGAAGAAGGTGCTGAGCATAATGTACATACTCATTCCCAAACAGTAAATCCTCCTGGTGGAGACAATGGGGAACATGATGAGGAGACTCAGATACCTGATTGGAACGACAACTTTACTATTTGGTCAGGGCAGGAAGAGGTTGTCTCGGAGGACTCAGGATGAGGGGAATGAAAACACACAGGGTGATGATGAGGTTGGAGACCCCACTTACTGTCAAACCAAAGTCACCAAGTCAATGAGGTCAGCAGAGGAGGTGGAGAAGGATGCTACTGACGAAGAGGTTACGTTGCATCTTCCCGGACAGAGACAAAGTACTGGAAGCACGTTAACAACTGAATCCTCGCCCACAACTCTGCCTCTGAGCAGAAGTCGTGGTGGCTCTGCAGGTTGCATGGGCTCTAAGCCTTGCCTAGCCTGGGGCTTTTTTGATATTACAAAGGATCACCCAAGTCATGTAATCTGTAAGATTTGTCAACAATCTCTAAGTAGAAGGCAAAAACTCAAAACTTTGAGTGCTTCGTCCATGAAGTGTCACATGGGTATGAATTGATAGCGTGAGGGTGTCACGCTTTATCCACTGTCAATGCAACATGCTTATTTGCCGTTCATTGCATGCATTGTTGCAGACTACAAACAAGGGGCTGCTGTTTTTTTTGCATCTACCTTTGTCTGTTTGGTCTGTTTAGCAATAGCAAAACGGTCTTCGGCTGTGGACTTGGAGATGCTGTCTATGAACAGAAGGAAAAGCTAAAGGTGTGTGTTACAGCAAGGAGCCACCGCAGAAACACTTGGATCAATTGTGAGGGGAGTCGTGTTGGAGTTTGGTGAGGAGGACCGTAACACCTGTGATTCGCATCCTGTGCCACAGACCAACATTCTTCCGGTGCTGTCTATGCTGTTTACCGTAGCGGAGTGTAAAGTCTGTATTTATGGCAACTGGACACCACAGTACCCGGGTACGGTAGGCTGGGCACAGACAGTAATGCGTGCACGCAACACTTTGTTTTATTAGCAAAACACATCTGTTCTGGTTAGGCCGACTATATAGACAATAAGACTTGCTGCCTCTGCACTGTCAAATTGTCACTTGCAGTTTAAATCATAGAGGGACAGCGACACATGTTTGCATTGACTGTTGCTTTTCAAGATTTCCATGACTGTGTTGCTGAGCTGTGTGGTTTGTATTCACACTGTTATCATCTGCCTTATCTGTGAGGCTTCAGCTAACAAGGGTATTCAGGGGGGGTAATGGGGGTTGAGATAAGTTGTAAGCTCTTGTGATGCGCCACTGGTAAGTTGTTTTTGCGCGCACACACACACACACACACACACACACAATTACTCTTGCTACGCAGAGGGATTACCAGGTAGTAGGTAACTGAATAGATAGTTCTATTCTTTCAGTTTTATGCATGGTTCTTATTGTTTGTTTTAAGAAAGTTAAACAATCATTAATCAACCCAACTGCCTAGAGTCCTTTTCCTGTTGCGTAGTTTTGCTGAACACTGGGGAGCCCACCCTGTACACGAATTTAAATGAAGCATAAGTCGCAATGGGAATTTCACTGTGCTACAATGCGGGCTAGCGGGGCTGTGCAACCACCGCCTGCCCCATCACATGCATCTGCGTGCTCTTCATCCTCTGTGACTGTGGGGACAGCAGTCACACATGCTTTTTCACGCTGAACTTCCACCCCTTTACCCGCAACAGGGAGTGTGATTGTCAGGTCGTCAGTGGTTTTGGAAGTGGAAACAGATGGTATTGTTGAGCTCTGACAGACATCGAGAGAACCAGCATTGGATGAAGGCAACATTATATCCACGCCTGCACCTTCGTCACAGATTGGCTGGACTACCTGCATTTAATAATTGCGTAGCAGAAATGGAGAGAAGTGTAGAATGCACATGTGTTGTACCTTGCTTGGCAGGAAAGGAACACTAACTTAGTATTCTAGACACTTATAGGATGTCAGAAAAAGTGTCAGCTCTATGAGCAAATAAAATAGCCTGGCAAAAAATGGCCAGGTGTGTACAATGCAAAGGTGGTCTAGCTTTATTGACAGCTGAAGAACCAACACTGACTATCCCAGACAATTTTTGTATGCCCGTAACAGTGGCAGCACAGTTTGCAATTAGAATTGCGTATCAATTATGGACAGGTGTGTACAATGAAGAGGTGGTCTAGCTTTATTGACAGCTGAAGAACCAACACTGACTATCCCAGACAAATTTTCTATGCAGGTACCAGTGGCAGCACAGTTTGCAAATAAAAAAGCCTGGCAAAAAATGGGCAGGTGGGTACAGTGTCCATGTTCTGTGGGTCAGTGGACAGGAAAGGAACATTAACTTAGTATTCCAGACACTTTTAGGATGGCAGCAAAAGTGTCAGCTCTTTGGGTAAATAAATTTGCTTGGCAAAAGTGGGCAGGTGGGTACAGTGCCCAGGTTCTGTGGGTCAGTGGACAGGAAACAAACAGTAACTTAGTATTCCAGACACTTTTAAGATGGCAGCAAAAGTGTCAAGTCTTTGGGCAAATAAAATTGCATGGCAAAAGTGGGCAGGTGGGTACAGTGCCCGGGTTCTGTGGGTACCAGGACAGGAAAGGAAAGCTAAGTTACTATTCCAGACACTTTTAGGATGGCAGCAAAAGTGTCAGCTTTTTGGGCAAATAAAATTGCGTGGATAAAGTGGGCAGGTGGGTACAGTGCCCGGCTTCTGTGGGTACCAGGGCAGGAAAGGAAGCCTCACTTTCTATCCCTCCTAATGATGAAATGCAGCAAGGAATTCCCTGAGCTGAGGTACACAGACGCTGTTATCTAAAGCTGTACACAGCGTTTGCACGGACCTGCCTAGCAGCTATGGTTATGAACGCCTGGAAATCAGCCCTGAAAAGGGCTGAAATAAACATCAGTCCCTAATCCCTAGAGCACTGTGTAGCTTGCACTATGTCTATAGCGCACACAGCAGACTTGGCGGGACCAGCGTGAGCGGTGACTGTCACCCACACGCACAAAGGAGATAATGGCAGCGACAAAGGAAATGGCCGTATTTTATAAGGCAAGGACATGTGACATTAACAGCCTATGACACATGCCCTTGCTTGTCTGGCAAAAATGCACTTAGCTGTGTGTGTTTCTGTGATTGGCTGAAATCCTGGACCACCCCACTGCACGCGTGCTTTGGGAAAAAAAAAAAAATGGCAATCGACATTCTATCAGCAGTGCACCACAGATCTAAACCGCGTCCCCCCGCACACTATACGCTGAAATTTGATAATAGCGTGAATCACAGTGACTCACACTATTACAGTGAAAAGCCAGCTAGTAACTAGCTAGGCTTTTTGGTGATCGAACCGTTCTCGAACGTAACTTGAACTGTCGAGCTTTTAGCAAAAAGCTCGCATTCGAGTTCGATCTCGAGCACCCCCAAAAATCACTTGAACATGAAATTGGCGAACCTTGAACATCGCTCATCTCTATTCTCCAGTCCTTTATTGTTGGTGAGCAAAATAAATACGATACCTTTACATTCTGGTACAAAACATAAATTGTGCCCTGCTTGACTAAGAAGTATATAGGGAGCCTTCTAAAAACCCCCTGTAAAAGAAATAAAGGATGTCGGCTATTGCACGTACAGTACAAATTGGAGGCTAAAAGTTCTTATCATACCCTCTTAAATAAAACTCCTCCTGTGTCTTCACTCTTCAGACAGTCTTTCTCCCATTACACCTTCCTAAAGCCATCAATGAAACTGCCCAACACCACTACTGACTTAGGGCCCTCAATGAAAACCTGGCCTGGAATAATAAATAAACCGTCACTAGCAAACATGCCAATAATTTCATGAAAATACAGGCCTAAAAATAAGAAATATCAAAGCTCTTAGCAAAATAAACTTTTGTTACATATAAGCCGATAATGCAACATGCAGTAAAGATGACTCCTCCGGGATGACTTCAATGGGTTTTTATAAGGTGAACAACGAGATGGAAGAGGGTTGAACAAACAACAGAGAATGAAGAAATACAAAACAAAAACAAATATATGACAGTTGGCACATTTCACAGTTATACTCGACTGATCAAGCAAATTCAGGCACTGAAGATTATATCAATAAACTCACTTTGCAATAACTTACCCCGGCGCTTTCATCAGGGAAGCATCAGAGTCACCCTACTAGGGTTATCATAAACAATAAACAAGGAAATATTGTCACAGAGTATATGGAGATAACAGGGGATAGGGGCTCCTAGACTGGCCCTCAGGCTAGGGAGCTCTAGCTATCCCTGGTCCCAGGCTGAGATATCTCTCATGGCAAAGATGTCTCGGCTATCTTACTGACCCTGCTTCTAGCAAACCCTGATCTAATACCCAACTGCAGGGGAGGACTGGAGGGGTAAGTCCACAGAAATAGACAAACAAGGGACACCAAAAACTCTATCACACAGCTCGCTAACATGGAGGTATAAGACAACGTCAGTTAAGACAAACAACGAAAGTTTAAACAACCAAGAGTAGCAGTCAAACACCAGACAGCACACAACACAACTCTAACAGCAGGATTTTTTGCTTTACAAGAAACTTCCTGTCTCATCGAGTGATCAGTACAGACTAAATCTATAGCCAGCATCACATGAAGGTTCATGTGACTATTTCAAAAGGAGGAGGGTGATCAGAATCTGTCTGCATCTGAGATCAACTAGTTAGCAGCCGACTGCAAGGAAAAATGACATTAACCCTTGCAGTGCCAACAGAAATCAAATAAGTTTAAATTGTACAACCTAAAAACTAAATGTGAATCACAAATCTCTAAACGGCAATAGACACTCATAACACTTAAGCTTACAGAGATCCATTGTGTCAGTGATTCATTAAATGTGGCACAGTTGCATGGCAATGCACTACACAAACAGTTATTTGAACTAATAAGTTATTCTCTCTCCGCACTGTACTCAAGAAGAGAAGTAACAACTTGGATACTGCTCTGGAACAAATGTCAGTTTCTCAGTCTCTTGTTTTTGATGTCCAATTTTCCATGTTGGACCATATGATGGTGATGGTGTTGTAACCAACGCACCAGCAGTATTCCAGCATTTTGTTAATAATGATGTCTGCTTCTCATCTGTTAGGGATATTTGCAATTGTTTATCATAATGATATACTAATTTATTTATAGGATTTTGAGTCTCATTTGGAACTTATCAGACAAGTATTACAAATTCTCAGAGTGAATAAATTGTACTATAAGTTAGAAAAATGTGTTTGCCATGCAAGAACTTCAACTTTTTAGCTACATTATTTCAGCTGCAGGTTTTTGGATGGATCCCTCTAAATTACAGGCTATTTTGAAATGGGACCATCCTGAGAACCTGAAAGCCCTGCAACTTTTTTTTAGGTTTTGTTACTTACTACCAGAAGTTTAATAAGAAATTTCTCTGCTATAGCAAGACCACTTACAGACGTGACTATGATGAGTACAGACTTCTCTAAATGGACTTACGTTTTTTTTGCATGCATTAACTGTCTTAAGAAGATCTTCTCATCGGCACCCGTATTGATAAAGCCTGATGTATCTCAACATTTTACAGTGGAGGTTGATGCGCCAAAAATGGAGCTGGGAGCTGTATTGTCCCAAAGTCCATCTCTTAGTACACTGTGTCCATGCGGCTTCTTTTCTAAGAAATCATCTTCAGCTGAACGTAATTACAATACTGGTAACAGGGAATTACTGCTGATGATCACGTTAGCATTTGAGGAATGGCAACACTTTCTGAAGGGAGCTACTCATACTGTTATAGTGATTACCTGCCATAAAAACCTTCTTTACCCTGAGTCAGCTAAACATCTTAAACTCAGACAAGCTCAGCTTGGTGGTTATTATTTTTGAATAGGTTTAAATTTCTTATTAGTTATTTTCATGATTTTAAAAACATAAAAACTCATGATTTGTCTAAGAGTTTTTCAGGGGGGGAACCCTGTGAGGAACCTATCCCCATTATTCAGAAGGGAGTGGTGGTTTCAGCACTCAGTATTGATGTGGAGTTTGAGATTGCTAATGTTTAAGGTAATGCACCATCTGGGGCTCCTGTCAACAAGTCATTTGTTCTCCTGAATCTTTGTCTTAAGCTTTTGGGGGAGCATCGTGATTCTGTCCTGGCTGGTCACTTTTGGGTTATATGTAATCTGGATCTAGTATTGTCTCACTTTTGGTGGCCAAGAATTTAGAGGTATGTGGTATCCTATGTATCTGAGTGTGGTACCTGTGATACCTCAAAGGCATATTACGCACATCCTTCAGGATGTTTGTCACCTTTGAGTAATCCTTGTCTACAATGGACAGACATTTCCATTGACTTTATTATGGATTTACCTTCCTACCATCTGGTGGTGGATACATTTTCTAAGATGACACATTTTTTTGTCTTAAGCCTGCTTTACACGTTGCAATTTCGCATACGATATCGTATGCGATTTTCAACGCCCCCATCGTATGTGTGGCACGTTCAATTTGTTGAACGTGCCGCACAAATGATTAACCCCCATCACACGTACTTATCTTCCATACGATCTCGATGTGGGCGTCGAACGTCCACTTCCTGGAGTGGGAGAGATTTTCGGTGTCACATCGACGTCACGCGGCAGCGGGCCAATGAAAGCGGAGGGGCGGAGCTGAGCGGGACGTAAACATCCCGCCCACCTCCTTCCTTCCGCATTGTGGGCCGGGAGCTGCAGGACATAGGTAAGATCTGTTCATCGTTCCCGGGGTGTCACACACGGCAATTTGTGCTACCCCGGGTACGATGAACAATCTGACGTGCAGTTTTAGAGAAAGGTACGATGTGTATGCGATGAACGTTTTAATGTTCATTCGCAATCACACGTACCTGTCACACACTGCAATGTACCTTACTATGACGGATGTGCGTCACTTAGTTATGACGTGACCCCGCCGACACATTGTAAGATACATTGCAGTGTGTAAAGCAGGCTTTAATGTCGTTACCTAATGCCAAGACTTTAGCCCATTTGTTTATTCTTGAGATTGTCAAACTCCATGTAGTCTCCTCTAATGTTGTCTCTGATAGAGGAACAGTTTATCGCCAACTGTCAGATAACTTTCAGCTATCCGTTAGGAATTAAATGATCTCTTTTATTGTCATTCTACCCTCAGTGTAATGGGAAACAGAACACATGAATCAAAATTTGGAGCAATATTTGTGTTGTTTTGTTTCAGATAATGAGTAAAGCGGGCTTTACACGTTACGAGATCGCTACAGCGATCTCGTTGGGGTCACAGAGTTTGTGACTCACATCTGGCCGCTGTAGCGATCTCGTTGTGTGTGACTTCTAGGAGTGATTTTGGATCGTTGCAAAAACGTCGAAAAATCGCTCCTTGTTGACATGGGGGTCCTCTCACAATTATCGTTGCTGTCACTTGGGCGAAGTTGATCCTCGTCCCTGCGGCAGCACATATCGCTACGTGTGATGCCGCAGGAACAAGGAACCTCTCCTTACCTGCCACACGCCAGCAATGAGGAACGAAGAAGGTGGACGGGATGTTCGTCCTGCTCATCTCTGCCCCTCCGCTTTGATTGGGCGGCCGCTTAGTGACGTCGCTGTGACACCGAGCGAACCGCCCCCTTAGAAAGGAGCCAGTCACAGTGACGTCGCCGAGCAGGTAAGTATATGTGATGCTGCCGTAGCGATAATGTTCGCTATGGCAGCGATCTTCACATATCGGCATAACGATAGGGGCGGATGCTATCACGCTCGCCATCGCTAGCATCGGCTAGATTATAGATGGCAAATTTGTCAAGGGGAAGGAACTAGGACCACTCTTAGGGTGGCTTCACATGCTACGAGATCGCTAGCCGATGCTAGCGATGGCGAGAGCATGATAGCATCGGCTAGCGATCTCGTAGCATGTGAAGCCACCCTAAGAGTGGTCCTAGTTCCTTCCCCTTTACAAATTTGCCATCTATAATCACCGCACTGAGTCTTCTGATATATATCTTCTTTTTTTGCGTCAGTAGTCATCATCCCCAGTTTTGCACCCTTCAGGAGGGGCACTCATTAGGGCTAGATGGGTACTACCAATTGGTCTCAGCATTATCGCCATGGGAGAGGGTTCTGCATCATTTGCATCACATGAGTTTTAAGTATAAAGTATAAATGTGCAACTGACTGTAGACATATGGCTGGTCAGACCTGTAATTGATTTGGTGTAATTATCTACAAAAAACATGTCACGGCAAAGGATAGACATTCTACCAGCCATATAGAACAACACAAAATAATGAGGAAAGAATGCCTAAGATAGGGAAAGGGGAAAATGGTGATACCTGACAACAACCTGCAGCTCACTCTCACTGCCCTCACCAACTCTGTACAGGTTGGCATTGAAATCTGGTGCAGACATTTCAGGACCAAATTTGCACCTCCTGGAATCAAACTGCAGCGACACTGCATCAAAACCATTTTTGTGCATTTTTTGCCAAGAGATGCAGATTTGGTGATAAACTTCCAATCTACACCTCCTGGCAACACTACTGAATCATACCATATGTGGTAGTGATGCATTTTTTTGCCAGGAGGTGTAGATTGGATACAGGAAAATGGTGTAAAAAGTGTAGCACCAAATCTGCATATCTTGGCAAAAAAACCCTAGTGTTCTGCCAGGAGATGCAGATTTGTGAACGGAGTGAGAGTTCATTGAGGTCACCTGAGGTCAGGATACCTACGACCACAGATGTAGGGCTGTGGGAACCTCAAGCTGTGATCGCAAATAACGGAAGTGACTTCACCTCTCATTGCTGTGGCTCAGTCTCTGCCTGAACCTCACAGTGTTCAGTCATGTTTCATGTAGCAGAGCTGGAATCGTCGTGGGACCTCATGTGGATTATGTCAGATCTGAGTGTTTTGGGGGCTAATAAAGTGGTGAAAGAGGGGGAATTTTTGTCTTTTATTTCAAATAAAGGATTTTTTCGGTGTTTGTGTTTATTTCTTTTCACTTACAGATTAGTAAGGGGGTGGATCTCAAAGACTCCCCCCCCATTACTAATCTATGGCTTAGTGGCAACTGTGAGAAGGATTAAGTAGTGGTCATTTACACGTATAAGGGTAAAGTTATCCAAAAACCTCAACTCCAATTAATGTAATAGCTCACACAAGAAGTCAATATAGACACCTCGTAAATAGAGTTAAACACATGGGATAAAAAAATCATTTTTTTATTTAAAATATTTAAATGTATTATTAAAATAAGAGGATGATACAATTATAGGACATAAAGGGACCTAATCCTACACACCCACTGGTATATCACCAAAAATCCTATTATCTATACCACAATAAGACAATATGAATATATTTTTATTATATACCCATTTGCAGTTTGCAACTTATTTATTGCTGCATAATTTATTATCATTAATGATTAATTGATTAATTATATTGCCCAGTATATTGATGATATAGTAATACAGAAAAATATGATTTTTGGTGATTTACCAAGGGGATTAGGTCCCTCATGTTCTATAATTGCATCATCCTCCTATTTTAATATTACATTTTACATATTTTCAATAAAAATTTGAATTTTTATCCCTTGTGTTTAACACTATTTATGAGGGGTCTATATGGACTTTTTGTGTGAGCTATTAACCCCTTATTACACCGATTGCCACCGCACCAGGGAAATTGGGAAGAACAGCTAATTGATGCGGCAATTCTGGGCAGCTGCATGTTGCTATTTTTAGCCTGGAGAGGCCAATAAGCACGGGTCAACCCAACCTGAGAATACCAGCCCCAGCTGTTGGGCTTTATGTTTGTTCGATATCAAAATTGAGGGGGACTGCATGTGGGTTTGTAAATTATTTATTTATTTAAATCATTAAAAAAAATACACATGCGGTTCCTCTTGTTTTGATACACAGCCAAGATAAACGCACGGCTGGGGGCTGCATCCTGTAGCCATATACTTTATCTGTGTTGCTATCAAAACAGAGAGGGATCCTGTGCTGATTGTATCCTTATACTGGTGATAAATAAATAAATTAATACATAAATAAAACAGACAGCATGTGTGATTACAACCAATCACAAACACTGTCTCAGAGGGTGGGGACATGGTCCAATGGCAGAAATCAGAGACGCTGGTGGGAGGGGAAAGCAGTGAATATACATTAGTTTTAATTGTCAGAGCCAGAAGTAGTGCTGCCGCCACAGGGACACAGTAAATATATACTGCTTTAACCTTTTTTTATTATCTTTCTTTTACATCTCCTCCTACACCATTTTACAGCACATCACTTTTGCCTCCCATCGAATTTAATGAGTTTGGCTAGGATTGACAATTGGATCGGCTAAGATCGTCGATCTGATCGTGATATCAGGCGATCCTTAACCAATCTGATTCTTGCAAGGATCGCTCATCTCTAGTCTTAGAGGGAGGGGTACTGTCTAGAGATGAGCGAACCGGTCGCGGTTCGGCTCGAGGTCGGTTTGCCGAACGGAGCTCCCGTTCGAGTTCGGTTCGTCGAACGTTCGATGAACCGAACTCGAACTGCATAGGAAACAATGGCAGGCAATCACAAACACATAAAAACAACTAGAAAACACCCTCAAAGGTGTCCAAAAGGTGACAAACAACTCACAACACAACACAAACACATGGGAAAGTGACAAGGACAAATTCTCATGCGAAAACAAAACAGCGTTACGAGGAAAAAGAGAACGAAACACAGATATAGGCATGGCATGCCCTTCTAAAATCATGTAAAACACCGCAAGGTGACTCTAAGCGGAGTCTCCCTTTTTTCCAAAAATTGGCCCACACAGACACCCCTTCAGTGGCAGCACTTGTGCCCCAGTTGTACACTTCACAGGTAGATTTGCATCAAGCACATTCAAAAATATGCCATACTTAACCGTCCCCAGGATGACACCGGGGTAGGTAGCAAAGTCTTTCCTGATCCCAGCTGTATGCATCTTGGATCATTTTTTAAAACTATGTAAGCAAGGGTTACTCAAAGTGGAGTGTCCCTTTTTCCAAAAATTGTGCCCCACACACCCACCCAATCAGTGGCAGCACTTGTGCCCTAGTTGTACACTTCACAGCTAGATTTGCATCAAGCACATTCCAAATCCACAAGCATTTACTCTCCCCAGGATGACACAGGGGTAGTAAATTCCTGGTGGATCCATGACTTGTTCATTTTGATGAACGTTAGTCTGTCCACATTGTCACTGGACAGACGCGTGCGCTTATCTGTCAGCACACACCCAGCAGCACTGAAGACACGTTCAGAGACAACGCTGGCAGCTGGACACGACAAAATCTCCAAGGCGTAACTGGAGAGCTCTGGCCATTTTTCTAGATTTGAAGCCCAAAATAAGCAAGGCTCCATTTGCAAAGTCATGGCATCGATGTTCATTTGGAGATACTCCTGTATCATCCTCTCCAGCCATTGACTATGTGTCAGACTTGTTGTCTCTGGTGGCCTTGCAAAGGAGGGTCTAAAAAAATTATGAAAAGATTCAATAAAATTGCTGTTACCAGCACTAGATACAGTCCTACTGGTACGGGTAGACTGTTGAAGATGAAGAGACCGTCCCATGTTTGTCAAGTTACAACTGTGAGATTCACTCCCTGCACCTGCACGGTTGTTTGGTGGAAAAGCCGAGCTAAGATCGAGTAACAGCTTCTGCTGATACTCCTGCATACGTGCGTCCCTTTCTATGGCTGGAATTATGTCACAAAATTTGGACTTGTACCGGGGATCTAATAGTGTGGCAAGCCAGTAGTCATCATCACTTTTAATTTTGACAATACGAGGGTCATGTTGGCGGTAGTGCAACAAGAAGGCACTCATTTGTCTTGCGCAGCCATGCAGACCAAGTCCATGCTGTGTTTGTGGCATAGAGGTGTTAACCGTTCTTCATTCCTCTGACATCTCCCCCCAACTTCTTTCAACTGAAATTTGACCAAGGTCTCCCTCATCCGCTGAGTCTTCCATGTCCATGGACAGTTCGTCCTCCATTTCTTCATGTTCTCCTGCACCTTCCTCAACATTTCGCCTGCTACTATGCGCCCTTGTTTATCCCTGTCCCCCATGGTCCCATGGCTGCCGCGTTGGTGATGATGAACGTCTGGACCTTGGTGATGTTGTTGTCCCTTGCGCATATGAATCCTCCTGTAGTTCTTCCCCTTCCTGTTGTCCCACCCCCTGACTCCGAATAGTGTTTAGCGTGTGCTCCAGCATGTAAATGACTGGAATGGTCATGCTGGTAATGGCATTGTCAGCGCTAAACATATTCGTCGCCATGTCGAAACTGTGCAGAAGGGTGCATAGGTCCTTGATCTGAGACCACTCCATCAGGGTGATCTGCCCCACCTCTGCATCTCCTTGGCCCAGGCTATACGTCATGAGGTATTGCACCAGGGCTCGGCGGTGCTGCCACAGTCGCTGTAACATGTGGAGAGTCGAATTCCAGCGTGTCGCCACATCGCATTTCAGGCGATGAACCGGCAGGCCGAAAGACTTCTGGAGCCATGCAAGTCGCTCAGCTGCGGCTGTTGAACGGCGGAAGTGAGCAGACAGTTTTCGTGCCCTGGTCAGAAGGCCATCTAGGCCGGGATAGTGTGTTAAAAATTGCTGGACAACAAGGTTCAACACGTGAGCCATACAAGGCATGTGTGTCACTTTGCCCAGGCGAAGGGCCGCACCCAGGTTTGCAGCATTGTCGCACACGGCCTTACCAGGCTGCAGGTTGAGTGGAGACAACCATTTATTAAACTCGGACCGCAGAACTGACCACAACTCCTGAGCTGTGTGACTCCTATTACCAAGACATGTCAAGCTAAAGACCGCCTGATGCCGTTGCGCTCTGCTGCCAGCATAGTAATAAGGGGTGCGCAATTCCTTCTGCGCAGTGAGAACGCTGTTGGCCTGACCAGGCAGGCTTGGGGCGGAGGTGGAGGACCCAGATGAGGTGGAGGAGGCAGAAGCAGTGGCGGAACTTGGACAGGCAGAGCTTTGACACACAAGTCGTGGGGACGGCAAGACATGTGCAGCAGACCCTTCACCATCTATCACCATAGTTACCCAGTGCCCAGTCAGCGACATGTAACGTCCCTGTCCATGCTTACTGGTCCAAGTATCGGTGGTGAAATGCACCTGTTCACACACAGAGTTTCTCAAGGAAGCAGTGATGTTGTGTGCGACATGCTGGTGTAGCGCGGGCACACCTTTCTTAGAGAAGTAGTGGCGACTAGGCATCTGGTACTGAGGCACAGCGACAGACATAAGGTCTCTAAAATCCTGTGTGTCCACTAGGCGGAAAGGCAGCATTTCTGTAGCCAAGAGCTTACAGAGGGATAGAGTCAACCTCTTAGCTTTGTCATGGGTCGCAGGAAATGGCCTTTTATTTGACCACATCTGAGGGACAGAGATCTGGCTGCTGTGTGTAGACGGTGTTGAGTAGGGTGTCCCTGGAAAAATGCAGGTTTGTGAGGAAAGTGCAGGCGGAGACATGATGTTGCCTTCATCCAACGTTGGTGCTATCGATGTCTGAGAGAGCTGTACACACTCACTTGTTTCCCCTTCCAAACCAACTGACGACCTACCAAGCAAACTGCCTGTTGCGGTTACAGTGGTGGAAGTTGTGCGTGGAAAACCCGGTGTGACAGCTGTCCCCACAGTCCTAGAAGATGAAGAGCGCGCGGATGCACTGGAAGGGGCAGGCCGTGGATGGTTCGCTCCGCTAGGCCGCATTGCAGCACGGTAAACTTCCCACTGCGACCTATGATATTTATTAATGTGACGATTCATGGAAGAAGTTGTCAAACTGCTGAGGTTTTGACCTCTGCTAACAGAATCATGACAAATTTTACACATCACATAATTTGGGCGATCTTTTTCTATGTCAAAAAAGGACCAGGCTAGACAAGGCTTAGAGGGCATGCGACCTGCTGAGCCCCCCCGACTAGTGCTCAGAGGCAGAGTGGTGGCTGATGATGCAGTTGTAGACGTGCTACCAGAGCTCCGACTCTGTTCAGGAAGGCGCAAGGTAACTTCGTCGTCAGTTGCATCCTCCTCCACCGCCTCTGTTGACCTCCTCGAGTGCCTGACTGGGGGTTTACAGTAGGTGGGATCTAGAACTTCATCATCAATTGTTGTGTTTGCACTCCCCTCCCCCTCAGACCAAGCCTCTTCTTGCCCTGACCGAATATTTAAGTTGTCATCCCAATCTGGTATCTGCGTCTCATCGTCATCAGTATGTTCCTCATTGTCTATAACCACAGGTGTTACAGTTTGTGACAAAGGGTCAACATTATGCTCAGAAAATTGGTCCTCACGGCCCGAATCAGAGTCACAAAGGTTCTGGGCATCACTGCAGACCATTTCCTGGTTTATACTCACTGTAGTTTGGGAGCAGACCTCTGATTCCCAGGCTATAGTGTGACTGAATAGCTCTGCAGACTCAGCCATCTCAGTTCCACCATACTGTGCAGGGCTGATGGAGACTTCAGAGCTGGGAGAAAGCAAGTTTGATTGGGATGACAACTCAGAGGACTGGTGTTTTTTGGATGCGGTAGTTGAGGTGGCTGAGAGGGCACTTGTTGGACCACTTGAGATCCATTCAAGCATTTTCCTTTTTTGGCCATCATCTACCTTTGTTCCTGTTGTTTGTGTCCGTAAAAAAGGGAGCACATCGGATTGTCCACGGTAAGTAGTTGACATCTTACTTTTGCTGGTAGATGGTCTATCTTCAGCAGATGATAATGGAGCTTTGCCACCTTCCCCACGGACAAACCCTTTTTTTCCTTTTCCACCACGCCTCTTCCCCTTTCCACCAGCATCTGTCATTTTGCCACTCATGTTGATTGCGACAAGATTGTGCACTGAAAATGTGGTAGTAAAAATTGAGAGGTGGTGTAGATTGCAGCGGTGGTCTACCTTTATTAACAGCAGAATAATAAAGAATAAATATCCCTGACAATGCAACTACGGCCCTTAAACTGGCAGCATAAATTGCTAGTATAATGGCTTAGTAACAATGAGTTTGAGTGTGCAATGCAGCCAGACGTGCTGCAAATATCTTTGCACTACTGGGACTATACAGAAGTCCAATAGCCACGTTCAGGATGCCACTAAGTTCACTCAGTGTTTGATAGTATAATGGCTTAGTTATAATGAGTTTGAGTGTGCAATGCAGACAGACGTGCTGCAAATATCTTTGCACTACTGGGACTATACAGAAGTCCAATAGCCACGTTTAGGATGCCACTAAGTTCACTCAGTGTTTGCTAGTATAATGGCTTAGTAACAATGAGTTGGAGTGTGCAAAGTGCAGGAGGGTACAGTGGCAGGGTTGTGGGTCTCTGGGTAGAGGAAAGGAAGCCTGCCTTTCTATCCCTCCTAATGGGGAAATGCAGCGAGGAAATCCCTGACCTTAGCTACACAGACGCTGTCATCTTGTGTAGCTGTTAAACTCTGTTTTCAGGACCTGTCACCTATGGCTCTGACCCTGCCGGTATGAGCCCTTAAAAAGGACTGATAGAAAGTGCTATCCCTATGCTGTCCAGCGCTGTGTATGGAGCGTATACAGCTGTATTGGCGATAGGAGCTGCGCCAGTGATGTCTGACACCAAGGACGCAGAAGGCAGATAATGGCGTGCTGGAGGAAAATGTCCGGTTTTATAATGCAGGGACATGTGACATGGACATCCTATCACACATGCCGTTGCTTCTCTGGCTAAAAGTCCAAAAGTCCACTTAGCTGTGTGTGTGTCTGGGATTGGCTGACATGCTGGCCCGCATCACAGGGCCGGCGTCAGCACGCGGCATACCTGGGCAAATGCCGGGGCCCTGGAGAGCCGGGGGGGCCCACTCGGCCTCGTCAGTTCTGGTGCCCCTTGGCCGGGGCCCCCTCGCCTTAGTTCTGCTGCCCCCGGGCCGAGTTCCGCAGTCCTCGGCAGGAATCTGCAGCGCCGTCCCTTTAAGGCGCGCAGACTTCCTGGTTTGAACTTCATCTGTGGGCGGAGCTACCGACCGGCCTGCTCAGTCCCACAGATGAAGGAGTTGCAGTGCCAGCCAGCGACCCCCAGCACAGCTCTTCTCTCCGGCGCTGTGTGGGCCCCCTCTCCGGCGCTGTGTGGGCCCCCTCTCCGGCGCTGTGTGGGCCCCCTCTCCGGCGCTGTGTGGGCCCCCTCTCCGCCGCTGTGTGGGCCCCCTCTCCGGCGCTGTGTGGGCCCCCTCTCCGGCGCTGTGTGGGCCCCCTCTCCGGCGCTGTGTGGGCCCCCTCTCCGGCGCTGTGTGGGCCCCCTCTCCACCGTGACCTGAGAGGTATGTGCCCTCCCCGCCCCCGATTTATGGGCCCTGGGGAGCTGTATGGGCTTCTCCCCCCTTAGGTGTATGCCCTGCCCCCCGGTGCTGTATGTGCTGGCCCCTGGAGCTGTGTGTGTGGGCCCCACAGAGCTACGTGTGTGTCTGTATGTATGTAGCAGAGCTATGTCTGTATGTATGTAGCAGAGCTATATGTGTATGTATGTAGCAGAGCTATATGTGTATGTATGTAGCAGATTCATGTATGTATGTAGCAGAGCTATGTGTGTATGTATGTAGCAGATTCATGTATGTATGTAGCAGAGCTATGTGTGTATGTATGTAGCAGATTCATGTATGTATGTAGCAGAGCTATGTATGTAGCAGAGCTATGTGTGTATGTATGTAGCAGAGCTATGTGTGTATGTATCCAGCAGAGCTGTGTATGTATGTAGCAGAGCTATGTGTGTATGTAGCAGAGCTATGTGTGTATGTATCCAGCAGAGCTGTGTATGTATGTAGCAGAGCTATGTGTGTATGTATGTAGCAGAGCTATGTGTGTATGTATCCAGCAGAGCTGTGTATGTATGTAGCAGAGCTATGTGTGTATGTAGCAGAGCTATGTGTGTATGTATCCAGCAGAGCTGTGTGTGTCTGTATGTATGTATCTAGCAGAGTTGTGTTGTGTGTCTGTATGCATGTATGATGTGTATCTATGTATGTCAGTGTATATGACTGTATAGATATGTCAGTTCTATACGTATTTTTGTGAGTTTGTCTTTAAATATGTATATGTATGTGTACGTATGTGTGTGTCTGCGTGTGGATGGGGCCCACCGGGACTCTTCCGCCCAGGGCCCACAAAAACCTGGAGCCGGCCCTGCCGCCCCACTACACGCGGAGCGCTTAGGGAAGGAAGACAAGGAAAAAAAAAAAAAATGGCGATCGCCATTATCCAAACAGCAGTGATCTGAATGCGCTGTTCCCGCACACTATACATTGAAATGTCATAATAGTGTGAGTCACAGAGTGACTTACACTATTACAGCGGAAAGCCAGCTAGGAATTAGCTGGGTTTTTTGCTGCTAGAACCATTCTCGAACGTATCTAGAACTATCGAGCTTTTGCAAAAAAGCTCAAGTTCTAGTTCGATCTAGAACAGCCCCCAAAATCACTCGAGCCGCGAACTGGAGAACCACGAACCGCGAACCGCGCTCAACTCTAGTACTGTCACACGGAGTTTTTCACAACCTTTGCTGACTTTCATGGTGGTATTGGGCTCTGTTCAGATAGCATAGTCTGACACTCCTCCTGATAGTTTCTCTGGTGTCTTGGATCAACACTGGCATACTTTAGCGTTGACTTGCTGTCTGCTGATTCATGGGAAGGCTAGCAAGAATTAAAGGGAACCTGTCAAGTGCAATAGGCACCAAGAACTATGAGCAGTTCTGGGTCCATATTGCTAATCCCTGCCTAACTGTCTCAGCTTCTAGTAGCATACGTAAAGAGATCTTTATAAAAAGTGTTTCTAAAGATTCTTTATGGTATGCTAATGAGCGCAGGGAATAGTCGCAAGGGTGTTAGTTCCTGCACGCATTCCGCCCTTTTAGCATGGTAGCACGCCCACAGGGGCATACTAACATGCTATTCAATGCCCACTGCCCAGCATCAGCATCACAAGTGACGCACGTACCTGCGTCCGTTGCACCACCTCAGAACACTGGGCTTAGTGCGCATGATCAGAAGTCCCAGCACTTTTGGTCATGCACACTTCGAAGCCAGGAGTACATGTCCTGGCTTCAGAAAGGTCTAGTGCACATGACCGGAAGTACCAGGGATCCTGCACACTGACCCTAAACAGGGCTTTTTGAGGTGGTGCAATAGACACTGGTATGCGTGTCACCGACGATGATGACGCTGGGCAGGGGGGATTGAATAGAATGTTAGCACACCCCTGTGGGCATGCTAACATGCTAAAATTGCGCTCGTGACTAGTCCTTGTGCTTATTAGCATAGGCAGGTATTAGGAATATGCACCCAGAACTTTAGTTCAATATAATATTTAAGGGAGGAATTAAAACTCAGAGTTCATTGAAGACGCAAACGGAGCTTTTAGTATTTAAAGAGTGTTTGGGTGGAAGAATAAGCCAAAATTGTGACTAGTTTCTCCATAGAGGAGACATCTTGAACAAAGGCTTTTGTCTTAAGTATTAAATAAATTTCAGCAATAGTGTTCAGTACTTCTTCCTTGTGTCATTTCTTATTATTACTCATCTCTAAATTCATGGGCATCTATGCTTTGATTTCTTAGCCTATGTGGATTGGATGGGTTGTTACCGACATTTGATGAGAAGGTCATGTCAATACCACTATTAGAAATATATTTACTTAAAACTTGGTGACATGTTCAATACTTATTTCACCTGCTGTATATATTTGTATTTGTAACAAAGTAGCAAAAAATTAGCTCACTAGAACAAAATATGCTTTTATTACGCGGTGCACAGAGACTCCAGGCCAGTGTTTAGGCACTGAAATAGTACAGAGTGAATGAAGTCAAGCAACATTAGGCGATGAGTAGAGTTGAGCGCGATTCGCGGTTCTCCAGTTCGCGGTTCGAGTGATTTTGGGGGCTGTTCTAGATCGAACTAGAACTCGAGCTTTTTGCTAAAGCTCGATAGTTCTAGTTACGTTCGAGAACGGTTCTAGCAGCAAAAAGCAGGGCTTTTTACAGCTACAGTGTGCAGGAGCCATCGCTGGCAGCCTGCCAGAAGCTGGTAACCAAGATAAACATCGGGTATCCAAGCAAAGCGCTTTGGTTAGTAACCCGATGTTTATCCTAGTTACGTGCAGGAAGCCCACACTTCCCCGCTCAGCTCACTCCGCCCCCTCCTGCACGCGACATGTACACACTCACACTCACACTCACTCACCTGTCCCCAGCCAAGCAGTCCACGACACTGACGTCCTCAGCGCCACATGACCCCACTAGGCTCCACCCACTTTGCACTCCGCCGCCATCACACATGGCTCCGCCCACCCGACACTCTGCACATATGGTCCTGCAAGGCTCCGCCCACCTGGCACTCTGCACACATTATCTTACTAGGCTCCGCCCACCTGGCACTTTGCACACATAGTCCCGCTAGGCTCCGCCCACCTGGCACTCTGCACACATTGTCCCACTAGGCTCCGCCCACCTGTCACTCTGCACACATGGTCCCGCTAGGCTCCACCCACCTGGCACTCTGCACACATGGTCCTGCTAGGCTCCGCCCACCTGGCACTCTGCACACATGGTCCCGCTAGGCTCCGCCCACCTGGCACTCTGCACACATGGTCCCGCTAGGCTCCGCCCACCTGTCACTCTGCACACATGGTCCCGCTAGGCTCCGCCCACCTGTCACTCTGCACACATTACCCCGCTAGGCTCCGCCCACCTGTCACTCTGCACACATTACCCCGCTAGGCTCCGTCCACCTGTCAATCTGCACACATCATCCCGCTAGTCTCCGCCCACCTGTCACTCTGCACACATGGTCCCGCTAGGCTCCGCCCACCTGGCACTCTGCACACATGGTCCCGCTAGGCTCTGCCCACCTGTCACTCTGCACACATTACCCCACTAGGCTCCGCCCACCTGGCACTCTGCACACATGGTCCCGCTAGGCTCTGCCCACCTGTCACTCTGCACACATTACCCCACTAGGCTCCGCCCACCTGGCACTCTGCACACATGGTCCCACTAGGCTCTGCCCACCTGTCACTCTGCACACATTACCCCACTAGGCTCCTCCCACCTGTCACTCTGCACACATGGTCCCGCTAGGCTCCGCCCACCTGACACTCTGCACACATTACCCCACTAGGCTCCGCCCACCTGTCACTCTGCACACATGGTCCCGGTATGCTCCGCCCACTTGGCACTCTGCACACATTGTCCCGCTAGGCTCCGCCCACCTGGCACTCTGCACACATGGTCCCGCTAGGCTCTGCCCACCTGTCACTCTGCACACATTACCCCACTAGGCTCCGCCCACCTGGCACTCTGCACACATGGTCCCGCTAGGCTCTGCCCACCTGTCACTCTGCACACATTACCCCACTAGGCTCCGCCCACCTGTCACTCTGCACACATGGTCCCGCTAGGCTCCGCCCACCTGACACTCTGCACACATTACCCCACTAGGCTCCGCCTACCTGTCACTCTGCACACATGGTCCCGGTATGCTCCGCCCACTTGGCACTCTGCACACATTGTCCCGCTAGGCTCCGCCCACCTGGGACTCTGCACACATGGTCCCGCTCGGCTTACCTGCGGTGATGAAGTCCCGACCTCAGCGTTGTCACTGTCCTCCATGGCCGCCGCTTGTCACATCACCTTCACTCGCTTCTGACCCGAGACTGACTAGCGGTGACGTCACGGGCCGCTCGCGATACTTGGCTGTGAAGGCGGCGGTCATTGAACTCAGTGACAGGTGCTGTCAGCAGTGCAGGAGATCAGCACATGTAATGTACCTCGCTGACAGCAGCACGTGTCATCCCCTGCAGTGACCTGGGCTGACCCATTGATGTTAGCTCAGGTCACTGCACTGCTCTCCCAGCCAATGGGGAACATCCTGCTCTTCATTGACTGGGACAGTGTGGATCGTCATGCCAACCCCTTGGATTACACCAGACCTGGATTTGTTTTTCTTTCTAATAAATTGGTTAAAGAGGGAATGTATTGGGGAGTGTTTTTTCAAATAAAAATGTCTTTGTCATCTATTTTTTTTTATTACTGACTGGGTTGGTGATGTCGGGTATCTGATAGACGCCTGACCTCACCAACCCCAGGGCTTGATGCCAGATGACATTACCCCGTTTGCCATCGCACCAGGGCGCGGGATGAGCTGAGGCGAAGCACCAGGATTGGCACATCTAATGGATGCGCCACCTCTGGGGCGGCTGCGGCCTGCTATTTTTAGGCTGGGTATAGTCAAATAACCATGGACCTCCCTAGTCTGAGAATATCAGACCCCAGCTGTCTGCTTTACCTTGGCTGGTGATCCAATTTTGGGGGGACCCCTACGTGTTTTTTTTTAATTATTTATTTAATTTAACCCCTTAACGACCGCGGGCCGTAAAATTACGTCCTAAATGACATAATCTTACTGCCCGCGGTCCTCCGGCGGCAGCATGCCGCGATCGGCACACATCTCAGCTGATTTTCACAGCTGAGATGTGTGCCTGCTAGGCACGAGCAGAATCGTTATCTGCTCGTGCCGATTAACCCCTTATATGGCGCTGTCAATACATGACAGCGCTATTATAAGCGCGATCGCGGTAAAGTTTTACTTACCGCCGAAACCGGAAGTCACGTGACGCGATCACGTGACTCCCGATAGTTGTCATGGTAGCACAGGGTCATGTGATGACTCCTGTACTACACATGAATGGGTTTCACTTTCGCTGTGCCCGGGGCACAGCAAAAGAGAAAGACAGCGTATCTGCTGTTTACAGCCTTCCAGCTGTGATCAGCAGATACTGCAGAGCGATCGGAATGCTGATCGCAATAGCCCCCTAGGGGGACTAGTAAAATAAAAAAAAAAAAAGTAAAAAAATAAGTTTTAAAAAATTGAAAAAAACCAAAAAAACCTAAAAGTTCAAATCACCCCCCATTCGCCCCATTGAAAATTAACCCCTTAACGACCTTGGACGTACTGAGTACGTCATGGTCACATGGTGCTAAACGACCCATGACGTACTCAGTACGTCCTGGCGAAATCGCGGTCCCGGAGCCCCGGGGAGTGAAATTTGTTTACCTAAACGGTGGATTCGGGAAGGAGGGGACCTCTGCCTGACCTCAGGAGGGGTGGTGCCTCCTCCCCGAACCTACAGAGGCTGTGATTGGCTGACGAACGCCGCTCAGCCAATTACAGTCACTGTAATGTGTCAGCCATTGAAAATGGCTAACACATTGCAATCCAGCCATAATCAGTGCTGCTGTAGCACTGATGACTGGCTGGAGCTGGGTGAACTTTGTTTCACCCGCCCCCAGCTCTGATTGGGGAGACCGGCCTTGTGACCGATCTCTCCCAATCACTGTGGATCTTGTGCCGTCACCGCTACCCTCAGCTTCACTCCGTCCGTGAAAGCTGATGAGAGCGGTCGCTGCAGGTGCCCATCGGTAAGTTATAGCACCCCCCCCCCCCCCGATCCCCCGCCGCTCCCCGCCGAGATCCCCCGCCGCTCCCCGCCGAGATCCCCCGCCGCTCCCCGCCGAGATCCCCCGCCGCTCCCCGCCGAGATCCCCCGCCGCTCCCCGCCGAGATCCCCCGCCGCTCCCCGCCGAGATCCACCGCCGCTCCCCGCCGAGATCCACCGCCGCTCCCCGCCGAGATCCACCGCCGCTCCCCGCCGAGATCCACCGCCGCTCCCCGCCGAGATCCACCGCCGCTCCCCGCCCAGATCCACCGCCGCTCCCCGCCCAGATCCACCGCCGCTCCCCGCCCAGATCCACCGCCGCTCCCCGCCCAGATCCACCGCCGCTCCCCGCCGAGATCCACCGCCGCTCCCCGCCGAGATCCACCGCCGCTCCCCGCCGAGATCCACCGCCGCTCCCCGCCCAGATCCACCGCCGCTCCCCGCCGAGATCCCCCGCCGCTCCCCGCCGAGATCCACCGCCGCTCCCCGCCGAGATCCACCGCCGCTCCCCGCCCAGATCCCCCGCCGCTCCCCGCCGAGATCCCCCGCCGCTCCCCGCCGAGATCCACCGCCGCTCCCCGCCGAGATCCACCGCCGCTCCCCGCCGAGATCCACCGCCGCTCCCCGCCGAGATCCACCGCTGCTGTCCCTGCCCGCCACGCCGCTGTTCCCGCCGCTGTCCCTGCCCGCCGATCCACCTCTGCTGCCCGCCACGCCGCGGTCCCTGGTCGCCACCGTCCCCTTTCAGTCGCCGCTGCACCCGATCGGCCGCCGCCTCCATCGGCTGCCACTGCACCTAATCGGCTCCCCCCCTCCATGTGCTGCCTCCCCCCCTCCATGTGCTGCCTCCCCCCCTCCATGTGCTGCCTCCCCCCCTCCATGTGCTGCCTCCCCTCCCCCCCTCCATGTGCTGCCTCCCCCCCTCCATGTGCTGCCTCCCCCCCTCCATGTGCTGCCTCCCCCCCTCCATGTGCTGCCTCCCCCCCTCCATGTGCTGCCTCCCCCCCTCCATGTGCTGCCTCCCCTCCCCCCCTCCATGTGCTGCCTCCCCCCCTCCATGTGCTGCCTCCCCCCCTCCATGTGCTGCCTCCCCTCCCCCCCTCCATGTGCTGCCTCCCCTCCCCCCTCCATGTGCTGCCTCCCCCCCTCCCCTCCCCACCTCCATGTGCTGCCTCCCCCCCTCCATGTGCTGCCTCCCCCCCTCCATGTGCTGCCTCCCCTCCCCCCCTCCATGTGCTGCCTCCCCCCCTCCATGTGCTGCCTTCCCCCCCTCCATGTGCTGCCTTCCCCCCCTCCATGTGCTGCCTTCCCCCCCTCCATGTGCTGCCTTCCCCCCCCCTCCATGTGCTGCCTTCCCCCCCCCCTCCATGTGCTGCCTTCCCCCCCCCTCCATGTGCTGCCTTCCCTCCCCTCCATGTGCTGCCTGCCCCCCCCCCATGTGCTGCCTCCCCCCCATGTGCTGCCTCCCCCCTCCCTCCATGTGCTGCCTCCCCCCCCCATGTGCTGCCTCCCCCCCATGTGCTGCCTCCCCCCTCCCTCCATGTGCTGCCTCCCCTCCATGTGCTGCCTCCCCTCCATGTGCTGCCTCCCCTCCATGTGCTGCCTCCCCCCCCATGTGCTGCCTCCCCCCCCATGTGCTGCCTCCCCCCCCATGTGCTGCCTCCCCCCCCATGTGCTGCCTCCCCCCCATGTGCTGCCTCCCCCCCCATGTGCTGCCTCCCCCCCCATGTGCTGCCTCCCCCCCCCATGTGCTGCCTCCCCCCCCCATGTGCTGCCTCCCCCCCCATGTGCTGCCTCCCCCCCCATGTGCTGCCTCCCCCCCCATGTGCTGCCTCCCCCCCCCATGTGCTGCCTCCCCCCTCCCTCCATGTGCTGCCTCCCCCCCTCCCATCAGACTCTGCCCCCCTCCCTGATCTGCTGCCTGCTCTCTCCCATCCTTTTCACCCTCCTTCATCTGCTGCCTCTTCTGTCTGCTGTGATTCTGCTGCCTAGATCCATCCTGTAAGGTAGGTATCCCCATCTCACCCCCCCATCCTCTGCCGCTCCTCCATCCGCTGCGCCATTTCCCATCATCCATCCGCTGCGCCCTTTCCCATCCTCTGCCGCTCCTCCACCCGCTGCGCACTTTCCCATCTTCCATCCGCTGCGCCCTTTCTCATCTGCCGCCCCGCCCTCTCGCATCGCATTATCCAGCGCAGTTGCTCACTTCCAGACTGCAGTGGATGATGCGATACGAGACTCGTGCATTGCTCTCACGTTTGGCACTGGTCTTAGTGGCAGGCGCTCTTTTTTTTTTTTTTTTTTACTGATGTCTGTATTTTTTATTTCGCCAAACTAATTTTTTTTGTATGGGGGGGGGCTAGTTTCCAAAATGGGATCACATGTGGGGGAGTTCCATTGTTTAGGCACTTCAGGGGGGTCTCCAAATGAAACATGGCGTCTGCTAATAATTCCAATCAATTTTACTGTGAAATGGCGCTCCTTCTCTTCTGAGCCCCGCCGTACGCCCAAACAATTGATTTCCACCACATATGAGGTATCGTCGTACTCAGGAGAAATTGCACAATACATTTTATGGTGCATTTTTTCCTGATACCCTTGTGGAAAAAAAAGCTACCTGTTTGAAAAAACAATTTTGTGGTAAAAAAAAGAATAAAATATTTTCACGGCTGAACATTACAAACGTTTGTGAAGCCTCCAGGGGTTCAAAGTGCTCACTAAACAGCTAGATAAATTCCATGAGGGGTCTAGTTTCCAAAATGGGGTCAATTGTGGGGGAGCTCCATTGTTTAGGCACTTCAGGGGGGTCTCCAAATGAAACATGGCGTCCGCTAATAATTCCAATCAATTTTGCTGTGAAATGGCGCTCCTTGCCTTCCGAGTCCTGCCGTGCGCCCAAACATTTGATTTCCACCACATATGGGGTATCTGCGTACTCAGGAGAAAATGCACCATAAATTTTATGGTGCATTTTTTCCTGATACCCTTGTGATAAAAAAAGCTACCTGGTTGAACCAACAGTTTTGTGGTAAAAAAATTTTTTTTTCTTTTCACGGCTCAACGTTATAAACTTCTGTGAAGCCCCCAGGGGTTCAAAGTGCACATCAAACATCTAGAAAAAATATTTGAGGGCTCTAGTTTCCAAAATGGGGTCATTTGTGGGGGAGCTCCATTGTTTAGGCACCTCAGGGGGTCTTCAAACCCGACATGGCGTCCGCTAATGAGTGCAGCTAATTTTGCACTCAAAAATTCAAATTGCGCTCCTTGCCTTCCGAGTCCTGCCGTGCGCCCAAACATTTGATTTCCACCACATATGGGGTATCTGCGTACTCAGGAGAAAATGCACGATACATTTTATGATGCATTTTTCCTGATACCCTTGTGAAAATACTAATTTTTATGGCTAAAGTAACATTTTTGTGTTAAAAAAGTAAAATTTTCATTTTTTCGTCTACATTGCTTTGGTTGCTGTGAAGCTCCTAAAGGGTTAATAAACTTCTTGGATGTGGTTTTGAGCAGAGTGAGGGGTGCAGATTTTAGAATTGGGTCACTTTTGGGTATTTTCTGTCGCCTAGGTTTCTCAAATCACTCCAAATGTGATGTGGTACCTAAACAATTTTTTTTTGTAAATTTTGTTGGAAAAATGAGAAATTGGTGATGAACTTTGAACCCTTCTAACTTCCTAACGGAAATTTTTTTTTTTCAAAAATTGCGCTGGTGTAAAGTAGACATGTGGGAAATGTTATTTAGTAACTTTTTTGTGTGACATTTCTCTCAGATTTATGGGCATAAAATTTCAAATTTTGAAAATTGCAAAATTTTCAAAATTTTCGCTAAATTTCCGAAATTTTCACAAATAAACGCAAAACATATCGGCCTAAATTTACCACTGACATGAAGTACAATATGTCACGAAAAAACAATGTCAGAATCGCCAGGATCCGTTGAAGTGTTCCAGAGTTATAACCTGTCAAAGTGACACTGGTCAAAATTGCAAAAAATGGCCGGGTCTTTAAGGTGAAAACAGGCTGGGGGCTGAAGGGGTTAAAGGGTTAAAAAAATAAAAAATATACACACATTTGGTATCGCCGCGTTCAGAAACGCCCGATCTATCAAAATATAAAATCAATTAATCTGATCAGTAAACGGCGTAGCGGCAAAAAAATTCCAAACGCCAAAACGACGTTTTTTTGTCGCCACAACTTTTGCGCAAAATGCAATAAGAGGCGATCAAAACGTAGCATCTGCGCAAAAATGGTACCGTTAAAAACGTCAGCTCGAGACGCAAAAAATAAGCTGTCATTGAGCCTAAGATCCCGAAAAATGAGAACGCTACGGGTCACGGAATATGGCGTAAAACGTGCGCCACTTTTTTCGGACAAACTTCCGATTTTTTTTTAACCCCTTATATAAAAGTAAACCTATACATGTTTGGTGTCTACGAACTCGCACTGACCTGAGGCATCACACCCACACATCAGTTTTACCATATAGTGAACACAGTGAATAAAATATCTCAAAAACCATAGTGCTATCGCACTTTTTTTGCAATTTTTCAGCATTTGGAATTTTTTTGCCATTTTCTAGTACACAATATGGTAAAACTGATGGTTTCATTTAAAA